>NC_088688.1:99864718-100189718 GCF_028017835.1 Emys orbicularis | reverse complement strand
TTCTGAAAGAGCTTCAAGAATGGCGTTAGTCTCTATGCTGTCGAATGCCTTCTCATAGTCCACGAAGGCAAAGCACAAAGGGAGCTTATATTCCCTTGAACGCTCTAGTAGTTGGTTTAGAGTGAAACAGTGGTCTATTGTGTTATAATTCCTTCGAAAGCCGGCCTGCTCTCTAGGTTGCTGTTCATCCAGGTTTCGTGACAGTCAATTTGTTATTATTTTAGTGAACAATTTCTAGATATGCGAAAGCAGGCAGATCGGGTGATAGTTCTTTAGATTTTCTTGATTGCCTTTCTTATGCAGCAAGATGGTACTGAACACGAAAAGTAGTCAAGTCAGATTAAAAATGAATCGGTCAAAAACGAAATACACGAGATCAGATGTTCGGCCAAAAACCCAAATAACTCTTGGAGGAGAGCAGGTCCATGAGGTTGATAAATACGTTTATCTGGGCCAGGAAGTCAACATACGTCACAATCAGAAAGGCGAACTGTCGCGCAGAAAAAAAGCTGGATGGTGAGCATTCAATAACATCAAGGACATCCTCCAAGGAAAGATCAGCAAAACAACTCTTAAGAATCTTTTCAACTCGACTGTGCTTCCAGCGATGTTATATGGCAGTGAAACATGGTCACTAACAAATACTGAAGAACATCAACTGTCCGTCACACAGAGGGCGATGGAATGAACATTTTTGGGCATTTCGCTCCACGATCACATCCCCAACGAAATAATTAGGCAGCAGTCTGGAGTGCGAGACGTTGTTGTTGAAAGCAGGCTCAGCAAAAATGCGGTGGGGGGACACATGGCCCGACTCAGTGACAACAGATGGACTGCAGCTATATCTGAGTGGTATCCAGGAGAACAGAAACGGGCACGCGGTAGGCCTCCAAAGAGGTGGGATGATTTCCTAACAAGGAGATATGGACAAGCATGGCAAAGGATAGCCAGAGCGAGAGAGGATTGGAAGACGTGTTGTGATCGGCTCAGTCTACGCAGTCTTTTAAGGGAACATTTTTCAGAGAGGCCACTGAAGTTGCCTAGGCCCTGGTCAAATAAGCCTTAATATTGATTGGGGGAGCTAATTCATAGAATAGTGTAATACATCCTGAAATTCACTGACAATATTTGAGAGATACTGGGGTACCCTTTGTTCTTTCTGCAAATGAAATGAACAATCTTGGAGATGACTGGAACAGCTTCAGTCTCTTCAGGTAGGAGGCTAGTACCTGTCTAACATTTAAAGTATGTTATCTAACCTCATTGTTAGAGTAAGGTTTAGGATAAAAACTAACAAGTGTATGACTTGTCTGATATGCAACTCAGACACAATCTTGGGAACAAATTTTGGGTGTGGTGGGGGGGACAGAGAGAGAGAGAGCGCCCCTAACTCTCCCATCCTTCTGGCTGATGTTATGACTACAATAAAAGGAGGTCTTCATGGACAGGTGTAGAAAGGAGCATAAAGCCAAAGGTTCAAAGGATTATCCCATAAGACCTCTCAAAACGACATTAAGGTTCATATCTGAGCAGGTCTGACTATGACTGGAAATACTTCACTAAACCTCTCAGGAATCTAGATGTCGTAGGATGGGAAAATACATGGGGGTTGGGGAATGTAAGGCACTCATGTCCACTAGATGTGCCCTTAGAGACCTAAGTGAGACCTGAGATCTTCAGAGAAAGAATGTAATCCAAAATATGAAGTAATTGGGACAACATTCCGCTGATCACACCAGTCAACAAATCTTTTACACTCCGCAGAGTGTTTTTCTTTTAGAATCTTTTCTACTGTTGCTCAAGAAGGTTGGTACATCTGAAGAACAAAATTTTTTCTAGTTCTGAGAACTATCAAAGAACCAAGCAGTGAAAGCAGAGAGAGAGCTGGTTTTGGATGGTGAATCATTCCCTCATTGTAAGTCAACAGGTCTAACCTTTAAAGATAATCAGATTGGAGGACAAGTGGATAAATGAAGCAGCTCTGGAATAAGTCTGTGGTTGGTCTGCTGCACCGCCTGAATACATTGTGGAGTACTACTGGGCCTAGCTGCCACTCGTAATCATGTGGGAATTTGTGAATGAGTCTGTCCACTATTGAGTTGTGTGTGCTCGGGAGGTAGGCTGCTGACAGTGTGACATTGTGGGAAGATACATCAGTTCCATAGTCTCATCTCCATGTAGAGGGAGGGTGATCGGGCTCCCACTTGTCAATATATATAGTACATGCAGGCTACGTTGTCTGTTAGGACTCTAGTGTGTGATCCTTTGATTAGCAAGAGGAAACAGGTGCAGGCATTCCTGACTTAGGTTGAGGAGGTTGATGTGAAGGGATCTCCGCTTGGGTTACCATTTGCCCTGTGTCATAAGGCTATTTAGATGCACATTCCCCCCCCTACGAGGGATGTGTCGGTGGTGAGAAGCAATGATGAGGTGATCTGTGAGAGGGGGATCCCTTTGCAAATGTTGGTTGGGTCTTTCCACTAATCTAAGGTGAAATACGACTATATAAGTTATTTGAAACTGAACAATTGTATTGAATAGCTGCCTGAGTCGCATTGCGACCAATTTAAGGTATTTAAGGGTTTGTCTAGCCTGTCCCTGTTTGGTCTGTAAGCCAAGCTGAACCACATCTGGAGGCACTGCATGTGAAGCCTGGCATGTGGTATTACTGCTGTGCCCACTGCCATGTGCCCCAAGAGTTGTACGCAGTGTCTGGCTGATATTTGTGGGCTGTTTTGAACGGTCTCGATGAGTGTGGCCAAAGAGAGGAATCTTTGTTGAGGTAGGAGAGCTCTGGCCTGCAAAGAGTCAAGGTTGGTGCTTATGAATTCCAAGCGTAGCTCTGCAGTGTCGGTTTATTTCTGGGAGTTGATCTGTAGGCCCAGTTCTGCAAACAAGCGGATTGCAGCTTTGGTGACTTGGTGAGACTCTTGTACAGACCGGGCTCTGAGGAGGCAATCATCCAGATAAGGGTAAATCAAGATCACTTGGGAGTGTAAATGGGCGTCCACTACTGAGAGAACCTTGGAAAATACTTTCAGGGCCGATGAATAGTCCAAAGGGGAGCATCCTGTTCTGGTAGTGGTCTTGTCTTAGAGTAAATCTGAGAAATTGTCCGAGAATCGATAGGATTTAAATATTAAAATAGGCATCCTGAAGGTTGAGGGTTGAAAACCAGTCTCCCTGGTCATCTGCTGGAATGATCATTGCTAAAGTGACCATCTTGAATTTTTGAGCCTCGACAAACTTGTTGAGAGCACGGAGGTCAAGTATGGGTCTCCACCCTCCCTTTCTCTTGAGTATTAGGAAATAATGAGAGTAGAACCCTTTGCCTTGTAGATGTTGAGGTAGTGGTTTCTAAGGCTCCTAATTGGAAGAGACGATCAATCTTGTCGCAGTAAATTCTTGTGAGAAGGGTCCCTGAAGAGGGACAGGGAAGGGTGTTGTGGAGAGGATAGGGAGGTAAAATAGAGACCCATTGTGAATGATCTCTAGGATTTTATGCATTCCCAGGTGCTGTGGAATGCTGCTAACCAATGGCCAAATGGGTGGATAGCAGTGATCTGTTGTAGCAGTTGGGGGGAGTAGTCTTTTGGCACCTCAATCAACATGTCAAAATTGGTGCTTGGATGTGGATGGTGGGACAAGGATGATTGCGGGCCAGATGGTTTACGGCTCTAAAACTTAGTTTTCTTCCTCTGTGGCTCGTAGTAGTATTGAGCTGGTATTGTGAGGTGAGTGGCTTTATGCGAGGTCTGTGGACTCAAATTTTCTCTTTTGTCCTGGCATGCAGATGCCCAGAAAATGGAGAGTGGCCCAAGAATCTTTCAGGGTGTGAAGAGAGGCATCAGTCTTTTTCGCTAAGAGCTTAGTGTCCTCAAAGGGAAGATCTTCAATTGTTGGCTGTACCTCTTTTGGGAAGCCTAACAGATGGAGCCAAGACGCATGCGACATCACCACCACCATGGAAATGGACCTACCCACAGTGTCAGCTGTGTCCAGGGCAGATTGTAGTGTTTTCTTTGGAACTAGCTGTCCCTCCCGAATGATGACCTTAAATTGGTCGCAATGCGACTCAGGCAGCTATTCAATACAATTGTTCAGTTTCAAATAACTTATATAGTCGTATTTCACCGTGAGGGCTTGGTAATTGGCAATTCGAAACTGAAGCGTGGTCAAGGAGTACACTTTTCTCCCAAGAAGGTCCAAACACTTCCAGTCCCTGTCCTAGGGAGTGGACCTCATCTGATATTGACGGCCGCGGGAGTTAACGGCATTCACCACGAGGAATTCAGTCTCCTTTGCTGGGACATAATATTTTTTTTATCCACCCACTTGTAGGTAGGTGCCACCAATGCTGGGGTCTGCCAGATGGTTCTTGCTGCATCTAGAGCAGCCTCGTTAGTAGGTAGGGTGATTTTTGAGGAAGAGGCCGAGTGGAGTATGTCAAGGAGACAACGGTGGGTGTCTTTGACCTCTTCTATTGGTATACGGAGCGTGACCGCCACTTTCATTGCTAGGTCCTGGAAGAGGCAAAAATCATCCACTAGAGATGGCAGGGAAGCCTTAATGACCTCATGCGATGAGGAGGAAATGGTCCTTGGGGTCACTTCTTCCTCAACGTCAACCTCCTGTTCCTCCACAATTTCTTCCAAAGGTTCTGAAACTCGGGACGCTGTGGCTGAAAGGGTGCTCTCAACTGGGGTTAAAGGCTTGAGAGGCATGGTGGCGATTTGCAGCCCAAGGATCCCATAATGGCCACTGGGGTGGTGGCACACAGGTCAGTGTGGTGGTGCCCATGGATGACCATACCAAGATGGTGGTGGTGGGGCCATCAGAGGATATTCTCAAGGGCTCTGCTGGTATTGGGCACCGTAAGGACCCTGTGAAGAGTACTGAGATGCCATCCCTCAGGTTCACTGTCCGAGCCTTCACTGAAGAGCGGGGGAGCATGGAACAGCAGTGGCGAAGACTCCTGTGCCGAGTGAGGACTCAATGCAGCAGTCCCGGCACCAAGAAGAGAAGACCCTGGTACGTCTATTATGTGGGTGTCCCTGGAGTGTTGGAATTCCAGTGGTGCCGACTGACTCAGTGCCATTGGCGATACCAGGGGAGATGGGGACCTTGTCTGTACCAGTCATTCTGGTGCCGGGTGAGGCGTCGAGGGTTGTACCTATGTGGGATCGAATACTGGAACCCTCTTAGAGGAGTGCTTAATTTTGCCTTTGTCCATTGGTGCAGTTGATTCAGTGTCCGTGCTCATTGCATCCATTGGGTTGTCAACTGTGCCTGCCGCTGAGGACTTCTGTGAGCCATGGCTACTGGACTGAGAAGGTCTGGGAGCCGGCTGTCTCGAGGATACCAAGCGTGCTGGAGAATGTTTATGGCTATCTCAGAATTCATTGTGAGGACTTCCCGCTCTCTTTTTTGATGATTTGTGTGAGGTATCAGTGTTTCTTCAACCCACAGCCTTTTGATATTGAGGGCTGTGGGGAAGACTCACATCTGCCAGGTGACTCGTGCTGCGGATCCAGAGAGGGTCAGAGAGCTGCCTTCATGAAGATAATCTTCTGCCTGAGCTCTCTATCTTTACTAGATCAGGGCTTGAGTTGCTGGCAAAGACCACACTTTTGTTGAATGTGGCCTTCCCCAGGGCAGCAAATGCACTGGGAGTGCTTGTCTGCGACAGGCAAACGTACTGGGAGTGCTTGTCTTGCCCAGAGCCGGGCAAACCCCATTGAGGAAAGGAGCAGGAAAAGAAACTAAAGTCTTTATTTATTTTTTTAAAGGGAAAAAAACTACAACTAGAACTACAACTAAGAACTAGGAGGCTAACTATAGAAATGTAAATCAAAAGTAATGGTCCTAATGGACTATGAATGGCTCCATCTCTAGCCAGGGGCGGTTGAGAAAGGAACTGAAGGGTGTTAGCTCGCCCGCGCTGACTAGCCTCATGGCGCAGCATGAGGAGAGGCAGCACATGTGTGAGCCTAAAGGACACTGCTACCAAAGTTCTCCAATCAGCAGCACAGGGACTCAAGCACACCGAGAGTGGAGCAACCATAGGGACACTACTCAAAGCAGCAGAATTCTTCAGGTCAAGAGCTAGAAACCAATCACTCTCATCTAGCATCAGTATTATGAAGGCCAGTGTAACCACTGTGAATATTCAACTGTGAATGAAGGCACTGAACATTCTGAGATCTAGGATGAGCCTCCATTCTGCCCTTTTTTTTTTTTTTTTTTTTGGATATGAGGAAATATTTGAAATAAAAAACGTACGCTCTGTGCTAAGGAGGAACAGGTTCTATTGCCCCTGGCTAAATGAGAGAATCCACCTTTTAAATTAGAAGCCTCATGAGATGCGGTCCCTGAAAAGGGACAGGGAAGATGGGTATGGCGTGAAACTTGATGGTATAACCTGTTGAAATAATTTCCAACACCCATTTGTCTGATATACTAATATTCCATGCTCTCCAAAACCAGAAAAGACTATGTCCAAAGGCAGTAGAGAAAGAAGGAGAGATCACTAGACCTAAAGTAATATTTGGTCTGTAGCTATTATGAATCCGGTCCAAAGGGATGCTTGTTGGTTGACGTCAATTGTGATGAAAAAGTAGAAGCAGTCAGGTGGTCTTTTCTTCTACATTTTTTGACATTTCCTGAGAAGTTCTGAAGGCTATTGATGGTGAAAGGTAGGTGAAGTTGTCCTTAGTCTCTGGTAAGGTTGACACTTTCTCTGTTTTCTTTTTGTTGCAGCAAAAGTCCCTAGAGAACATACTACTTACTGCCTCTTCCACTTCCCTGCTGTGTGACTTTGGGTAGTCACTTGACCTCTCTTTGTCTTAAGTTGAGGATGAGCTTTGTTTCTTTCTTTCTCTGTTAAGCTCTTTGAGATCAAAAGATGTGCAGTCGTATATAGGATCCAAGTGTAACTGTTATATTTGCTGAAATGGTTACAGCTCCAGTATATCACTTCCCCCAATCCATTCACTTACTCTCTCAACCCAAATTCTTACAATTTCCTTTCATTTGTGCAGCGCCACTATCTCTCATCCCCAAACACACAATGCACTCTTACAACTGCAGCAGACCTGCACATTGTCCTTCACTCTATAACACTCCACAATCACTTGTCTTCCCTTCTCCTTCCTCATACTCACACATACTCAATCCAGTGGCACCTCACTTAGACTTTGGAATCCTCTTCCCATGTGCCAGGATCTTTTTTCCTTCTTCTCCAGTGGAGGAGAGGGGAAAGCTTGTTGTGGGTGAATCTGTTCCCCTACTTTCCTCTCTGAGGGCCTTGCTTCTCCTAGTCCTCCGGGAAGGATGACTCTTGTCCCTCTTTTCCTGACCTTGCCCACAGTGCAAAGGATCAGCCTGCCACTAGGAAGAGGGAGCTGGATGCTGGCTCCTGCACAATGTCTGTCTCATTTTCTATTCTGAGGCCTGGGCTCCTTCTCTGTATGTTATGCCAAAGTGGGGAGAAAGGAGAAGCAGAAAACCTGCTCTCTACATGGGACAGTAAGTAGCTACTAAAAACTGTAGCTCAACAGCAATCCTGTGAACCTTGCTCAATCTGTGCCATGGACATCGTTGTCAGCTGTTACTGCCTACAGCAGCAGAAGCCCAAGTTGTATACACCTGTGTAATATTTTACAAATTAAAAATATATTTTCTTTTTATGAAAAAGATTTCTACCTCTTGGTCTTTGGGCACCTCAGCCTGTGTAAATAGATCAGCCAATGCATATAGGAATCCAAGATCTAATTTGAGATCCATTTCCTGAATCAGCACCTTAAAGTACCTGAATATGACAGTAAAAAATAACTATTAAACAGCAGCAATTTATTGTTTGTAAAAGCAAAGCTTCAAATTGTGAAGCAGAATGAATTATGAAATAACACACAAGGTATTAAAACTACCTATTTATGAACTATAGATACAAAATAATTCCTCAAAAATCCACCGCCACTGGTCAAAGAAAATTTGGAGGTGCTCCCAGTGAACATCTAAAAAACCCCTACCTCATTATCCACCTACATATCCCTCCTCAAAATTCTCCTTTGCCATGAATATTCTTAAAAATTTGACAACAGTTAGGCTGCTAGTGTGTAGAGACCACTCACTGCTTATCATACTGACCAGTACCCTTTGTTTACTTGTACTCCCCCATCGGTCTTATATCTATCAGTGGTCTCTCTTGTCTTATACATTAGACTGTAAGCCCCTTGGGGAAGAGATCATCTCTTTCTTCTGTGTTTGTACAGCATCTATCACAATGAGGTCCTGATCTCTGACCAGGTTTCCAAGGTGCTATGGCAATATGAATAATAACAACAGAAGAATAACATATGAACTCCACATTTGCTATAACCAGAAATAATTTCACTATATAGCACCTTTTAACTTTAACTTAAACAAATGCTATATATATATGACATTGTTAACAAATGCTTGCTCTAATGCAGAACTGTAAGTGCTCACACAGGTAACTAACAGGTCAAGTAAGGGTGAGTTCCACATTCCATTTTTCCCCCAACTGTTATCTTTCTGAAACTAATTTCTTTTTGGGTTGAAATTTACCTTGCTTTGTCTCAGTCCACAAGTGAAGTTTATTTCCAAAAGTGTGAGCAAAATCAGTTTAGCAGTTTTTCATTGCGAGTACATAAAACTACACATCTTCCTATATGTTACAATCAGAAATGTATTGCTGATGTGACTCCAAAATTTTTTGGAAAATAGCACATAACAATAGCTGGACCAAAGGAGTTTTCTATTCATTGAAAGACTACCTCTGCTAGAAGAAAAGATAGTGGTTTTGGAAAGTTTAAACATTCCACCATAATGGAATCTGTAAAATATACTTACTTAATACGTGATATCTGAGAATGCCCTGCAGTCCGCATGACAATACTCACATCAATAAATGGCTTTGGTGCTATAAAGAGGTAAAACCAAGAAGTCAGTATAGGTTTTATAAGAAATATGTATGAACTAAATTTTCCTGAATATAAAAATGCCATTTATGATCCTGATTATCTGCAGTGTTTAAATCCCATAAAATAGAATATAATGGAAGAAGTGGGCACTCATGTGATTCAAACGAAGGAGAAGTAAGAGGAGCAGGCAGGAGGGAAGAGAAGGAAATGGAACATCAAAAAACTCTACTCCAGCCTAGCACCTTTTAGAAACATAGCATTTTCACTTGATAGCAAATGAATGCTTTGGAGGATATTTTAGCTGTATATAATATAGCTAACGCTATAATTTATTCTTTTATTCATATATTATAAGGTCAGAAGGGGCCATTGTGATAATCTAGTTTAACTTCCCATATAACAAAGACTTCCCTGAATTAATTCTTGTTTGAACTAGAGCTTATCTTTACAAAACATCCAATCTTGATTTTGAAATTGCCAGTAATAGAGAATCCACCACAGCCTTTGGTAAATTATTCCAATGGTTAATTACCATCATATATACCAAGCTATATATAGTAAAAGCTGTGTTATCCGGCACTTTACCAACCGGAAAACTCTATAAACTGGCATTTCTGATCTTCAGTGAAAGTCCGGTTTATAGTACGGTTGGCATGGGGCCGGTAGGCGCCCTACCAGGCTCCGCGTGGCTCCCCAGAAGCGACGACATGTCCTCCTGCTGCTCCTAGGTGGAGGAATGGCCATAAGGGGTTCGGAGTGCGGGATCTGGGAAGGAGTTTGCATGCGGGAGGGGGTTTGGGGCAGGAGGTTGGGTCGCGGGAGGGGGTACGGGGTGCCGGATCTGGGTGGTGCTCACTTGGACGCCTCCCCACAAGCGGCCACATGTCCCTGCCTCTCCTAGGTGGAGGTATAGCTAGGCAGCTCTGCGCACTGCCCCCACCTCGCCCAAAGCACTGGCTCCGCAGCTCCCATTGCCCGGGAACCATGGCCCATGGGAGCTGTGGAGGCAGTGCCTGCACCCCGCACCCCAACCCCCCTGCCCCAAGCCCCCTCCTGCACCCAAACTCCCTCCTAGATCCTGCCCCCCAACCCCCAGCCCCCTCCTGCACCCAAAATCCTTCCCTCCCTTTTAGTTAAGCGGAATTTTGAAGTTATCAGCATCCCCCATTCCGCCCCAACATGTTGGATAACAAAGCTTTAATTGTACAACATCAGTATCGAAAGGGTTAATCTGGACCTTCAAGTTATTTATAGCTCTACTCATAAAATTAATGCAAAAAGAAATATAGCCTCTAAATAACCTATTTCCAACCCTCAGGTTAAGGCAGTTAGCTTAAAGTTTTAAGACAACCAGTAAAAAAATTTCAGGATAAACATCTATCTTCATAGCAGCTTCTCAATAACAAGACTGTTAGAATTTGAATGAGATGCATTATTACAATTAGGGCTGTCAAGCGATTAAAAAAATTAATCGCAATTAATTGTGCTGTTAAACAATAATAGAATACCATTTATTTAAATATTTTGGATGTTTTCTACATTTTCAAATATATTGATTTAAATTACAACACAGAACACAAAGTGTACAGTGCTCCCTTTCTATTTTTATTACAAATATTTGCACTGTAAAAAACAAAAGAAACAGTATTTTTCAATTCACCTAATACAAGTACTGTAGTGCAATCTCTATCATGAAAGTTGAACTTTCAAATGTAGAATTACGTACAAAAAAATAACGGCATTCAAAAATAAAACAATATAAAACTTTAGAACCTACAAGTCCACTCAGTCCTACTTTAGCCAATTGCTCAGACAAAGAAGTTTGGTTACAATTTACAGGAGATAATGCTGCCTGCTTCTTGTTTACAATGTCAGCTGAAAGTGAGAACAGGCGTTTGCATGGCACTATTGTAGCTGGCGTCGCAAGATATTTATGTGCCAGATGTGCTAAAGATTCATATGTCCCTTCATGCTTCAGAGGACGTGTCCATGCTGATGATGGGTTCTGCTCGATAACTATCCAAAGCAGAGTGGACCGATGCATGTTCATTTTCATCATCGGAGTCAGATGCCACCAGCAGAAGGTTGATTTTCTTTTTTGGTGGTTCAGGTTCTATAGTTTCCACATCTGTGTGTTGCTCTTTTAAGACTTCTGAAAGCATGCTCCACACCTCGTCTCTCAGATTTTGGACGGCACTTCAGATTCTTAAACCTTGGATCGAGTCCTGTAACTATTTTTAGAAATCTCACATTGGTACCTTCTTTGCATTTTGTCAAATCTGCTGTGAAAGTGTTCTTAAAACGAACATGTGCTGGGTCATCATCCGAGACAGCTATAACATTAAATATATGGCAGAATGTGGGTAAAACAGAACAGGAGACATACAATTCTCCCCCAAGGAGTTCAGTCACAAATTTAATTAACGCATTTTTTTAACAAGCACCGTCAGCGTGGAAGCATGTCCTCTGGAATGGTGGCCGAAGCATGAAGGGGCATATGAATGTTTAGCATATCCGGCACGTAAATACCTTGTAATGCCGGCTACAAAAGTGCCATGTGAACGCCTGTTCTCACTTTCAGGTGACATTGTAAACAAGAAGCGGGCAGCATTATCTCCTGTCAACTGTAACCAAACTTGATTGGCTGAGTGGACTTGTAGGTTCTAAAGTTTTACATTGTTTTGTTTATGAATGCAGTTATGTAACAAAACAAAAATCTACATTTGTAAGTTAATATTTTTCAATTCTCCTCAACAGTGTATTTCTTTTGTTTATCATTTTTACAGTGCAAATATTTGTAATAAAAATAATAAAGTGAGCATTGTACATTTTGTATTCTGTGTTGTACTAGAAATCAATATATTTGAAAATGTAGAAAAAGATCCAAAATATTTAATAAATTTCAATTGGTATTCTATTGTTTAACAGTGCGATTAATTGAGATTAATTTTTTTAATCACAATTAATTTTTTAGTTAATTGTATGAATTAACTGCAATTAATCGACAGCCCTAATTACAATCTGATCATACCTGTTTCGCTTTTGCTTATTTAAGTGTACTTTCAGCCCATATATTTTGTTTTTAATACTTCAGTAATGAAAAACTATTATTATTAATGGTTGACTCATTTTTATGACAAAGCATAAAAAATTATGTTCAACAAAAGCCTCTTGTGTTTTGTTGCATACATATCCACAAAACGGCCAATATCTTAAGGGGCATGGGAAATGAGCTCTCTAACTTCCGCAGATAATCTCTGCAGTAGTCAACGTTTACAGCAGTGGCTCTCGACCTTTCCAGAATATTGTACCCCTTTCAAGAGTCTGATTTGTCTTGTGTACCCTCAAGTTTCACCTCACTTAAAAACTACTTGCTTACAAAATCAGACATAAAAATACAAAAGTGTCACAGCACACTATTATTGAAAAACTGCTTATTTTCTCATTTTACCACATAATTATAAAATATTATACATAAATTTCAGTATAAACAAGTCATTGTCTTATGAAATTTTAGTTTGTACTGACTTTGATAGGGCTTTTCATGTAGCCTGTTGTAATACTAGGCACATATCTAGATGAGTTGATGTACCCCTGGTTGAGAACCATAGGTCTACAGCATTGCCCTGTCAAATATGCACTGCAGATACCTGAACCACAACTATCCAATTTCCAAGGCTACTGATCTAAGCCTTGCACAAGCAATACATTCACTCAAATTAAAAACAAAACTCCAGTAATGGAGTATACCTTTCATCACACAAATATTAGAGGCAACACCAGCTCATGTCTGGAGCTAAGACGTGCCGATTCTTCCGACTAAAAACACTGTTTGGTGATATAAATGCAAGAGCAGTCCAGTACTGTCAGCTTTATTTATCAACATTCAAAGCTACTGAGTATCAACAAATAGCCAGGGTAGAATGAGTTAAATCAAAGCTATATAAATCACTGATTTTAATTATAATTTAAATCAGCAAGCAGGAAACCTTGATTTAAATAATTGATTTTTATCATGTTTTGCATTTTGCTTTTCAGTTATTTTCATAAAGAAAGGCTTATTCTCATTCGTTAATAAACTAAACTAAATATATACTTCACACTAACTTTGGTGTTTCTTTTTGCTAGCCAGGAGGATATACCATATCTATACACTTATTTAAAGCAACTATAGGTCTTAACTTATATTTACTGAAATTTGTATTTTTTGTATGTTGCAAAATGGTGAACAATGCATTTCTAATTTACTAGATTAATTTTTTTACTTGTTATTTGTGTCAAGCTCTATTTGGACGGACATTCAAATACAATTAAATTTGAACATAAACAGCAACTTTTTTTTTTTAGAGTACCTTAAAAGTGCTGGATACATTAAAAAAAGTTTAGCACAATAAGTTCTGCATTAAATATTAGCTGATTCATTAAACAAAGGAAGTATTAGCTGTAGTTAGTGAATTGAACTGATTGTTTTTAATCACTATGTCCTTCAAGATTTTAGAATTAGTAGAACTAACCTTCTCACACCTAGTTTTTATTCATAGATAAAAAAGCAGGAAAGTTTGTTTTGAATAAACTATAGTCACTGCACTGACCTAGTTGAAATGAAGAAAATATTAAACTTACAGAAGAGGCTTCTGATGTCAAAAGCTGGTTTAGCATTTCAACAAACTCTGGTTCCAGGTTTTAGCCATGGACTTCCAGCAGTTCAGTGGTTTAACTTTCTTTAAAAGTTGGCAGCAAACATGTGCTGTTTAATATTTCTTTACATTAATTTTAATGATTTTAACAGATTCTAATAAGTTTAGGCATTAACTTCAGTTGTCAATTTCAAATATAATTTTAAATTGTTTGCTTTTAAAAATAAACCTGTATTTAATTTAAAAACAATTTAACCTTTTAAATTAAAAAAAAATCACTGATTTTTATTCACCCCTGCAAATAGTCCATTCCTTTCTTAAATTTTCCTGAACTTCTCTTTCTCCTCTCCCAGCCCTTTTTCAGACAGGGATCACCCCCTTCCCATAGATTCATAGATTCTAGGACTGGAAGGGACCTCGAGAGGTCATCGAGTCCAGTCCCCTACCCGCATGGCAGGACCAAATACTGTCTAGACCATCCCTGATAGACATTTATCTAACCTACTCTTAAATATCTCCAGAGATGGAGATTCCACAACCTCCCTAGGCAATTTATTCCAGTGTTTAACCACCCTGACAGTTAGGAACTTTTTCCTAATGTCCAACCTAGACCTCCCTTGCTGCAGTTTAAGCCCATTGCTTCTTGTTCTATCCTCAGAGGCTAAGGTGAACAAGTTTTCTCCCTCCTCCTTATGACACCCTTTTAGATACCTGAAAACTGCTATCATGTCCCCTCTCAGTCTTCTCTTTTCCAAACTAAACAAACCCAATTCTTTCAGCCTTCCTTCATAGGTCATGTTCTCAAGACCTTTAATCATTCTTGTTGCTCTTCTCTGGACCCTTTCCAATTTCTTCACATCTTTCTTGAAATGCGGTGCCCAGAACTGGACACAATACTCCAGCTGAGGCCTAACCAGAGCAGAGTAGAGCGGAAGAATGACTTCTTGTGTCTTGCTCACAACACACCTGTTAATAAATCCCAGAATCATGTTTGCTTTTTTTGCAACAGCATCACACTGTTGACTCATATTTAGCTTGTGGTCCACTATAACCCCTAGATCCCTTTCTGCCGTACTCCTTCCTAGACAGTCTCTTCCCATTCTGTATGTGTGAAACTGATTTTTTCTTCCTAAAAGAAAAACTGATTTTTTCTTCCTTCCCATCACACATACTTTTTATGTTAAAGGAATATGTACACAGCACCCACTCTTGGCCTCTTCCTTCAACCTCTATCCCACCCCAAAGGGCAAAGCAGGGGGAAAAAGACGAGACCAAGCACAGTATTTCATTTGTAAGGAACGTATGCAAGACAGGTGATCGAGAGCTATGCCTTAAATGTTTCCAGTCCACAAACTGGCTCAGAGTATACCAGAAGAGAAGATTCCAAGTCCAATATTGTTGATGGAGGCTCCAGCACTAAGCCCCACCCTACAGCTCAGGCCACCAGAAGAGGTCTTCTAAAGCTGTAGGAACACTCTAGCAACCAATTATTAGCATTAAGATAACTTGATATTAATTAAACTTAAGATAATACATCTATGTCTCCCTTTCAAGAAAAATTTCTATTTGTATTCTGAGAGACAACGTGGGTGAGGTAATATTGAACCAACTTCTGTTGGTAAAAGAGACAAGCTTTGTGTAACCTCAAAAGCTTGTCTCTTTCATCAATAGAAGTTGGTCCAATAAAAATAATTACTTCACCTACCCCATCTCTCTCTAACATCCAGGGACCAGCATGGCTACAACAACCTGCAAACCGTTTATATGCTCATTTTCCAGGCTACTAGGGTAGGTTTAATGAGGAGAGAAGCTGCTAACAATGAAAATTATCAACTAGGAAATTTCTTATTCAATTATATAGCTTTTCTCCTCATCCATCAGTAATGGGAAGTAATGAACAGTGAATCACAAAAGCATGCCAACTGGTGCAGGATTTAAAATCCAGCCTGCAGCCACTATGATGCACCAAGGCCATGGCAATTTGGATAGAATGAGATGAACTGGGTACAACTGGTGTATATACTCCACATGCTTGAGCTATTAGTTTTGAGTATTATTTTTATTACCATAGTGCTTGGGGGCCCTAGTCATAGACCAGGAATGCCCATTTATGCCACAACCTTCCAAAGCAATGCTAAGGGTCAGAACAAAATGATGGGAGAACCATTTCCCAGGAATTTCAGAAAGAGGAATTCATCTTGAGCAGACACATTTCTGGAGCTACAAAAATAACCTTATTCCTATGGCAACAGAAATATGGGTCTTGTACAGATAGGGAAACTAATTCCAAAACCTAACTTTTGATATAATGAATTACTTTTTGGAGGTAATGTCATACTAATTAATCTTGGCATCTAATGATACTCAAATGGACAGCCCAAAGTGCCTACCTACAGAATGCCATGAGGGCTGGTACCACATTTCTAGGATGCTTGTTTATACGAATCCAATCAAATCATTCTGAAGAAACTCTAAAGTAGCTGAAATCACCAGAACTTTGTGATTATTATTATATTAGTATTGTAGCATCTAGAGGTTTGGGCCTCAATGGCCTCGGTACTGTACAAAGAGGCAGTCCCTTCCCCCAAAGAGCTTTGTTTCCCCTGACAGTAGCAATATAATTGGACCAGATTAATCAATCAGATTTCCTGGTTGAGTTCTATCTGCATACTAAAAATGTATAAGAGACTAACAGAGAAATCCTGCTGAACTATCTTTCTCTTCCAATAACTATGCTGTTTACTGTAGGTATTCCCAATCCCGATGCTTCAAGAGGCCTTCTGGTCTTCTCTGCAGGTGCACGGTCAGTCCCTTGACTGCCTAACAAGTCCAATGGGCCTTCTGCAATGGAAGACTAGGAGGATGCCTACAATCTTCCCCTTTCCTTTTCTATATCCTTTGCTGCGGAGAAGCTTTGACCTCTAGTTATCTTCTGGTTTGGGAAGAGCTATCAACATTCATACCTCAGATCAGAAACCAATCCCTAACAGGAAGTAGGAGGAAACTTCCTCTGTGAGCACCATAATAGTCCACTAATGTGGTTTCTTGCAATTTCATCTGAAGCAGCTGGTACTAGCCACAGTCACACAAGATATTGGACTCAATGGACCACTGGCCCAATCTTATGTCAATTTTTTTGTGGGATGTGCTTGTTCTAGCTGAGACATAGTATTGCTGTCAAAGTGAACCAGAAGGATGTGTATTCAGATTTTGGAAATTTGTCTTCCAAGTATGTTCTTCATCCTATGAAGCTTGCGTCCACAATGATTATACAAGTGTTTAGAGCAAATACTGGGGTGGCTTTCAGAATGTTTTTTGTACTTACCTGCCCCAGAAAGGGACATGTGGGTATGATCTAAAAAGGACACCTAACTTTTCATTTTATCAGGTGCATGTTTCCATGTCCTCAGAAGGAATTTCTGTAGGTGTGTTCTGAGAAACCCATTCAGGGAATGAAGCCAATGCATGGCACCTGACATCCTAGCCATTGGACACAACTCCCAGAAAATGGAATGGGGTTTTGCATCTCTGCAAATCTTTACCATGATAGTAAAATTATGGCCAGAGCCATGCCTGTTTTGACCGCTGGGTGAGCAACTCTCTGCACTGGAGTTCAAAATCAAGATGAGCTATTCAATAACTGGTAGGTATGAATTATTTCCAGTTAGGAATGGGTCTGTTTTTCTGGACAGAGCACTGATTGGCATGTTGTCTATAGATGGGTATAGATGCGTAAATTGCAACCACTGCCTTGCTGAGACTTCTACCTACCATTTCCTGACTCTGGGGGAGGAGAATATGGAGAAAAAAAAGTCTTGTACATGTATTGTGAGCTCTCCTACATAAATGCTCTATTTTTTTCTTTATCATGCTGAGGATTTTGTTGGTTTGGAGGAAAATTTATCTAGGTTTTGTTGGGAGCTCCTGCTCCACATTTTCCCCTCAGCTAAGGTAATAGTCCCTTCTTGGATAAAGTTGGTGTTGGTAGCAACCAACTGACTTCTATGCTGGCTTTGATGGTGAAGGTTGAGGCCTCTGCTATTGTCAGCTACTAATTTCTCTAATGTTTCCCCAAGCAGTTCCTCACTTGTACATTTGCTATTCATGGATGTAATATAACTTCCTTGTAACCGCCAAGTTAGAACCCCCATTGGTCATCACAAATCACATCAAGGATACAAGTAGTACAGAACCAGAACCTCTCACTCCAATTAAGGATCAGACCTCTAGATGATGAGCCACTTGCTTGCCTCCTCCTTGCCTTTCCTTACTAGATATATAAAAATAACTATGGGTTGAATGGCTACAACTCAGGCTTTGAAATAGCTCTGCAGTGTATCCCTAACTCTTACGGTCTATAGCAGTGGTTCTTAACCTATTTACCGTTGTCAGCTACATCCAATACTATCTGTATGGCCCTGAGGATATCACATGGGCCGCAGGGCTGTGCTGATTGGGCTGCAAGCGGACCACAGGTTGAGAACCACTGGTCTATAGGTTCTTTTGGAAGGAAGCTCCTTTCCGAAGGTGTGATTATCTTTCACTGGTGAAGCTACTCCAGCACCGAATTTAGACTCCAAACATTTAGGAGTAACCTAAGTGGGATTGGGATTTTACTCAGTATTTTGAACCTGGAAAGGAATTTCTTAGTTACCCCTCTGTAACTCCATGATGATGCAGCTTTATGGGAGCTGAAACCTCTGTGCCTATGACTGCTCCTTAGGCTTTAATGTGGCGCAGGGAAGGAGAGAGAGACTCTGATCCTTTTTCCCTGGCAGAGCAAGGTTTTATGCTGATTTCTGGAAGGCGCAATTCCCATTCTGCCACTCCCTGATATCTGAACTTCCTTCCCAAGAAGAGTGGGGGTCCTTGGGATGAAAGTCAGACAGGTATAATTCCCATTACACTGCAGCCTGAGGCAAGACTGAACAGGAGAGACAGGCTTCTCTGTGTGCCCAGACGTGACACAAGGTAAAGAAGGGTTGGTGAGCTTGATTTACAGCTTCATGAACAATATTAAGTGCTACCCTTTGAAGGTGACACTTGCTTCTGTCTTTTTGGGAGCTGGAGTCTCTGAGGATTGCAAAACTTATTCCTGAACATCATAAGAATCCCCCAATTCACAGTGGAAGGAAGGGGAACTGTGTAGTTCCATTTCAGTATCTTGGCTGGGGAGGAGGAAAATGACTTTGGATCCTTTCTGGGATTGCCCAGCTCCGTAATGGAATTTACCCCCTAAGCTAGCCAGAGAGTGTCCTCCTCATCTTCTCCCTGAAACACTTAGGGCTTCTCTATGTTGGAGTCATGGCTCATTGGGATGTGCAGGGGCCCAAATGGTGGTCCAACTGTCAGTGCAAGGGTAAGATAGCTTTGAACAGACAGCACATAATTTACCCTCAGTATAGCCTGACAATGCTGCCTCACATAGGGAACGCTGCTTAAATTTAGCCTGGTTGTGGGACAGCTTTGACTTGCCTGAATGGGGCTGAAGGAGTACCAGACAGAGTGTGATGCAAGAGCAGATCCACCATGAAACCACCATGTTGCCAAATAATCAATCCAGGGCAGAAGGAGGAGGAGGACAAAGAATGATTTTAAGTGACTACTGCACAAAAACGAACAATTAAAATTATCAAACATAATAGAGTTGGGAGAAACTGAACTGCCAATTTATTTTGCAGCCAGAGGTAGAAAATCTGATGGCCTGAGCTGAAGTTCTTAGTCTTGGAGTCTTCAGCAACAACACTGTACTGCCTCCAAGTTCATAGGTGGGAGGCACTGACCCTTTAGTGATGAATGAGCAGAAAAGCTGTTCAACATAAATAATGCCATCAAGGCCAGCAATGCTTTTTTAAGCTTTATAGCTTCTTTTTCTATGCTATGACAACAAAGATTCAGGACAAAATTCAAACCTGGTGTAAGCAAGGTGCAACTCTATTGATTTAAATGATCCAACTTGCACCCGTTGTAAATTTGGGGAAGTGTGTGCATTCTCTGAGAGTGACTGCACCACAATTAAGGTGGGGCAGAGTTTGTCTGGGGTTTACCCAGGAGGACAGCTCTGCTTTATGCCGGGGGGTGGGTAGGTGGGGTGGAGAGAGGAGGAAGGAGGTCAGAAACTGCTGTAATAAAGGTGCTCGGTGGTCAGCTTTGCAGCAATGCCCGCTCTCTTCCCCCCAGGAATGAGAGGTCCGAAGGGTATAAAAGTACGAAACCTGGGTGGGGCAAGTCTTTGTTCCATGCGGCGAGGAAGCAAGCACTCACCCTCCCTCCCCTAGTGGAGGTGAATGGCAGGCTGGGTTAGGACCTTCTGTGGGCATTATGCTAGTCGCTCCTTTTAAAGTGGGGCTGGGAAGGAATTTTTCTCGCACCACTTGAATTGGCTTTGGTGGAGTGAGGTTTTTTGGCCTTCCCCACAGCGGATGTAAGGGACGACCTTTTCTGGTGACAAGGAAAGGTGGTAGGCCATATGTCGCAACTTATTTTGTAAGGTTGGGCAGATGTCCAGTGCAGGTACTTCATAGGGAAGGCAGCCAGTGACCAGATAAATGGCCTGGTAAAGGACTTAAAAGGAGGTACCGGATAAAGGAACAGAATGGGGGAGGGGGTTGGGGACTCCTGATTGGTACGGCAGGGAGCCAACCCCTTCCTCCCCACCCGCCCCCGTTCTCATAGCCCACCTTAACCCTCTTACGAGGGTGGTGGATGGTAAGGTCCAAGCCATGGGTCGGCTGGGGGACCTGGATGGAAACAAAGGGGGGCTGGTGGAAGCCCCGGAGAATTGATTTGAATAAACATGGATTTGCCTGCACTGTACACTTTATTTGCCAGGTAGTCCCAGACATCTATATAATAAAGTTGCGGCCTGATTAAAATCCATAACAAGTGTCTCCTGTCCTTCTTGAGGTGTACCCAGACAATATTAATAGTATATGTCAAAGTAGTATTATGTATAGTGGATGAAACATCTAATGTTGGTGGCATGAAAGAGGTTTTTTTGGTTTTGTTAAAGTTATGAGAATTTCACCCAAAGATGCCTCCTAGTCATAATAAATTTGGCTTTAGGTGGGTGGGCTGGATCATTCATTCCTTAATACTAATATTTGTTTTCTCTGTAGTTATCAAGTTTTATGGTCAATTTTGACTGATAGTGGCCTAAATATGCCTTATCTTTTTCATGCACGTCTTTCTGTTTTAAGGAGACGAACTTATATTCTGCTTATAGTGACAACCTAAACCATTTACAAATGCACATAAAATATATATTTATATTTTTGTAAGAACTGTGAAATATATTAAATTATATCCACAAACCTGAATCCAGGGTGATGGACTTTGGAGGTTTAATAGGATAAAACACAAAAGGAAATATGGCTCCGGGAATCTGGTTTTGTATCTGATAAGGGTAAGGACAGGACAAGATGATGCATGTTAGCTATTCCAGTATCAGCTGTTTATTAAAAAAGAAACTCTAGGTAAGCAACATACAGAAACATTAAAATATCCTTTACACATGCCAAACACAAAAGAAAAAAGTGACTGATCCAAAAAGTGTTCAGTATATTTCTGAAAAAAGATCATTTGGATTACAAAACCTAGAAAAACTCATTTCTGTAGCCCTAACATTGTAAACAATTCTTGAACAGTAACCTTACTAAGTGTGTCCTCATACATTTTAGCTCTTTGGAAGACTCACCTGTATCCAGTAAACTTGGACTCTGAAGGACTTTTGATGTGCAGATGTACTATATTCTACATTTAAAGCTGGCAAATAGTTTCTTCTTACAGGAATTTCATTTGGTTGCTGGATTTTCATGTTACCACCATTAGGAGTTAAACAAACCTGTAATATTAATATTTAAAAAAAATGGGTGTGCTGTGTGCTTCAGTAGCCAGAAACTCTAATTTTAAAATGTACATTTTGTACTCTCAACATATTGAACGTCAACTTTAAAACTAATATTAAAGTGTTACTGCTCAAATGTTAGAATGTTCTCCAATTCAAGTTAATGGGGATAGTCATTAACTTCAACAGAAGCAAGACTAGGACCTAAGTTTGTACACTTATTTTGAGGGATTATCTATCTATTTACATGTTGCTTTCTAAAGTTGATGTACAATAGTATGGTGAACAATGTCATTTTAAGATATAAACTTGCAGGTGTCAGGAGCCTGGACTCAGTTTCCTGCACAAATTATTTAAATATAAACCTACTACATACAGAAAAAGGAAGATTCAGATCTTAATGTACTTTTTAATTTTTAAAAAATCATTTAGGATGTTCTGCTTGATATTTACAGTATGATAATATAAAGCACTGCTTTAAGTGATTCACCTTGCCTAGAAATGAAACATGCATAGCTATTTTATGCTATCTTAACGATAGCACTTTATCAACCACATATTTAATTATACTGTTACTTTTGCCGTCTATTACCATAGTAAAGCTATACATTTATTATTTGCTTGTATGTTAGCAGTTATAATATTTATAATTGTTTAAAGCATTCAATAACAAAATAGGTAAGTAGAAAAAGCTGTGGTGTCAAAAAGTTTGTATTAAACATCACGTGAAGAACTGCAATGCTCCTTGACTGTGAATGTGTGTGCAGATCTTTATGACCACACAACCTGCAATTAGTTATGCCTCCTTAAATAAGGTAAAGGCTAAAAACAAACTGGATACAGTAGCTTTCAAGGTCTTATTGTATCCTTTCTGGAGATACATAAAGAAAGGCTTTCAAATGGACTCTACTGGAATATTGCCAAAATTTGATGCTATATATAGATTTTTTCTTCTTCTTCTCTCGCCCTCTATATACAAATTAATATCTAAGAGTAAAGAGTACTATCAAATATTACCATAACATTTGTTTCCAGCTCAACAATCTTGTTTTCTGAAGGGGATAGCTCACTGTATTCTTTAAATGCTCTCTCTAACTTTTCAGTTTGCTTAATGCTCATTGGCCTCCACCTTGATTTCTTCTTGGGTTTTGTCTCCCAAACTACATCAGAACTTGAAAATGAAAACAAAACAAATGGTAAACGTAAAAGAATGAAAGATTAGGAGTTTCAAGTTTATTTAAACAATTTTATCATTGTAAATAATATTTTGCTGGACATGGATCATCAATACATATAAAACATATGACAGACAAAAACAAAAAATACCAAATTACATGTAGTATTCTTTTCTGGTTATTTTATTTATTTATAGGCAACTTAGTATTAGTACTAGGTAATATTCAATTTTGATTGCTGCTGCATATCTATCCAAGAGGGTTTAAAAAAAATAAACTATACACAGTTTCCCCTACCAGCGCTGTTCAAGATACGAAATGAAAAATTTCTTACCTGAGTATCTTAGTTTCTCTCCTCATTCCTAACAAACAAGTAATGCCTCTCACCTGTGGAATTCAGAAATAACCCAGAACTGTTCTGGAGGCTTAGGAGTAAGCCCCTCCCTTCATTTGAGGCCAACAGAAGACTTTTTCCAGAATTGTATATGAATGTCAAACAACAAATCATAAGCATTAAGTCAACAACTTGTAATTACATTAATTAACCTTACGGCAAGTCTATGTTTACGTCTCTCTTTATAGAAAATTTTCAATTGGTTACAAACTATATTTTGGTCATTTACCAGACTACCAGGGTGGGCTGAATGAGGAGAGAAGCTGATAACCAAAAGAAAATTTGCTGAAATTTCACATTGTGCTGTACAGCATTCTCACCTCATCTGCAAAAATAGCAAGAAGTGGGCAGTGAATCACAGAAGTGTGCATGTGTGTGTGTGTGTGGGGGGGGGGAGGGAATAAGGGACAATTTATATTATTACAGTAGAATAATAGCCTGTTCCTCCCATATGAAGCAAAATCTTTTTAATGGAAAGAAACCTACCTTGCTATCCTCAGAAGATATTCAGACCCTATTTTCTACCCACAATGCCACTAGCATCCTTAATTTCCTCCAGGAATGGTTTCACTCATGTCTAGTATGCTAACTGGTGCAGGATTTTAACATCTTGCCTGCAGCATCTTTGAGGCCTTAAGTGCTTGTCACTGATGCCAATACAAAACTCCATTGGCTTCAGCTGAGCCAGGATTTCACCCCTGGTATTTTGGATGAAATGAGATAACATGATACAGTTAGTATGTGTACTCCATACACTTGAGAGAGACATCTTTAGAGATTTATAAATGTTCATTTATGGCAAACCTTTCTAAAGGAATGCTAAGGAATGAAAAAAATTGATGGGAGAACCATTTCTCAACAAGTGTGGTAAGAAGAATTTACCAGAAAGATTGCTGGTACTATAAGAATAATCTTTTTCTCACACCACAACAGTTGGGCACTAATTCTGAAACATGTCTTTCTAAATGCAACTAGAATAGCTGGTTGCAGGCTTGTCTCCTCTGGCCATCCTGATGAACCCTGACATCTGAGGATCTTCAATCAAGGAGCCTGTTGCCATTAGAATTGGTACCCACTCTTCTATAGTGCTTGGTTTTAGGACGAGAACCAAAAATCCTGGAGAAATTCCAGTGTAGCCGAGGTCACCAGAACTTCAGGATACTTGTTTACCCTCAGACCAGAAATGAAACTTGACTGGAACAATGAATGAATTTCCTGGTTGAGTTCTGCTGGGATACCAAAATGCATCTACAAAGCTAAATGAGAACCCACTCCTCTTTAGATACAGCCTTGTTAAATGTAGATGGTCCATATCCAGATGGAGACCCTGGCTGAAGAAGTCTGGTCTCTTCTGCAGGTACAATGGAAATTCCTTGGCTGTCTCTATCAGGTCCAACCCAAGCAAGTGCAAGACTAGGAAAATGACTTCAGTTCTTTTTCCACCTTTTTGTATCCTTTCAGAATGGCAGCAGACTTTTCTCTGCCCACAACATTGCTTCTGGAAGAAACTTTTACCCCTGGTTATTCCGCAATTTTGGAAAGCATGTAAACATTCATGCTTCACAGCATATGCCAATCTCTAACAACCAGATGTAGGAAAATTTCCTTTTCGAGCAATTATTCCAGAATTGCCCGCTACCGGGTTTTCTGCACCTTTCCCTGAAGCATCCGACACTGGCCACTGTCAGATACAAACAGAATATTAGACTTGATGAACCCACTAGTCTGATCCCATAGAGTCATTCCTATGTTTTTGTTCAGACATGTCACTGACAGAGCTGTCCACGTGAACTAAAAGGATGAGTATGCTGAGCTTTTGAAAAGTGGTAAGCTTGAGAGAACTAATGTCTTCCTTTTTCCAAAATGAGGGACCTTTAGTTGTCTTGTCCCCAAGGTATCCTCCCCTCTCTGACAGGCTTGCTTCTGTAGTGAGTATCCAGGGATCTAAAGTGAAAAACAGGTTGTTTTTTCAGGATGTTCTATGTACTTACCTGCCCACAAGTGGGGTCATTTTATCTGGAAAGGATGCCTAATTTTGCATTGTGTCTACTGTGCAGTTCTACATACTTAGAAGGAATTTCTGGAGACACATTTTGAGAAATCCCACTCAGGGTATAACACCAATGCATGCCACCAGCAATCCTAGTTGGCAACTGACTGTGGGTGATTGCTGTGAGAAAAATAGTGATTCAGTGAAGTTTTGGTTCTTTGACCATAATTTTACCACTATGGCAAACATTTGTAGAGCCGTGCCTAGTTTGACCTCGGGTAAACTGTATTGGGATCAAAAAGTTCCTCTTGATTTTGAACCATTTCCAGCACCTGGGCAGTTATGAGTGGATTTGTTTCTCCACATAGGACATTGATTGGGATTTTGTCCCTGAATGTATACAGATGCATAACTTGCAACCTGAGCCTTGCCATAGCTACCACCAGCTGTTTTTTTAAGAATCTGGGTGCAGAGTACTGATGAAAAAGAAGAGGAATAGCTCACCCTTCTGGATGAGTAAGGATTGGTGGCTTGTGTCAGCAAGGCATAGCTTGCCCTCTGAGAGTCCTTATAAATATAGCACATCTCAGACTTGGTTAGATGCTAGTAGGGCTTCTCTGCTGTGATGGGGGGCAGAGGGAGCTGCTCATGAAGTGCTATACAGGAGAAAATAGAGGGTTATAGCCT
Source organism: Emys orbicularis (assembly GCF_028017835.1). Lineage (NCBI taxonomy): Eukaryota > Metazoa > Chordata > Testudines > Emydidae > Emys > Emys orbicularis. Next base: position 100,164,044 of record NC_088688.1, on the reverse strand, counting down.
CAACATTATGCTAATTCCTCAACTCAGCAGAGGGAGAGAGGAGCTAGACGCTAAAATGAAGTTGCTACTGCACAAAAACAAAAATTAGTTATAAAACATACTGGTTGGGAGAAACTGAACTGCTAACTTGTTCCCCTGTTGGAAGAAAATCTGGTTGCCTAAGCTGAAGGGTAGGGCTTAGACTTGGAGTATACACCAGTGTGGACTCCTTTCAAATTCCACAGGTGGGAGGTATTACCCATTAGTGATGAATGAGGAGAGAAGCTGTGCAGCAGAAAGTTTAATATAACATACTGTACACACATACCCATACAAAGCACATATCAGTTTGAAGCATAAAACGAAATGGAATTCCAAACACATTCCAACCTAAACACACAACGATTTAGTACTAACAACAAGAAGACTAGATCAGGCCAAAAAGTATAAAATTAAAAATAAAACTAGCTGAGTTTAAAATGCTTGAAATAATGCTTACAGTGACTCCCTACCGAATAGATTACTTTACCTTGTAATTCCAATGTAGGACACTTCTTGCTTTGTATAATTGTTGACTAAAGAAATTCCAACATCTTGTAATGATAGAACAATTTCTTGTTCTGCTAGTTCTACTTTTTCACTTTCATATGTTGCTTTAAATACACTCTCATCTTCAGTGAATAGGATAATACGTTGCAAGCCTTCAAAAAATGAAACTAAATAAACTCTCTTTTTATGATCCAAGATGAGAGAGTCCATCATGTCCTACATGAGGAGAAAAAAAACCCCAAAAGTTTGCAAGTCTTGTTCATTCTACTTTGACAAACAAATGTAAATTTTGTAGCAACATGGACATTGACAAATAAAAGCTACATTGGGAAGGCAGGACATTGGAGAGGGTAAGAATAGAAGAAAACAGGTCATATTCATAAGAAGGACATTATATGAAATTCAAAAATGATAAAATTTTGAATCATGAAGCGAGATCTCAATTGTGCAAGCACTCATTAAGACAAGGGGACAAATAGGAATAAAGTTAAGAATATGTACAAGTGGAAATATTATTCCCCCATTCGAGCTATGCACATGTTGATCATTGATTAAACTAATGCAAACACATCAGAAGTTAACAAAGTATTTGTTTCTGCTTTATTAGAAACAATGAAAAGAAGAGGAAATCTATATTTACCTACTGGAGAAGCATAAAACTGAAACCAAAAGAACTGTTAGCATAAGAGAAATAAAAAGTGAACTATATATCAGTACTGTTTTAAGTATAGCCTCGATAACACAAAACATTTCTGTTCAGGTGATTAATATAATGAAAACGGATTTTTTTGTTTTAATGTACCAGAATGTGTAAAATATTCTTATGCTTTAAAGTATTTCCTTATCTTCAAAAAGTGAAATGGAACAATATCTTAACTTATGATTGGTTGCTCTGGCTATAAAAGAGCTTTTTGGCAACTGTCTTAGGTCTCCATAACTAAGAATCTGTCATGATTTTCCTAAGTTAGGCTCTTACAGACAATCTTTTCTCCATTCTTGTACAAACTCCTATTGTTTTCAACAGGAGTTATGCACTTAAAATTGGGTGTAACATGGTGCTGTGTTTTAAATATGTGGTTTATTATTTGTCTTGGCAGTTTAAAGGATAATTCCTATAATAGACTGGTCTTAACACATAACAAATAAGATGAAATTTGTAGTTTTAGAGTTTTAAACCGAGTTTCGAATTCTTGAAGAGAAACGTTAGAAAATAATACTATTAAATCCAAGAACTCTATTAACACAAACAGCGCTATTGTGAAATCGGGGTTTGTCTATACAGTCAGTGTGCTGCAAGCTGGGTTGTAAATCTACCTTGCACTAGTGTGTCATGCACTAACTATCCATGTGGACCTTGCTACCACATACTAAAAATTCCCCTGTTCTAATAGGCAAGTCCCCAGTATAACAAAACTGGCAATATTTAGTTACCCGATTAAAGGAAAATGACAACACAATTGTTTAACAATTCCCGTATCGCTACCCATTCATTAGGAAAACGACAAACTTGTTCATTTGGCCCTTATTTCTCCAATATCACATACTTTGAAAAATTGTGTCATTAAATTGTTTTGCTTTGTGTCTCTTTGCTTCTTTCCTTTCTTAGTCACCTCCTAAGTCTTCAACAATATTCTGGTTCTTCCCTTATGGAAAAGTCCTACAGAATTTAACAAGGATGAAGTCTCTAGGATACTATAAGAACAAATAAAAAAACTATTGATACTGCACTCAGTGAATCAGCACTCCTCCGCAAAACAGAGTGGTCCAGTGGTGTCTAACAAACTTTCCTGGAATTTATTTTTAAAATAAGAAAAAACTAAAAAATTCCATTGAACCACCACCATGTTAGGAGGACATTACAGTTACACTGTTAGCAATCAAAATAAAGAAAAGGTCAAAGTTAAGGTTGCATGAATAAGCATAAATGCTGCCCCCTGTATACTCTGAAGCACTTAAATTTAAAAGATTGCATGCTATTTTTCAAATAATACAATATGTATTATACTTTGTCCTACAACCTGTAAGATGCATCTTCAAAAGGATGCAGGAAGAGCCTAATCCAAAGTCTACTGAAGTGAATGGGAGTCTTTCCATCAACTTCAGTGGGCTCTGAATCATGCCTTAAATGCGACAGGGTTCTGCAAGACTGAATGACTTTCGTGGACTGTCTGATACCTCCAGAATAATACGTAAGTATACCACCTTCTAATAGTGTGTATGTAAGACTGTAAAAAACAAACCCAGTTTTTTTTTCTATTTGTTGAGGTCATGTATTTAAAGGCTATTGCAGTGCATAACACAATAGAAAGAACTTAGGTTGGCAGGCAACCTTAATATCAACATTTCTGACTTTTGAATACTTAGCCAGGTAACTATAAACCACATTTTAATAGGTATTTTAATCAAGTACCAATTTTTTAGAAAAATATGTCTGTAAATAAATAAAGTACAGTCAGCCTGCTAGTGTCTGTGCCAGAAAGCTGCTTTCATAATTATGAGCATCAGAAGGGCAATACTGGGGCCTAAAATTAACATACAGAAATATAATATCAACAGATAGCACTAGTAAGAGTTCTATGATGTTAAACAGTACACATACATCTTTTTGCGTTACTTCCCCATTGCACTTTCCACATTTCCATTTCAACTTTCTAGAGCCTACTGGATCAGCCCAGGTGTACAATACTGCTTTATTTGGCATAAGATGGTCTTCCATCACATTGAGAGAACTGCAAAATAATGATTAACAATATATATTCAATGATCTTTTACACAACAAACTCAAAATCTAACACACCAATTAAAGAATTGCACCATTTCTTACCTGTTAACTTATTTTCAATTTCATAGAATCATAGAATGTCAGGGTTGGAAGGGACCTCAGGAGGTCATCTAGTCCAACCCCCTGCTCAAAGCAGGACCAATCCCCAACTAAATCATCCCAATCAGGGCTTTGTCAAGCCTGACCTTAAAAACCTCTAAGGAAGGAGATTCCACCACCTCCTTACGTAACCCATTCCAATGCTTCACCACCCTCCTAGTGAAAAAGTTTTTCCTAATATCCAACCTAAACCTCCCCCACTGCAACGTGAGACCATTAATCCTTGTTCTGTCATCTGGTACCACTGAGAACAGTCTAGGTCCATCCTCTTTGGAACCCCCTTTCAGGTAGTTGAAAGCAGCTATCAAAGATAATACCAATGTATCATTAGTGGGTTTCCTGTTTCTTGGCAATACTCCACACTTGGAATACATTAATAAAGGTTTTTGCTTTGTTTTTTTAAACTATAAAAGTGTGAACTTTAAAGCAATATACAGTGTGTAAATCATACACACACAAACAAACTTTAGAGAAGAGTAATTAAATCAGTATTACATGTTTATAATTTTACAAAGTGTGGGATAGTTCAGCTTAGTGGAATTATAATTTTAAAAAACATTTTATTAACAACATAAATGAACTTCTTATACAAGTATTAGTAAATCTTATCCATAGCCTATATTTGTTTCCTTTTAAAATCTCATTTGTGTTTGGTCAACCTGTATATCTATTTTATTCAAATTCCAAAAACAGTATGAAATCTACTTGGTATTAATTGTTAATAAAATTTCCATTCTGTTTCAGAGTATCTCCACTTAGTGGTTACTAATGACAAATAAGTAACAAGAAGGCAGAAAGCAGAGCTTAGAAATCATAAAGGAAATCTAGGTTGAGTACTGTCTATCACACAAACATTTCTAGAGAAGAACAATGTATTTATAGAAGCAACTACCTGGAGCATACTCTACCACAGAATTTGCTTGCTGAGGCATGAAGGTTTAGTCTGTAGTGTCTCAGTATTATGGGTATCTGCAAAAACGTACGATCTTTACAGATCTATTCAGCCTTGACACGGATGGGGGGTCTGGTGCAGTATGTTGTAATACTATCAGGAACTGGTCTCACTATAATATACTGTTTTGTTTGTTTCTTGGGTGAAGAACTTTATCTACTATAGCTTTAAAATTGCATGGGGGATTCCTGAAAGGCACCTCAACAAGCCAGAAATAATATGATGTTCAAATGCCACAACTTCATTCAACAAGCAACAAAAATATAAACAAACAAAAAGAAGCAGGATTCACATAGTTTTTGCAGCAAAGGGTGCCTATAGCCACTGGGTCCAACTAACAGCTATCCTCTCTCTGAACTGCACACCTCCAAACAGCAAACTACAACTTTCAAAACAGTCCATTAATTTTGAGGGCCTCCATTGAAACATCAAAAGGTGCCATTTTGCAGAAGTGCTGAGTATCCACAGCCCTACTGACTTCCGTTAGAGGTGTGAGTGCTCACTGCCTACGAATATCAGGCCCAACATGTTGCAAGTTGTGCACCCAGAAAATGAGATACATGAATGAGTGGCTGTGTGTGACAATTTGGTTTTAGTGACTTGCCCAGCATCATGTGGCAAGTCTGTGTAAAGCCAGGGATAGAACCCAGTTCTCCTTGGTTGCAGGTAAGTGTCCTATCCACACCACCATCTTTTTTTCTTCTTGTAGCCCCATGCCTCATGGACAACACAACACTGCTTCATTAACAATCCATCCCATCCAAAAACAGAATATCATCTATGTTGCACACCTCGAGTACATCTCCACCTCATGAAACATGCTGAATATTTTGGTTTTTTTAATCTCATTTTTCACAGCTCTTTGAGAGTCAGTACGCAGAACTATAGAAAACTTGCATGTGTATATATGCATACCGTGTACAAATTGCACGTTCTTGCTCGCTCTCTCTCACACACAATTATATATGTGCACACGCACATGTATGTGACCCTGTAACCCATACACCGTAAGCATATATACACATGCAAGTTTATATATACAGTCTGCGCATACATGCTATGGAAAGTTTTATAACAACACTGCATACGTACCTCTGCCCATACTCAATCATCTCTTCCTTGGTATGGTTAATTAACAGGAATGGAGCTGCACCATCATGGTAATCTGATAAAGTAATTACTGTAGAATGTTCGGTCAGGTTAACATCCACTATAATGCCACCAAGCTATTAGATAGGAAATAAGAGTAAGTATCAGTGGTGTGATAAACCTTTTAATGTATAAAATACCATTTACTTTTTACAATATAAAAAAGTTTAACCCCATAAGCTAAACCACAAGCATCTATTTTAATATACTTTTATTATATTTTCCTGACCATATATGGAAAGTCAGGAAAGAGAGGCTGCATTTAGTGTTCCAAGACTACACAGGCATCCTACACCCTCAAATAATTAAGTTATTTGCTGGCAGAGCAATCCTTTCCTGGATCGTTTAAACTCCAGGGCATGTTTGACGAGTTTGTACATTCTGACCTCAACAATATGCTTTTGTTAAGGCTGTGCCTAACCTTCTCTCCCACAAAGCTGGAGAACTCCACCCTATAACAATCTGTTTAGGCAGAGATAAGATTGACTCTACCAGACAAACTAACCAGTGGTATTAAACATATATCCTTAAGCCTGTGAACACAGCTCTTGTGATGCTTAATTTCATTTGACGATGTTGTGCAACCTCAAGATAATAAAACATGCACTGTAGGAAGTTCAGAAATACATAACGTTTAAAAAGCCACCATAACAATCAGCAATGTCCCCCCACATACAAAATGAAAAAGCAATGGATAGATCTACAAATAGGGCAACTGACTACAACTGCTGTTATAAACTGGCTACTTCTAACATTTTATATATTTTCAATTAACATAAGCCAGTGCTAAACTGAAATGTAGCCTGTCCCCAAAAGATCACTTTTAATATGGGAAATTATATTTAGAAGCATATGGGCCTTTATTTTCACTTATCTCTAACTGTATTCATGTTTCCTAAAGACACTGTACTGAGTTTAAAAATTTTAGCTGTATGTGAAAAAAGTTCTTCAAATAAATGTTCAATAATAAGAATCAAACCCACTTTTAATCATTAACTGTAGTACAGGTAGCAGTCCTGCAGCAAACCCTAAGTTCTATGACTTTTCCATTCAGATACAGTAAACAAAGTGGTAAAAGTTATAGTTCATTTTACAGGATCCTAACAATGTACTGTACACTGTGGTCTAGATTCTCAGCTCAGATATATGAGCGCTGCTCCACTGACTTAAATGGCGCTCCATGCCTTTTACATCAACTGAGTATCTAGCTTACCATCCTTCTTCCTCCACCTTCACCTGACATCAAGATTACAAAGTCACTCACACCTGGGCCAAAAATGAACTGGTAAATTGCAAAAATGCAGACTTATAAAATGTAGAGTATTACCTACCTGTTTTCAGTAAGTAAGTAAAAACTTTAACATGAGAGATAATTAAAGGAATAAATTCTAGCAGCAAATACAATAGGCCTGATTCTGATTTCATTTAAATAGGATTTCATTTATAAACCAGGAGTAACTCCACTGACGTCAATACAACTCTACCAGTGTAAATCTAATGCAAATGAAATAGGCACAAAGCCCAGTCAATATTCAAAATAGCCAACATTTCAATTTTGACAGGTTCATTTTTTTATAGAATATATGAAGATTTTATATATATATGGAATACCCCATTGCTTTTGGAATGGGAGAAGAGTTTCGTATGGGAGGAGGTAGAGTATAGATTTATGTTGTCTTCTATAATTACTAAAAAAAAATCACTTACCTTATTGTCCAAATACAGCAATGTACAGTTTTCTTGCTTATTAAAACAGATCATCTTGGGGGGAATGCTGGAGTTTTCAACTCTAATCAGCAATTTACTTGAATCATTTTCAGGCCAAAAGGGAATGCACTAGAATAAAATAATAAATTTTATATTCAAATAAATAGAAATCATAATGGAAAACTGCTCTGCAGCCCTCAAATGGCACTTTTCTTCTTATTACTATAATTTATATTACAGCATCAAGGAGCCCCAGTCAAGGGCCAAGACCCCATCGTGCTAGATGCTGTAGAAGCACAGGGCAAAAGGCAGTCCCTGCCCCAAAGAGTTTACAATGCAAGTACCAGACAAGAGACAGCAGATGGATATGGACAGACCAATGGGGGAGTATAAGGAAACAATGAGACAATATCGGTTGACATGATAGGCTGTAGTCTCAACCCCCTACTGTACTCGGCAGCAATAAAAAATATTGATTTTTAAAAACACTTTCATCTTAACTGCTATAAAATGAATAGGGAGCTCTGTTAGGATTTTCTAAACAGTTACCTAATCTAAAAAGGATAAACTGAGAGGAACCCAGAACATTTATGCTAGAGCAAGGGAGTGGAAAGAAGGAGGGGTGAGGAACTAATGGTAAAAAAGGAATGGAGGCCAACGCATATAGCATTTAAAAAGAGAACAGCACCTGTAATGGAAAACAGAATTAAAATTTAGAGTATATTAAGAAAGCTCTGGCTTTTAACCACCAATTTCCTGTTTAATCCATTTAACGTGTATGGAAGCGGGTATTTTTTTCTCCTTATTGCTGAGGAGGTCCCAGCTATATATTCTTGAAAGCTGGTGCACAGGTGTGACATCTGACTGACTGGTTATACCTTATCAACGTGCAAAAGACATATTCTAATTTAAGAACTTCAGTATCTTTTTTACCAAAAATTATGAATTATTTATCAGCTTCAACAGTGACATTCAATGACTAAAATCTCACTTTAGTATAGTGGTAAAACCTATTATATGTTCAAATCTCTAAATAAGCAAATTAAGTCAGGTATCAGCATGTTAATGAATTTTTATACTTACCTTTCCTGTTGAAGGACTGTGTAATTAAATCCAACCCTGCACATTGCTCTTTATTAGCAATGTTTCACCCACTGTCTTTTTTAACATTTTTCAATTTTATATTGTGTTTTATAAGGCCAATTAAAATTAGACTTGCCTTTTCCTTAAGTAAGCACAGCATGTTTTGTTACTAGTGTAATTAATTCCTTTCTTTCACTGTCAAACAGTCAACTGAAATTTTTTTGGTCATTTGTTGAAGTTGACTTCATTATTATTATTATTTAAATTTCAGTAGTACATAAATGCCTCAACCAAGATCATAGCCCCATTGTACTAGAGTCTACAATCACATAAGAAGAGACAAAGAGCTTATTTTCAAATAGAAAATACAGGCAAGGAGGGAAAGGGGAAAGAGAGGCACTGAAAGATATAATGACTTGACCGGGATCTTACAGAAGGTCACTGGGAATAGTAGTGAGGTCTCGAGTCCCGTGCACATTTAGACTTTTAAAAAGCATACCTTTAAAATGTACGGTGAGTTTAGTTCTTATGGAAGGAGACACTAAACAAGAGCCAGGGATTGTTTGGACAGATATTAAACAAGCTTGTCCAGAAAACTCTTCCTCTTTAAATACATACCTGCAACATCGGATAGCTCAGTAATGCGCCTCTCCAAAGGAAAATAATATGAACTGTAGTATTAGGCTGAGACTAGCATACTCAATTTTGTATGACCTTACAACAATCTGAACTCAAAATTTGCAACAGTGAAGGGCTAGTTCACTGACTTACCAGGCCATCAAGTTCCCTCTCCCATAGATTCTCAGACCCCAGGAAGCAGGAAGACAAGAAAAAAAATTAGTTAACAAGACTGACTAGGTTATTCAAGTGAAAAAGGTACGCTACAGACAATGGAAATTCATTCTCATGAAGCAAACAAAAAGAAATAAACTATGAAAGGTAAAATGTAAAGATAGAAAGGTAAACTATAAAATGGAAATTAGGAAAGCTAAGAGGAAATCTGAAGATTAAATAGCCCCAAACAAAGAAGTTGATAGACAGTTGTTTCATATATCAGAAGCAGGAAAATTGCAAAATGGAGTAATGGTGGCAATTAAGGATAAGGAAGACTTGGAGAAAAACTAGGCAATTTTTTTTTTTTTTTTGCACTAGTCTTAGCCACAAAGCATGCTGAGGTCATGCTTATGCCAAAAATCTTTACATGGTAATAAATGTGACAGTGTGAGATATGACTGTGTCAAACTGTAATCTTCATTTTATACAAGGAACTCCATTTTCTACTATGTTCTGAAGGCATGTCTAACCTTGCCATTGTGATGTACTGAATTCATCCATCCCATCATAGAGCAATGTAGAGCCATCAACTTGGATTGTGTTTCAACTGCTGGCCTAATCCCAGCAGGACACTGGATTTTCTACCCAGGGGCACCAGCATGGCTAGTGGATCTGCAGCTTCTCAGCCTGAGCACACGATGAAAGGGAGAGAGACTATTTAAGAGGGGGTAACTTCTGAGAGACGGGAGGCCATTCACCACCACATTTAAGAAGAAATGCTGACAAAACCTCAGAATCAATAAAGGGGTAAGTTCTGACTGTGGTGGAGAGGGAGAATGTCTCAGGACTTTTGTTATTTTACAAGTATCTCTAACTCCCGTGCTTTTTAAGAATAAAGTGATGGTTAAGAAATTCCTTTGTTAAACCTATGTTCCTTGCTTGCCTGCCACGTTGTCTCTGAAGGAGTTAAAATTAGAAGCCAGAGTGCCCACAACTAGGTGGGAAACACTTTGGGAGCATGTGTAAGCAACTGGGGACTCAGGAAGTCAGAGGCACTGGTTTAATGGACTCGAGCAACTGGACTGCAGAGTCCCACATCCCAAAGATGGGTTCAGACAAGAAGTCTGTGCCTGTGAATACACTCTAGAAACCCAGAGCTAAAAGCATGTGGAGTCCAGAGATTGGGTCCACTTACAGACTGGTGACCATCTAGAGGGGGACTGGGCCAGGCTGTGACAAAGAAAACGGGGCACTGTCAGAGCAAAGGTGTCAAAAAAGGAGGAGCTGGCACAAACAGATAAGTCAGAGAGCAACAAGTGATCTCAGGACTAGGTAGTAAATACCCAAGACGTTTGGAGGAACTTGAGAATGAAGTGGCTGAGCTGCTACAAATTTTGACATTCTTCATTAAAATTGAAGCTTAGATACCTGTGACTAGGGTTCTTCTACATGGATTCTGCATACTCCCACGCTTGGGATGCTTCCGCCAGTGCAACTTGAACAGAACCTTAACTAGTCTGGCATCTCATGCAACACTCACATGCCGCTCCTCTCAGTGTTTGTGAATATTTGGAGGACGAGGACACAAAGGGGGGCATTATGTTCCGGCTGCCTCAGTTCCTTCCCCTGTGACCCCAGGTCCTTTGTTAAGTATGACCCCAAGGAAGAGGGGAAGGATGGAGAGGATATGCATATGCAGTCCAGCTTAGAGAACTCAGGTGAGTAACCTTCATTTCCTTTCTGTGTGTCCTTTGCATATTCCTACTCATGGAATAGATTGCTTAGGAGTATACTAATCCTTGTAAGGTGGGCCATGGAGTCGCAATTGAATAAGGACTCGAAAATTGCTTCACCAAACCCTGCGTCTCAGCTAGACACCAGGTCTAGAACATAGTGTTTAGTAAAAGTATGAATGGGGCTCCACATAGCTATCCTGCAACTTCCTACAAGTTTTTAGTAAAAGTCATAAAGGCTACTTTCACTTTAGCAGAATGTGCTAAAACCCCTTTCTGGAGCAGAACAAATGCTGACATACATTTCTTGTATACAACGCTTAACCCATCTAGATAAAATTTGAGTAGTGATAGTTTGAGCCATCTGTGTAAGAGATGAACAGGTTGGGAATTTGTCTAAAATGTATATTTCTGTCCAAATAGTAATCTAAAGCTCTTTTAACATCCAGAGTGTGCAGTCTAGCCTTCCTTACATGACTAAGAAGTTTAGAAAATAATACCAGTAAATTACTTGCTTGATTTATATGAAACTCAGGAATCACCATAAGTAAAAACCTAGAGTGGGGACATAGCAATAGTTTGTCCTTATGAAAGGCAGTAAATGGTGGCTCAGCCATCAATTCTTGAAGTTCACTTTTTCTCCTTGCTGAAGTAATAGCTATTATAGAAGCTGTTTTAATGGATAAATGGAAAAATGTACATTCCCCCATAGGTTCAAAAGGGTGTTGCATGAGATGCGCAAGTACTATATTTAGATCCCAAGATGATACAGGATCTCTAACTGGTAGATATAAATTAAGTCCTTTTAGAAATCTTTTAACCATATAATGAACATACATAGATTTATTATCCATAGGAACAAGGTGTATTGAAACTACGAAGAAATGGACCCGAACAAAAGACAGCTAGAGACTAGACATTTGAAGATGTAGCAAATACTCTAAAATATACTGAGTAGGTGCTGTATAAGGATCTATATTAGCAAATCTGTGTTATATCCAATAACTACTTTCTTGACGATGCTGTGACTAGCCAATTGTCTAGATAAGGAGAGATGAAAATCCCTTGCTTTCTCAGATATGTAGCCACTATGGAAGGACACTGTTTGAAAACACTTGGTACAGCAGAAAGACAAAAGGGAAGGAACTTGTAGTGGAAGTGGTCCTTCCTTAAATAAAATGCAGGTATTTCTGATGGATGGTCTATTGAAGTCTGAAAATACATATCCTTTAGATTGAGAGCGGTGAACCAGTTCTGAATAGAAAGGAAGCAAATTACGAAGGCTAGAGACAACACGCAGAACCGAAATCTTCTATGAAATGCATTTATGATATATAATATGGGACAAAGGAAGTATCTTGAATAAAAAACCCTTTCCTCTGTCTTATATGCAGCATTTCCTCTATAGTTCCTGCTTTTTAGAAGGGAGAGAACCTCGACTCTCAGCAGGCTCTCACGTGATGGGTCCCTGGAGAAGGATGAGAGACAGGCGTTGGAGGCAGGGTTTTGAATTTGATAAAGTATCTGTTGAAAATAATTTCTAGGTTTCTCCTGTCTGATGTTATAGACTGCCACTGGTGGTAGAATTGGGACGGCTGGTCTCCAAATGGGGTAGGGCAGGTACTGGATACGATTGATTTGCAGGTCCTATGTCCTCATGTAAAAAAAGACTGAGGTTGAGTTCCAGAAGATGGTGTAACCGATAGTATCCCTTTACTGCAGGGCTTAAAAGGTTTCTCTTTCTATTGCTGTTGCTGATGAGGATTCCATTGATAATTCCTCTTTTGATAAAAATAGGATGAAGATGGAGGGTACTGTATATAGTACCTAAATAAAGGCATGTAGAGCTCCTTATTTTTTTTAAAAACACATGAGAATTTGGCTGTAAACTTAATATTCTTCATTTCCCCTAAAACCTCATCTGTTTTTAACTAAATAAACCATTCCATTCAAACAGGAGATCTTCAGATCTCATTCTTGTCTCTGGAGGAAGACTCACAGATCTTAACCAGGCATGGTGTCAAAGATAGGCTCAAAACCACAGCCCTAGCCGAAATAGCCAAAGACTCAAAAGCTGTCCTCAAATCAAGCTTAGCAGCACTCTGACCTTCCACCACATTGAATTTGCCAACCTTCTCTGGTCATCTGGGTAATTCTTTATATAGGTTGACATATTTCCCCATAGATGGTACTGATAGCATGCCACCATGGCCTGATAATTTGCTACTCTTATGCCAACGGTAGCAGAGGAGAAATTTCTTCTTCCTGGCATATTCTTCCCTTTCTTGTCATCTGGTGTTGAATGAATCTCTTCAGTGTAGCTTCCACCACCAATAAATTTGGGGATGGATGTATGTGAAACATTAATAAGTCTTCTTGGGGAAACTGATATAATTAATCTACCCTTTCAGACATCAGCTGCACTGATGAAGGTGCAGACCACAAAGTCCATCTAATAAAGGAAGTGTAACCCTCTGTCTTGCAGACACCACTAATATATCAAATATAGGGTGTACCATCTTTCTCTATGGACACTGAAAATATTAAAAGTTTTGTCATTTTAGCCATTCTGTCTAATTCATGGTATAATACAGCATCTTCTGACAATGATGAAGCTAATGACACCCCGAACACTTTCTTCTGGAGACGTTATGTCTCCAGAGTCCAGGTTCAACACTCCTGCGGCTGTTCTATTTGCTCTTCCTCGTCTGATAAGGCATCCTGCAAAACCATAGGACCCCTGTCTCTCTCTCTCTCTCTCTCCATTGTACAATCAGATCCATGCTTTTCAGATCCAAAGACTGAAATCCTTCCTGGATTTGTGTATAGATCCCATGATGGAGTTTGTCAATCAAGTCAAAAGCCTATATTTAGATCTGATGGGTAAAATCATGGGTGATACAGATCCTGTCCCTAAATCCTTGTGTAGAATAGTATCTATCTTTCTGATAAAGGATATAATCTGGTTCCATGTCTAGATGCAAATCTGAATGATGCAAATACAAACAGTGAAGGGAGGGTCAGGAGAGGTACATGAAAGCTCCAGTGGGCACTGCTTTTGTTCAAGCTGCACCAGTCGGAGTGTCCCAGGAGTGGGAACATACAGAAGACATTCAGTGAAAAATCTGTTACTATACTGGAGAATGGGAGGGCAACAAATGTATCTGTTTTTAAAAATGTTCTTAGGAATGATCCTGAGATCTAGAAAGCCTCACTTTAGTATCTGGAAAACCAGTGAGTCCAGTACTGTTCAATGTTTTCATTAATGACTTGGATGATGGAGTGGAGAATATGCTTATAACATTTGTGAATGACACCAAGCTGGGAGGGGTAGTAAGCACTTTGGAGCACAGAATTAGAATTCAAAATAACCTTGATAAATTGGCGAATTGGTCTGAAATCAACCAGATGAAATTAAATAAAAACAAGTGCAAAGTACTACACTTTGGTTAGACATAGTACTGCAGAAAAGAATCTAGGGGATATAGAGTCAATCACAAATTGTATATGAGACACCAATGTGATGCAGTAGTGAAAAAGGCTAATATTTTGGGATGTATTAACAGGAGTGCTGTATGTAAGACATGGGACATAATTATCCTACTCTACTCAGCATTGGTGAGGCTTCAGTTGGAGTATTGTGCCCAGTTTTGGGTGCCACATCTTAAGAAAGATGTGGACCAACTGGGGAGAGTCCAAAGGAGAGCAACAAAAACGATAAAAGGTTTAGATAACATGAGTTATGAGGAAAGATTAAAAAAACTGGGTATATTTAGTTTTGAGAAAAGATGACAGAGAGGACCTGATAATCGTCTTCAAATATATTAAAAGCTGTTATACAGAGGAAGGTGATCAATTCTTGTCCACATGCACTGAATAATCAGCTTAATTTACAGCAAGGAAGAGGTAGGTTAGATACTAGGAAAAACTTTCAAACTATAGGGAGAGTTAAGCAACGGAATAGGTTACCAAGGGAGATTGTGGAATCCCTATCACTAGAAGTTTTTAAGAACAGGTTGGACAAACACCTGTCAAGGGAGGATCTAGGTATACTTGGTCCTGCCTCACGATTGACTAGATGACTACTCACAGTCCATTCCAGCCCTGTGTTTCTCTGATTCTTGATAAAAATACAATTATAAAACACCTTGGTGAGCACAATATGATGTGGCCAAGCCAGTAATAGCATCAAGTAAAGGAAAATCGTACTTCTGTAATCTTTTAGCATTTTGTGGCATGTCAACAAAATAGCCTATGAAGGAGAGCCAGTTGGCATACTTTATCTGGACTTTGAAAGAGTCTTTGACATGGTACCCTAAATTGGCAACAAGGTAGACATTGGGCAAGAATAGGGAAGTATAATCATGCATCAGAAAAAGGCTACGAGAAAACACGGAGTCAGAATAAACAGTCAATTTTCAATATGGCAAAATAGAGTGCTCAAAGGTTCCCTAGGATTGGTGTCATTAAATATATTTATTAATGTTCTGTTACAAGGGATGATCAATCAGGTGGCAAAATTTTCAGATGTACAAAATCATTTAGCTTAATCAAAACTAGAGACTTTGAGGAACTTCAGAAAGACTTGAGAAAGTTGGGTGAATGGCTAGAACAATGGCAGATAACTAACTACTCAGGAAAGAGATGTAGGCATTATTAACTCAAAAAAATCTCTTCTCAATGTTCAGCAGTAGCAGTAAAAAAAGCAAACAAAACATTATCGTTCACAAGGAATGGGATGTAAAATGAACACAAAGTATTACAGTGCCATTAAGAACATAACATAAGAACGGCCATACTGGGTCAGACCAAAGGTCCATCTAGCCCAGTATCCTGTCTACTGACAGTGGCCAATACCAAGTGCCAGAGAGGGAGTGAACCTAACAGGCAATGATCAAGTGATCTCTCTCCTGCCATCCATCTCCACCCTCTGACAAACAGAGGCTAGGGACACCATTCCTTACCCATCCTGGCTAATAGCCATTAATGGACTTAACCTCCATGAATTTATCTAGTTTTCCTTTAAACCCTGTTATAGTCCTAGCCTTCACAACCTCCTTAGGCAAGGAGTTCCACAGGTTGACTGTGCACGGTGTGAAGAAGAACTTCCTTTTATTTGTTTTAAACCTGCTGCCCATTAATTTCATTTGGTGGCCCCTAGTTCTTATATTATGGGAACAAATAAATAACTTTTCCTTATTCACTTTCTCCACACCACTCATGATTTTATATACCTATATCATATCCCCCTTTAGTCTCCGCTTTTCCAAGCTGACAAGTCCTAGCCTCTTTAATCTCTCCTCATATGGGACCCATTTCAAACCCCTAATCATTTTAATTGCCCTTCTCTGAACCCTTTCTAATGCCAGTACATCTTTTTTGAGATGAGGAGACCACATCTGTACACAGTATTCAAGATGCGGGCGTACCATGGATTTGTATAAGGGCAATAAGATATTCTCCGTCTTATTCTCTATCCCTTTTTTAATGATTCCTAACATCCTGTTTGCTTTTTTGACTGCCGCTGCACACTGCGTGGACGTCTTCAGAGAACTATCCACGATCTCTTTCCTGATTTGTTGTAGCTAGATTAGCCCTCATCATATTGTATGTATAGTTGGGGTTTTTTCCAATGTGCATTACTTTACATTTATCCACATTAAATTTCATTTGCCATTTTGTTGCCCAATCACTTAGTTTTGTGAGATCTTTTTGAAGTTCTTTACAGTCTGCTTCGGTCTTAACTATCTTGAGCAGTTTAGTATCATCTGCAAACTTTGCCACCTCCCTGTTTACCCCTTTCTCCAGATCATTTATATCATTTAAATAAATCAATGGTATGCCTTTACACTTGGCACACTGTGTTCAGTTCTAGTTTCTTTTTCTCAAAAAGAAACAGACATGGTGAAAATGATAAAAGCCTTGAAACTTTTGTATTGGTGACTGTTTTCAACAGAGCTAGCCTCTGAATGTGTTCCCCCTTATCAATTAAAAACACTCTTTTAAAATATTTAACACTATTATAAGAGCTGGAGGTGAAGCTGGGTTTGGGAGTGGAGGCTGACAGCTTGCAACCCCCCCGTCATGACCCCCAGTTTGAGAACCCCTGATCTGAAAAGACGGACTGTTGAGTTTAGGGAGATGTGAATAAGAGAGGATATATTACACACGTATACAAAATAATAATATACAGAATAATGAATAATGAAGAAACACAAAAAGGTAAATAAACCTATTTATTCTCTCATGACAGCAACAAGGGGACATTCAATGAAATGAAAGGCAGCAAATTTAAAACTAATAGAAAATCTCTTTTACACAATCATAGAACTGGAAGGGACCTCGAGAGGTCATCTAGTCCAGTCCCCTGCACTCATGGCAGGACTAAGTATTACCTAGACCATCCCTCACAAGTGTTTGTCTAACTGGCTGTTAAAAATCTCCAATAATGGAGATTCCACAACCTCCCTAGGCAATTTATTCCAGTGCTTAACCACCCTGACAGTTAGGAAGTTTTTCCTAATGTCCAACCTAAACCTCCCCTGCTGCAATTTAAGCCCATTACTTCTTGTCCTATCCTCAGAGGTTAAGAAAAACAATTTTTCTTCCTCCTCCTTGTAACAACCTTTTACATACTTGAAAACTGTTATGTCCCCTCTCAGTCTTCTCTTTTCCAGACTAAACAAACCCAATTTTTTCCATGTAACATATTGTCACTAGATGTCACTAATGGAAGAGCTTAGTATTCATAAAAGGACATTTGTACCGATAATAAGAAAAACTAACTGTTAAATTAGACAGGATTTTTAAAAACTTAGAATGGAAATACACCCTCAGACTTCAAGGCAAAAGCCAATCTTTAATTAATGGAACTTAGGAATTTTTTTCCCCTTTGAGCAACTTCCCTTTGAGGCATCTGGTTCTGGCCACTGCCAGGGAAAGGTTACTTAAAAAGATGGACCTCCAGCTTGATCCAGTGTGGCATTTCCTATGTTGTTTATGAGGAATGGTGATTTAACAATTTTATAGTCAATTGTATTTTTTCTTCCATAATCATTAAGTATAAACTCTACATTTAACAATAGCGACTATTAAAAGTAGAACAGTAAGATATGGTTTCAATTCATTTATAGCCAGATTCTGATACTCTTATTTAAGTAAAACCTTACTCTGCAAGCAATCCTTTGAAATTAGTAGGACTACTCACAGAGGCTACATTATCACTCTATGATCTGCCATGTGCTAGGGGCAATACATTGTTATGTTGGTCCTAGAGCAATCCATAAGAAAACGTGACCCCAGTTCTTCTGCTGCTTTGCAAAGGAAGTAAACTGCACACTGCCCAACATGTCAGCACAACGATACCACCACATACTATGGGAGGGACAGAAAAAAAGCTGCACCTACTCCCTACCCACCTCTGCGGGGGACAGGAGAAGAATGTAGCAATTCTGTGGAGCCTGCTTCTCCTCAAGTGCTGCTACCTGTGATGCGAGTAGGAAGTGCCTTAAGCCTCCTACCAATCTTGCACTGCCATGCAAGGTAGGCTACAATTTAGTTTAGAGTAAGGTACTCTTCAGTGGAAATAAGGGTACCAGAATCAGCCCCTCAGATTTCTGGATAACCAAACAGTATCGCACATAAAATATTAAGACAATCTTTGTGTGAGAAATGAAAACTGAAAATTTCCTGAGAAACTCGAGAAATTGTGTACAATTCAAATATTTAGGGTTTGATTTTTAAACATCTACCTGCTGAAAAGTGATAGGAATCCATTTTTCCTTGCCTTCTTCAGCTACTTCTAAAGTATATTTGCTTCTGTTTGCGACCATAAAAAAGGGGGTGAAAGTTACGATTCTTGTAATGTTAAAACTGCTGTTATCTATGGTGACACCAACCTGTGAATGAAGGAAATTGTTTAAAATTTGTTAGTCTCACATAATTTTTTATATTTCCTAACATATAGAAGTTTGATAGACACATATTATACTCACATGGTACTCCTTTTTGTGACTCTTACATTTAACAGAACCATGACTACCAACAGTATCAAGAGAAAACTGATCAGACAGTTCACTGTCAGTCACCATAAGCTGCACCTGTAAAAAGAAAATTCATTTTTGTTAGAGTATGAAAATTAATGGAAAACATTTAAAATAGCCAAATCGACAAACAACCATGTCTTCTGATCCCCTCTGTTATCCTCATCTTCTTTCTACCATCATTTCTTATAAACACACACACACACACACTCTTGTGCTATCTATTGTATTAATAAGGTGGTTGTCTCAACAAGAAGAACAGGAGTACTTGTGGCACCTTAGAGACTAACAAATTTATTTGAGCATAAGCTTTCGTGGGCTACAGCCCACTTCTTCGGATGCACAGAATGGAACATATATTGAGGAGAGATGTATACACATGCAGAGAGCATGAAAAGGTGGGAGTTGTCTTACCAACTCTGAGAGGCCAATTAAGTAAGAGAAAAAAAACTTCTGAAGTGATAATCAAGATAGCCAGTGATAAGTCTGTACTGGGCTATCTTGATTATCACTTCAGAAGTTTTTTTTCTCTTACTTAATTGGCCTCTCAGAGTTGGTAAGACAACTCCCACCTTTTCATGCTCTCTGCATGTGTATACATCTCTCCTCAATATATGTTCCATTCTGTGCATCCGAAGAAGTGGGCTGTAGACCACGAAAGCTTATGCTCAAATAAATTTGTTAGTCTCTAAGGTGCCACAAGTACTCCTTTTCTTTTTGCGGATACAGACTAACACGGCTGCTACTCTGAAACCTGTCTCAACAAGGTGATTTAAAGGTGATTTAACATTCTTATTTAACTATTACAACATTAAACAGTAAATTGCAGTTTTATGTGAACTTATCACCAGCTTACTCACATTGTAACAACCACTACTAAAAATATATTAACCTTTTAAGCAATATCATTATGCAGCCTTACTTTAAGCATTTGCTTAAGCTTTGCCCTGAGTAGGGGTATGTCCTAATTTGGGGTCTGAAAGGTTAAGTAAAACTCATTTTAACAATTTCCCATATTCCCCTTTCCTCTGACTATATACTTTTAAACTGTTTGATAGTTCTTAGTATTAAACGTGATGTTAACTGTCCTTTTATTTTGGCGAAAAAGAAAAAGTCAGTTTAAATGGTCTTGAGTAGTAGTTATGACCTATCTTATTTCTTTAAAAAAAACCTAAAAGCACAAAGGGAGAAAAAAAAATAGTAAAAACAGACAATGCGTCTTCTATCTCCCATACTCCCTCGCTTTCAACCCAGTTCCTGGGAAATTACATTCATACACCATTATCTTAATAGCCACTCCAAGACAGTCAACTTTTACTAGAATCAGACTGTATAAAGTGTTACTTTTAAGCTTGCTTTTTGGTCACAGGCTCATAGCAGTGTTGTAAAAAGACAGATTTGTCTTGCCTGACTAAGTCAGACAGAAGGAAAAAGAGGAAGACAAAAAAGGAGAAATAAGGAGAGGCAAAGGCAAAAACTACAGATTAACATCAAAGGCTTTGCTGAGCATTTAGTTGAGGCAGATGGAAGTAGTAATGCTATGTGGTTCTCTCTTTCCCTCCGGCCTGTTCTAATCATGGCATATTTTAGGATCAGAATAACAAAGGCCTAATAATTTTAATGGAGGGTTCCATGCTTAAGCAAATTGCCAAGTAATCCCTCCAAAAAAACAACATCCAAAAAAGCTGGGTCAATCTCATCCCATTATCACCATTCAATAAAAACACATTTCCTTCCATTTCTAGAATCCATTAATTCCTTGTTACACCCACCTTTGACCTCACTAGTAGCCTTAGAAGCCTAAACACAGTTTTTCAGTTTGCACATATTTAGTTTATACCAGTCTCTTGCTCTCCAACTTTTGCTTATTTTTCAACCAAGTTGATACAGGCTGAGCTGTTTTTTTATCTTTCACCCACTCTGGACCATTTAGAATCTAGACCTTTGCACAGCATGTCTTATCTTCAGTTAGACCTGGATCCCCAAGGAGATCCACATGGGCAAATTATTGTGCTCATAGAGATCAGCTTGTAGGATGAGGGCCTTAAGACTGAAATCTGTTTGGGGCAGAGAGCATGCCTTTCTATATGTTTGTATAGCACCTAGCACAATGGAACTCCTTATTTCTGATTTGGGCATCTGGGCACTCCCATTATTAAAGTAATAAATACCATTTACCAATGGTAGCTTTCTTAATTTAACATCCAAGACACAATGTTAGGGATAAATCATATGAAGTACTGATCTCTTCATTTTTCATTGTCAGTGGCAACTGCAAGTGCTCAAAGTGGGATCTGGCTCCTATGTCCTATTCCAAGAATACAGAAATACCTGCAGTATCTCCTGTATCATGATGGCAATTGTTGGTGAACGTGCCTTTTTTTTTTTTTTTTAAATGGTGACCATTGTAATACATCACGCCTCAAAGGATTTTTCAGTTCCTATTTTACCGCTTCACTTACAAGCCAAAAATAGGTAAATTTCTCATCTCCTTAAGAAATCTCATAAAATGCTGTATTGGTGCACAAATTTACTAATTTCATGCTATCTAGTAAATACAATAAACTTTATTGCTACATTTACAGCTGTCATTAGTTTTCAAAGTTCTGAAAAACTTTCAATTAATAAAGGAAGGATGACAACTAATTTCACTTAGCTGTCAGTTTATTAATAAAATTCACTTACAGTACCTTGTTATTGTGGAAGAAATTTTTAGGCTGGAAAGAAAAAAGAAGTGGCTTTTTGTAGTCAGGAGGATGCTTGCGGTGAATGCCATCAGCTTTGTATTGCAGCATTCGGCCAGTTTTGTTTACCATCCAATACGGACTGTGAATTGCTATGATCATTTGTCCAGTTGCATAGGTCACATGAACAGCAATATCTAGTTCAGTCTTATCCACTTCAGTGATACAAGAGAATGTGATGAAGCCAATTTCTTGCTGATTAGTTCTTATATGGTACTCGCTTTTCCAATTTTGATCAAGATAATTAAGTAACTGCAATTCCAGCTTGGTTTGATCCAATACTGCATTATGAATCTGAGTTGAACATCCATCCTCTAGAGTGTCCCATTTGTTATCATTTCCCTTAAAAAAAATTTTTTACATTCACATGGGACAAGATACACAGTTGTAACATCATCTTGGTTTAATTTGTGCCATTTTTATGTACCTTTTAAAAAAGTTTATTTTAGATGCACAGAATAAGCAAAATATTAAAAAGCATGTACATATGTCAGTTAATTACTAAGTTTTGTGCCATAAACAATCCTTTAATCTTATTACTGTACCCTCTCTGTCCTTTTCTTCCCTCGATTCTCTCCATATTGTTTTTCTTTGACTTGATTATGTAATTTTTTTTTGGCAGGGAATTTGTCTTGTTTATGAAATCCTTAGCACATTTTAGTCACTCAAAAGTAATAAATGATAATGTAATAAATTAATAAATGATTATGAAAAACTTATTTAAACAATGCAAAAGTATTTTGAGATTTAGCAACTTTTATTGAATTCACTGGAAAAAAATCTCTAGTAGTCATCACTCAATTACACATTTTTTAATGATAGTGAATTTCCTTCATTTTGGATTAACTTTTATTTGTATTCATATGAAAACCCCATACATTTGATATGAAATTAAAAAATAATCATCAGTGATTGATCTCATATATACATCAAGCAACTCTAGAAATACAGTAGATACTTGAACACAATTGATAAAATCCTTTGGTGATGACATAAAATTGCCCCTTACTACCAACCAACTTCTGTCTTCAAGGGTTCTAGCATGGCCAAAATCATCTGGAACTAAAAACAGTACACCACTCATCACCACGACATGCATCTCAAATCTGAAAGAAGATTGGAATCCACACTGGAAGCTATAATTTATCTGTTTAATTACCAAGTGCACCTGGTATTGAAAAGCCATATATAGCACATTCCACACCTTCCCCCAAAAAGGAAAATTTCACATTAGTCTAATTAAGAAGCACTTCTGAGTCAAAAGATTGTTTTTCTGAGGAGGGGGCAAACCTCTTCATTTTTAAAGTCATCATTATGTAAACAATGCCTGTCAATAACCAATCTGTAACCACCCCACTTTTTTTAAACAAAGATGAAAAAGGGTGAATTAAGTACCCATTGATACAATGATTTTCAATGCGATTTAGGCTCCTAAGTCAATGTTAAAATATTTTACCCATTATCTATAGGGAATCTAAAATCATTGCAGAGTTCAACTGAAGTACCTATTATCAGCCTGAGGTAGGCAAAAGTTAATTTTTTTTAACTGCATCTGTTTCTGGAATTTGTTTTATTTAATGACAAATGTGGAAAACAGTCTATCTGTTGCTCTTATTTGTATTAGAAGTAATAGTCTCTACTTGAGAGAGTCACTTGGTGAGTTTTGACAACTCAGCTCAGAACAGGACTTGTTTATTATTTGTATGTCTGTTTGCTGAATATAAAGAGCACTTACATCAAAATGGATGTTTATTTTTGGTGTCTCCCTTCTAAATTTTCCCTTCTCTTGGTAATTTACTAGGACGTACTCCTATTGATGCCACTGTTTCTTGAGGCAGTCACAGTCCACATGAAAAAGGATCTTGCATATTTACGCTGCAGAGAGTTACTAGGATCCAGCTCTACTTGACAATCAAAAATGGAGTCTCGTATGGCAAAGTTAATATGTACTGTACTAAACTTGCCTATAGTGGAAGTGTTGAAGTTTCTCTTTGCCTGCATTTCATATATTTGATGTATTTATAATTCAGGATAGCATCTTTCATACTATGGTATCTGTTTCTCCTCCAATAGACCAAACATCACTCCTATAACATCTATAGTTATGTTTAACCAATAATGCCGCAGAAACATTTCTGTGCTTATTTAGGCCTCCCCGTAAAAGAATGTTTACTTTCAACCAAATTACACAGCATATACCGGAACAATACAAAAATAATAATTGTAAAGATTACCTCTAGAGAATAAGTAATTGGATAAGGAAGAAGATTGCGGAGAAGGACAGAGGGCCATAAATGAATAACGTATGGTAAATCCCATCCATCATCTGCACATACTGAAGATGTCAAGGTATCTTTTACTGGCACAACATTAATGATAAGTGAATGATTAGTTGATTTCACGGACTGGCATTTCCTCTGTATTAAGTTGCCAAAATTTTTCATAATTTCATCAAAGCTAATTCCTTCACACATTTCATATTCTCCACCAATTCCATTTTCATCAGTTACTGGTTGCAAACAAAGTAGTGATCTGCAGATGAAAACATTTTTAAACTCTTCTGATAGCTTTCTAATCTCTCAGTAACAAACTTTTAAAAATAGAAATTTTAATAACAAAATTCAAATATTATATATTTACCTGATTTGTTGGTTTTAAACAACTGTTTCTCAATATAAAATTAAAACAAAACAAAGCTATTAAAAGAGGAAGCAAAAAAAATGCTTCTAACCAAAGGGTTCTTTGAGTGGTATGTGCACCCCATTACAGAACTCACTGGAAAGCAGTGACTATTGGAGACACATAAGGGGCCTTGAAACCTCTCTGTGTATTAGGAAGAGTAGGAGCCAAGATTCCTGTGTTTTTCTGTTGTGGGGCGTCAAGCTAATCTCAGATACTGCCCTTCTCTGAGGCACATAAAGCATAAAATATGAGGGATAATGTCAGATATCTTGCTTTTTTAAGTACAGCACCAATTTAATCTAACTTGCTTCCTAGATTCAGCCACTGTATTAGAGTAAACATGTGTCCAGCTGATTAAACCTATTAGTAGGATGCTCCTACAGTCAGACTGACGGAACTACCTGTGCAATGAATCTGATGTTACTAACACCACTAAATCATTTTGAAAAAATAATATAATCAGAAATATAATTTAACTACAGTATTTACAATAAAATGTAGCAAAAAATGTTTTCCAAAGGTGACAATGGGAGGGGCAGAAGGAATTTCAATCTTAGCACCCCTAATCATTCAATCAAGTGTAGAGATTGCTCTTTATTGGATGACCATAATCACTTCCTGCAGCGCTTGGGCTGGAATTTTCAAAGGAGTCAATGGGAATCAGATGCCCACTACCCTAAACTCCTTTAAAAATCCCAGACTTGGAGCAGCTCAAAGTCTCCCTGCCAAATATTTATCCTATTTAACTTTGAGGCGCTGAGAAAATCTTAGCCTGACATGGTATGGCTACTTCTATATCATCAACAGTTCTAACCTTTCAATAATGAAAAGAACAATTCTGGAAAACTTGGTTAATTTTCAATCAAAAAATATGTATAACTTGTCTTTGTATTTACTAGGTTAGCCATCATTACTTATACAATATAGTCTATATTAAAAGAAGAATGTAAATGATCACCTGTAAGAGGTCAGTGGTATGTTAAATTCGTTTATTGGTGAAGCAGTTCCTAGACATGTTCCATCTTCAAAAAGACTCAGTGGAATTGAAAAATGATTCCTTATCTGTGAAAAATAAAAGTCTGCATAAATTACATTAATAAAAGCCTTAAAGATCTAAAATATTTCAATTATGGTAAAGTGCAGAATGAGAAATTCCTTATAACCAATCCTGTAGATTTCCAGTAATCAAGAGGAGAAAGTCCAGGATATACATCTTAATACACTCAGGACTGCTTTCACCAAACAAGGACACTCCACCAGAGAAGTAGCTCACATCATGGAACGGGCAACCCAAATACCTCAAGAGAACCTGCTTCAATACAGATATAAAACCCCCTCCAACCGCACACCCCTAAGTTGTCACCTACCACCTCACACTGGAACCCACATGGGGTATCAGCAAACAACTACAACCCATACTTAATGGGGACACCATCCTGAAAGAAATATTTCTTGAACTACCTCTTCTGGCCTTCAAACAATCCCCGAACCGCTTCAAGCTCATCATCAGAAACAAGCTCTCCACAGACCAGGACACACTAACACAAAAAAGCAACATCACACCATGCCGAACAACAGATGCAAAACATGCAGCCATATCTCCACTGCTACAATGATCAATACCTCCCACAACACACGTTTCAAAACATGAAGTTAAGTGTTTGCAGGTCAAGAAACTTACAGAAGAAAGTACTACAAAATTTTAGCAACTGTTTAAAAAAAAAAAAAAGTTCTTCAGCCATCACATTTATTATAATCAAAACTGCACATGATTAATGTTCCTCATGTACACACACTTTTTTTTTTTAGGTCTTAGTGTGATTCATACTTGGCAACAAACAGGTAATGAATATTGCTAAATCAGTTTAGTTTGTTTTTAAAAAATCCTTTTTTAGTGTTCTTAATAATGTCTCTCTTGGGAGAGATGTCTGATACTATTTTGGTGCCCTGAAATATGTAGAGGTGTATACAAATGGATTATTAAGCCAATAATATTAAAAAGCATGAAATTAAAAAAACTGAATTTTCTACAAGGAAATGTGAATATATTCACTTTTCTATCAGATATTGATTCTGATCTGTTTTGGCAAGGCCTTCATTTGATATATTTCATAAAATCATCAACTGTAGAAGTTACACAATAAACCCATGTATCTGAGATTAGACTAAGCAGACAGACTCTGCATCCTCTTGTAGAAAATTCTGATATATGAAGTATCAATCAAGTATTTATCTGATTACTCCTTTTTTTATGAATAACCTCCCCTCCAGTGTGAAACATCTGTGCTGGGCTTCTCTTACAAATGTGGAAATACTGGTGGCAGCTTAGCTTTTTCTACTGGATAACAACCTATCCCACAGTCTGAGACACTAGGGACGAGCAAGCAGTAAGGAAAAATGAGTTCAGCAGATGGTATCATTCAAGGGACACAGCTCTGGAAATCTGGTCCCCTAAGGGATAAAAAAAATAAGTGAAATGATTTTGCTTACTGCCGTCTCAAGATCAGCTTTACAACTATGATTGCAATGGACAAAGTAGAAGCCCTAAACTTCCAATATATTTACAGCTCTGGAAGCCAAGATTCTGCTTCAGAAGGCAGAAGGGCATGGCTAAATCCCAGAGATTAGTGGAAACAGCTGAACCACCTCTGGTATTTGCAGGTAGAGACACAATGCAAATACCTCAGAGAAGGATCAAGATTCAGAAAAGGCTTCTGGGTGACATGGTAGCAAAGTCTACCTGTTTCAAGACTGAAGACAATAGGGAGACTACAGAGTTATCTGTAGAAGACAAGGATGGACGTGGGCTTACCAGCTTGGACACTGAAGTCTTCCTCCTCTATTACTGAACACTCAGTTGAAATCAGCTCTGAGGAAGCAAAGGTGTTAGCAATAGGAAAACGGTTTGATTTCATCTCCTTGGAGGATTGACACTTGCTTGGGGATGTCTATCCAGACCCTGCACATTGCATCTGACAGCTTGGATGCTGGCTGACTACAGAAAAGCTACTTGGCTGTGGTTCAAGACTTCTTGCTCCAAAGCAGAAAATCTTATATTAGACAGATATATAAAGCCAAATGGAAAAGATTTTCTATCTGAGCAGCTCAGCATTAGCTTTCTCTGATAACTGCTCACATTCTAGGAAGGAGGTGGGAGTCCCATGAAATGTAGGAATAGGTGTCTTTTATGTCGAGCCACAAAGCAGTCCATTGGATCCAAAGAGGAGGTAACAGAAGCAAGGGAACTCTACAGAATTTTGAAGCAACAGATGAAGATGTTGAGATTACTATGAAGATCAAGGATAGGTCTCCAATCCCCTTTCTTCTCTGGGATTAAGTAGCAATATGAATGAAATCACCTATCCCTGAACTCTGGAGACCTTTCTCTTACTGTTCCCACCTGAATGAGGGCAACGTACTTCTTGCTTCAACAGTCTCTTGAGAAGTGTCCCTGAAGAAGGACAGGAAAGGAGCTTGAACATTTTAAAACTATATGGGACATCCCTTGCTGATTAGTTTGAGGACCCTCAGTCCAGGCTTCTTGGAAATAGGAAAAGCAGTTGGAAAAAGGGGGGTTGGAGGAAAGTGGATCTGACGGTGGTCCAGCTAGTGTCTTGATATGTGTGTCAAAACCATTTCTTACCTGATGCCTGAGAGACTGTGGGGCAGCTGAGGAAGAGGCAGATCACCACCTCTGGTGAAATTACCTCTTCAGGCGTTCTGAAGACCATTGCTGTGAGTAGGACTGAGTTTGTGGCCTCTGTCTATAAAATGGTTGTGTTGGACGCTTCCTCTTTTGGGGTTGGGATATACACACCCAAAGATCTTATGAATGTTCTTGAGTCTTATGGAGTGTTTCATCCATACCTCACAGAAGAGCTTGTTGCCCTCAAGTGGGAGGTCCTCAATGCTTACCTGGACCTCCATGGGAATTCCAATGCCTGCAACCAGGAAGATCTCATCAACATGGTGGTGACTATTGTTCTGGCTGCTGTGTCAGATGCACTGAGGGCTGCTTCACGTGCCAGTCATTAGGGATTTTAATTACTCATGCTAGTCTTTCAGGACTCTATGCAGATGGAAAGTCTGTCCCAAAGCAGAAAGGTGTATTTTGAGAGTAATGCCCAATAATTTGCTACTCTCATCTGAGAGCTTGCTGAGGAGGCGCCTTCCTCCCAAAGAGGTCTAATTTCTTTGGGTCTTTCTCCAAAGAAGTGGATTTGGGCTGACCTTGCTGATTTGATTTTTCTTGACCTGCCGCCACCACAAGAGCATTAGAGGTAGTGTACTGGTAAATATATTCAAACCATTTAGCAGTCACTTAATATCTATTGGCTGCTTTTAGAGGCTGCTGTCATTGAGACAGGCATTTGCCAAATCATTTTGGCCAGTCTGAGTAGCCCATCATTAAGGGGCTTAGCCAGTTGCCCCATAAAGGAAGACTAAAGAATATCCAGAAGTTTGTGGTGTTTTCTCCTGTATAAATTTCCAGTGGGATGTCCAGCATCTCCATAATTCTTTTCAATAAGTCCTGGAAGACTTTCAGCTCATCCATAGAAGCTGTGACTGGGGGGTGGGGCCCTAACAGCTTTATCTGGAAAGGGCAATAAGATGGCCAAAGGCTGATAAGGTTTGGGTGAATGGCCATTCCTACTATATTCTTCCTTGCCCTTCACAAGTTGAAGATGGGACAGGAGAGAAGCCTGATACAAATGAAGCTGCATACTTGGCAAAGTGAATCTGTCTCTAAAGACCCCGGATTATGCCAATTCCCTGAGTATGGATTTACTTCCCAGGGGAACGAGCACAGGTGCGATTGGTGGATACCCAAAGGGCGCTCCCTATTGGTTCCCGATTTTTCTGGTATCCCTCAAGGATTCATCCTTCAATTCTTTGCCGGACTCTCACTGTGCCAGACAAGAGAAGAGGGGGCATGCTCAGGAGAGGAAGCCCTGCTATGTGCCTCTGAGGTTGAGGGGCACTTCTGTTACACATGCCTTGTTGGTACTGTGGGTTATTTGGTAATGACCTTCTGTAGCCTCTCAATGAGAAAGGTCTGTTCGCATCAAGTAGTACATTGGTGCTGATACACACAGTCCTTGAGCCACTGGAGCGGCAGTCTCCATTGTTTTTGAAAAAAGTAGTTTGTGCCAAAGAGAGACATCTCACGATAGAGACACTCAGCAGCACAATGCTCAGTGCCAGAGTGTTTGGTGAGAGGTTGGTGTTGGAGGCACTGTGGTTTCTGGTATGGACAGAAACAACTGGTGCTGGGTTGAGTTTCAGTGTTGGACTCCACTTTTAGGCTTCTAGAGAAGTGAGCCTTAGGGGAAAGCCCTATGATCCCTATTTGAAGAAGGAAATCAGTATCTGCCTTGGTCCTGGAAGTGATGCTCCTTCTGGCCACTTGCTGAGGACACCACCAAAATGGACAATGAAAGGGGCTTATGCGAAATGGCTCAGTAACTCAGCTGGGCATCTCAGCTCACCTGGGCACTGGATTAACCTGATATCTGGAGGTTTTCCAAAAGTCTGCCAGGATCCAATGAGACTTGCATGGGCCTCTCTGGGAGAAAGTGTTTCAGTTTTGCATCTCTTGCCTTCTGGGTCCTCTTGGAGAAGATTTTGTAAACAGAGCAGCGTTCTGGAGCATGTCTGTCTCCCAGGCATAACAGACATCTGAAGTGCCTGTCATTCCTAGGCATCAGTGCACTGCAGGAGAGGCAAAGTGAACACCAGCAACTTATGGTTGGCCATTTCAGAACTGCTGTATGGTGGTTATGGGGAGGGGATAAGGCCCTTGTACAGAGGTTATATAGGGAGAAAGAAAACATATCACAACTCTATTCTTAAGTCGAACATTTCTTTTAAACCAACAGAGCATAGGGGAAGGAACAAAAAAAACCCAAAACCTCATCTAGAGTACAATAATTAACAACTATTCTGAACTAATACAAACTATGCTAGCTAACTTGCTAAGAGCAAGGAACTTGGACACTACAGGGTTCCACCTCGCAATCATAGGGGGCAAAAAGGAACTGAATGTGGATTGCAGCCACTGGGCCCTTTATGTCCATGGCTACAGGAAACGAGAGGGCAGTAAAGAAGCAGGTGCAGCCCAATGGACACTGCCATTCAAAATAATACAATCTCGTGCTTGTGAGAGCATGCTTACAAAGAGTGGAAAACGCGTGGGCAGTCACTCAAAGGGCAGCCCTTTGTTTTCAAAACCAAAGATTGAAAGGGCTACAAATATCAACAGTGAGGGATATGGCATCTTAAAGGATGAGACTGTTCAGAACATCTCAAATCAGCTATGTGTCAATTAGGTCACAGATATGACCCTTCCTGTAGTCTGACCCAGTGAAGCTAGGAAGATTAAGAGGGCCTGAATGAGTCAGGATGTCAAAGAACAAAGTGAAAAAATAAGTAAGAAAAATAAGAAAAAATACTTCCTGTAAGGATTGGTGCATTGTGGGCTTTCCAGGACTAAAAATTCCCTGACTTTCTACAATTAAACCCGTGTCTCACTGCACAAAAACTGAAACAAATTTAAATATGAAGTATGCCCTGTTGAGTCAAAAGGATTCTTACAGGAGATTGCTGATTACTTGGGAGCAAGTAATAAATAGGCATCAGGATTCCCTTTATTTTTAATAATTCCCGGTTTATAAAGCAAGCATTTTTTTTGGGTTATGGACACAAGACTGGTTCCATGACCAAGATGGTATAATTTTAAAGGTAATACCACTGGACAAGCAGGTTTCATTTTGGATGAGGGGCCTGACCGCCAGTCGGATTGTACTGGTCTAAGAAACTTGGCTACCTGGGGGTTTTCTGCAAGTAAGTCTAGGGTCCCTGGATAAAGCACACTACTATCTATGAGCAGATACTTTACATATAATGGTGCTGGGTTGGAGACCTCTGTTTCTGCCTTCTTGGAGAAAGTCCAAAATGACTGGTATTCCTAGCTTTATGGGATTTGCACTGTGCTCTTGGCACCAGCAAATGAATCTGGACATTATAGCGGAGTATAGGAACATAACGGCCATACTGGGTCAGATCAAAGGTCCATCTAGCCCAGTATCCGTCTTCTGACAGTGGCCAATGGCAGCTGCCCCAGAGGGAATGAACAGAACAGATAATCATCAAGTGATCATTCCCCTGTTGCCAATTCCCAGCTTCTGGCAAACAGAGGCTAGGGACACCATCCCTGCCCATCCTGGCTAATAGCATTGATGGATCTATCCTCCATTAATTTATCTATTTCTTTTTTGAATCCTGTTATAGTCTTGGCCTTCACAACATCCTCCGGCAAGGAGTTCCACAGGTTGACTGTGCGTCATGTGAAAAAATACTTCCTTTTGTTTGTTTTAAACCTGCTGCCTATTAATTTCATTTGGTGGCCCCTAGTTCCTGTGTTATGAGAAGGAGTAAATAACACTTCCTTATTTACTTTCTCCACACCAGTCATGATTTTATAGACCTCTATCATATGCTCCCTATGTCATCTCTTTTCCAGGCTGAAAAGTCCCAGTCTTATTAATCTCTGTTTTTAGTATCAATACTGGCCTAGATGAAAGTAAAGGCCTTAAAGACTCTGGAGGGCTGGCCCACACCTTCTAGTGCTTTTCTCTCAAAAGAAAAACTGTTAGCTGAAACCACTGCAGATACAGATGAAGAAAAGGACTTTGAGAGAATTTCCAGTCTCCATGGAAGCTGGAGTGGAGGCCTCTGGTTCAGCTCTATCAGGTCAGAAACCAAGGTGTTTCCTCAGCCAATGTGGATGCTTGTTCTCACTTGATTGTTTGGATCACTTTCCCCACTAGTGTAAATGGTGGAAATACATAGAAAAGGTCCTGTGACAACTGTGTGATAAGGCATCTGTCCCCTTGGATCTGGAGTCTGTCTTCCTGGAGAAGTATTTTGGCCTCTTTGCATTCGTATAATTTGTGAAGAAGTCGGTTGAACGGAGACAAAAAGTCTGAACATTAAGATTGAAAACCTTCTGATTCAATCACCACTTGGAGTTACTGACCCTGTGTTTGCTGAGCCCGTCGGCTTTTTGTTTCAGATCCCCTTTTATGGGGAATCTCTTGGAGGAAAAGAAACTGCTCCACCCACCTTCATTATTTCCATTGCTTCTGCATATAGCACTGGACTCCTTGTTCCCCCTTGGTTGTTTAAATATGTGACCACAGTCATGTTATCTGATTGAACCAGGACATAGTTCCACTCTATTCCAGAATGGAACCTTCTCAGGGCCAGCTTGACCACTCTTTCAACTCTACAGAGATTATGCTGTGAGCATTTTCCTCCAGGCTCCAGAGGCCCTGAGATGCTTGAGTCTCCAAGTGTGCTAGTCAGTTGTGAGAAAGAGAGCATCCCGAAGGCAGGTGGGCATGACTTTGCAGACACTGTCATGGTCTAACCACCACTGTAGGGAGTAGAGTACCTGTGTTGGAATCTGTACTTAATCTTTCATGTATTCCAGGGAGCAGTCCCACACCTTTAGC
Source organism: Emys orbicularis (assembly GCF_028017835.1). Taxonomy (NCBI): domain Eukaryota; kingdom Metazoa; phylum Chordata; order Testudines; family Emydidae; genus Emys; species Emys orbicularis. Next base: position 100,131,253 of record NC_088688.1, on the reverse strand, counting down.
ACGAAGGCTTCTGATATGTGATTGTGCTGATGCAATCATCTTTATATATGACACCAGAAGGCCTAGCAATTGAAGGCACAGTGGTATGGTAGTCTTCCTGCAGCTTCAGAGCAAGATAAGAGCCAAGATTTTTCTGAAATGTTTTTAGTGATGGATAGATCTTTGCTATCAACACATCTATTTCTGCTCCCAGATGAATTATGCTGGTGGATGGAGTCAGGAAACTTTTCTTTACGTTGATAAAGCCATGCACCTGTAGGAGATCAATGTCCAAGACATAGCTCTGTGTGCTGCTGACTGTGATGGATCTCTCATCGGGATGTGGTTCAGGAATGGATACAGGCGCATTCCCTGTGACCAGAGTCTGGCAACTATCACCACCACCATCTTTATAAACACCTGGGGGCTGAGGACAGGCTGAACAGGACTGTTTGATACTGATGTTTCCTGCCATAGGCAAACCTCAGAGGTCTGCGGTGACACAGTTTGAAGAAAATATAGAAGTATGCATGTGCTAAATCCACTGAAATCAGGAAGACCCCCAGGAAAGGGATGACACCATACAGGCCAGATTCCCCAACTGAAACTTCGTTTTATTCATCTATATGTTGACCCTTTTGAAGTTTGCTGGCTGGGTGCAGGCTAGGCACAACTCATCGTCTGTCACTCCTGGGAAGACTACCTCACAAACGGAACATTGCTTGGATTTAACCTGGTGCTTTTTGACTGCTCTGCCCTGCCTGTATGGGGACAGAGAAGCCAACAGGGAGAAGCTTTGGCAGAGGATAAGGTGGATTAAACCACCAAAATGTTAATAACCAAGGAGAAAGAGGAAGCCAGAAAGAAATAACTGCCTGCCACTGCTCAAAAACGGTAAAAATTAAACTAACAAACAAATGGGGGCAGGAGCAATCATACCACCAACCGACTGCTGCTGCAGAGCAGAGGAACTGGCAGCAAGCAGGAGCAGAGGGGGCATGGTCAGAGGACACAGCACCAAAACTTTGATCCACCTCTGTGAGCTGCTCAGTGTCAGGGGGAGTGTCCCAGTTGTCCAGAATTGTGGGATATGCTGGGCTGCAGAATACATTTAAGCTCTTTCAGATCATTCCTTAATATCCCAAGACTTAAGGCAAAACATTCCCAACTATGGAATAGGCTTCCATGACTAGTCCACAACTTGTTTGGGAAAAGAGAATAGAGACTCACATTCATACATGGGATAGGAGAACAGAACCTCATGTTCTTGTCCCACAATAGTTGAAACTATGATATAGCTGTTTCCCTGGTCAGTGTGAATGGGCTTTTTCTGTTGTGAAATGTATTATATAAAGCAAGTGCTGTAAAATCTCTCTAATGATTACCTGTAACCGTGCTAAAACAATTCCAGTCCACACCGGTAAGAGAATCTGTGCTAGAACAGTTCTCTCAATAACTGTTCTTAAAACATGATTGTAAACATGGGTGATGTGGAATTATAATAAAGTCACCCATATTAACAGTCTTATAAAATGGTATTGTAAGAAAACTGTAGTACCTGTACAGGAGAACGTATAGTTATCATCTTACTCCCTTCAACCGTATCAATTTGACAAACAATGGATCTTTCAACACCCGACTCCTCATGTCTTACTCTATAAAGACATCGACCAACTTTTGTCAACGGAATCTTGTCAGCAGTGGAGTGTTTTTGAGGACCTCAAAGTTGAAAAAATACACAGTTATAAATTAATGAAGCAATCAAAGCAGCATGTACATACATCTGAAAAAACAACAATTCATACAAAAAGTCTGTGTTCAAGAATTTTTACTGTAAATCGATCTGGAAACATGAAGAATATTCACCCGTTTACAAAATATAATATGGAATTATGCTATTTCTGATCTGAATGTCACTCTCTTAGAAGTAAAGTTGCATAGTAGTTTGGCTAATGCTACAAAATTATTTCCAGAAAGGATGAGTTAATCTCTAATATTTTTAATGTTTCTTTTACCACTACAAATCATCAAAAATTGTTTTGCAAGGATTGATAACTGACATTATGTTTTGCGTCTTTTTAAAAAAAGTTTTATTGCTGTGGTGCCGTAGCTTCACTCATTAATGTTTCACAGTAATAATGAAATAAGTGGTTGAAGGTGCTCTGACAAACTAGTTTTGAAAAGTCCAAAATTCACAATTAATAAACTAGCATTATCAACGTTATTCAATTGCAAGCTATACAGTATTAAAATAGGTTCATTATTTTTTTAATTAATAAGCCATGCTAATTTTCTTTAAAATCTTTATTAAAAATCACCTTTTCCAGGAGCACAATATATAAATGCTTAAACTTTCCAGAAACAGACTCAAATTTTGGAGGCACAATTTTGCACTTAACGTTGTGTATGCAAATGAAGACTGAACTACTTGTTTCCAGACACAAAAATCAGAGACTGAGACAAGGCCTGTCCAAAAATTGGGGCCTACATTATTATGGCATAGAATAAACCAGCAGACAACAGTAATTACGCTCAAGTGCATCATATGTAAATTTGAAAATATTTACATACACACAAAACAAATCTGATACGACTCTAAAGAAAGATTTCAGATATTACTATGTCATTGGAAAGCCAGAAATTATCCCTTTCAAATAATAAAAAATCATATGAAACGCGCATTATTTTCTTCACTGGGAAGATGCACTACTGATGTATACAAAAGCAGAAGATTTATTATGCAACTTACTGAGCTGAATGTAAAACATTTTGCTGCTTAGGGTGGTCATTGCTGTGAACTGGTCACTCTCACTTTTAGTTCTAAGAAACTCCATATTTAGACTTTCCCCATCTTTTAAATGAAATGTTTTTGCTCCAGACTCAACATTAAGGACTTTAAAGGAATCACTGGGTGAGACAGTGATGGGAAGTCCTAAGGAATTCATTATTACAAATGGTGCTTGATCTTTTTTGAAGATGTCTGAAGTTTTGCTAGCTGCTTCAGCAAATGCCTAAAGAACAAAATAAATTTGTTAAAATATATATTTAAAAGCACAAATAACCCCAAGTGGTACCAAATACCAAAGTGTTATTTAAATCTGGATTACCTGTATAAAAAGTCATCCAATCTAACACTGAATTTCTTGATTGTGAGCAAGTCCCCATTTAAATAGATAGGTGATATTTCTTACCATGCCCAGGTTACTCAACATTTGTAGTCCACATCTGGATAGTGTAATGTTCAGCTGGTCTTTCGAGGAGATGTTTATTACTGTTTTATATTCTGGCACCTTGTAGTGTTCTTCTTCAGCATCTGATTCTAATGCTTCTTTAGCCTTCTTTTTCATCTAAAAAAGCCAAAAATGAATTTAACCAAAAAAGAAAATGGGAAATTAATCATCCAATGATTTTCTTTCTAGGAATAATCTCTGCATCAAACCGAGACATTTGGACTGCACTTCTCAGCCTGAAAATACTGATGACAGAGTTCCTGCCACTGCTGGGGGTATGTCGGGGGCAGAAAGGAAAAATAGCTGCACTTGGACTACTCAGAGCTGGGATATAGTCCCCTGAGAATAATAACCATCTGGTGAAAATTAGAGCAGCATCCAGAAGATGAAAGAAGAATGAAAAGGCTGACACCAAGCCTCAGAGCTTTATGGACTAGTCTCTCTACTGTTTATAGGAAGAGAGGTATTGCTCAAAGTCTCAGACTGGAAAGAAGTCAGGATCCACATTTGTTTTAGGTTTACCGCATTTTTTCTAATCTGAAAATTTAAATCCAACCTTCTCTATACCACCTAAAAGCTATTTTTAGTATAAAATATGATTAATTAATATCCCATAAATATAACCAATTATTAAGGGAATACACACAACTAACACAGCATTCCTTGAGCAAAGGGCAACTATCCTTAAAAAAAAAGCAGGCTGTAATTCAGCAGCACCCAGAAGCTGCACTCTATTGAAAAACCTATGCCATTGACAAGGATTAATATTCTGATAGTTTCCATTCAAAGTACTTGTTTTAAAATGTCAAAGACAAAAGTTCCATGCTAGCTGAAACCTGGCATAGTCAGACAGATTTTTCTTCTAGATAGAGTAACAGTAACAGTGGTTCTTTGAGATGTAATGCAGATGTGTATTCCACTTAGATGTGTGCACACCTGATGCACTGGAGCAGGAGAATTTGCCTAGCAGGGAAGCTAGCTCAGGTCACAGCAGAGATGAGACGCTACAGCTTACACATCCTGGGTGTCAGCAAGAGCAGATGGATGGGATCAGGAAGATTAACAACAGCCTTAGGAGAAACTTTGCTGTTTTCTGGATGGGATGATGTACAACACCATGAGGGTGTTGCCATCCTTTTGAAGAAGGGAGTGGAGCATTCGTTGCTTGAATAGAAATCCATCAGTGTCAGACTTATGAGAGCCAGACTGAAAGGAAAACATAGTATCACCCTGATTCAGTGTTATGCTCCGACAAATGACAGTGATGGGGAAGTAAAGGACAAATTCTACCTTACACTACAGGCGGAGTTAGAGAGCGTACCATGCTACGACCTATTGTCATGGGAGACCTGAATGCCAAGGTCAGTAAGGACAACACAAACAACGACAGAGCAACGGGAAGACATGGGTGTGGCGCTATGAATGAAAACGGAGAAAGGCTTGTTGATTTCTGTAATATGAACGACCTAGTCATCGGCGAAACCCTATTTGAACATCGTGAAATTCACAAGCTGACATGGTGTTCTCCAAGTGGCAGAGATAAGAACCAGATTGACCATATCATGATCAATGGCGACGCTCACTGACACATGTGAAAGTGAGAAGGGGTGCAGATGTTGGCAGCGACCACCACCTTGTGACAACCTCCATCAAGCTAAATCTGAGATGTGTGGGCCCAAACAAGGGACATAGACGTTATGATATTGACAAGCTAAAGTCCCTTGAAATACTGAAAGCCTTCGTTCTGCAGTTAAAGAACAGGTTTCAAGCACTTGCAGACCTTGATGAAGAGGAGGGGAATACAGATGAGGAGATCAACAAGAAGTGGGACAAAGTAACAGCAATTTATAAACAGAGCAGTGAAGCCTGTCTAGGCTACAGGCAGAAGAGAAGGAAGGAGTGGATTACACCCAGCACATGGAATGCCATAGAAACCAGACGAGCCATGAAGAAAAAAGTTTTAGACACAAAATCCCAGAAGCTGAAGGACAAATACCACGAGCAGTATAGCAAGGCACACCAGGAGGTCAAATGCCTTTTGAGAGCGGACAAATGGCATTATATTTATAATCTGGCAACACAAGCAGAGGATGCAGCTGCTCGTGGTGAACAAGGAACCGTCTACAAAATGACGCGGCTTATCAGTGGTAAACAGCAGACACCAACAAACACTCTCATCAGGAACAAATAATGACACCTACTAACAACCAAAAAAGAACAAGAAATGCGCTGTACAGAGCATTTCAAAAAATTGCTGAACAGGGAGCCACCTAAAGAGAAAGCAAACATTCAGGAGGCAGAAGATCTTGATATCAACACAGACACCCCAACAAAGGAAGAGAGATCATTCAAGCCATCAAATCCTTAAAAAATGGGAAAGCTCCTTGCAAGGATAACTTGAATGCAGAATTATTCAAGATAAATCCTAAATTAGCAGCATCTATCCTGGCCCCTCTGTTGACATCAGTCTGGAAAAGGGAAAAAGTACCAGATGAGTGGACCAATGTGATTATAGTGAAGATACCAAAGAAAGGAACTCTCAGTGATTGTAATAACTGGCGTGGTATCACACTTTTATCTGTGTCAAGCAAAGTATTGTATAAGATCATAGTCCAGTGTATATCAGAGGCAGTTGATAGCGTTCTCAGAAAAGAGCAAGCTGTTTTTTGGAAAGAGCGTGGATGCACAGACCAGATCTTCACTCTACGAAACATAATAGAACAGTGCTTAGAGTGGCAACGGCAACTCTACATAAATTTCATAGACTTTAAGAAGGCTTTTGATAGCATTCACAGGACCAGCCTATGGCGCATTCTGCGGGCATATGGAATTCCTTTTCGTATAATCAACGTCATCAAAAGCTTCTATTTCAACTTTACTTGCAGTGTTGATCATAGAGAGTTCAGTTTTGAAGTCAAAACAGGAGTATGTCAGGGGTGTGTCATGTCTGCAATCCTCTTCAACGTTGCCATTGACTGGGTAATGCGGTGTACAACAGAAGACATGCCAAGAGGCATTAAATGGACACTCTTCTCATCCCTTGAAGACCTGGACTTCGCAGATGATGTTGCTCTCCTATCATATACCCAACACCATATACAAGAAAAAAACAACTCGACTCAACGCACTCAGCCAGCAAATTGGACTGAAAATCAACCGCAATAAGACAGCTATCAGGACCCTTAATATTGCCTCACCATCACCAGTCCGGATAGAGGATTATGTTCTCAGCAATGTAGAAACATTCACATACTTGGGCAGCACCATTAGCCAGGATGGTGGAACAAGCCAGGACATCCGGAACAAAAACAATAAAGCCAGGAACATCCTTCAGGAGCTTAAATACAGTCTGGAAATCATCAAAATACAACACCAAAACCAAACTCAAGATTTATCAGAGCTGCGTACTTTCAACACTACTTTATAGTGCAGAATGCTGGGGATTGAGAAAGTATGACATGTCTAAACCATCTTCATTACATACAACCTGCCTCAGAAAAATCCTCCATCTCTTTTGACCCAGAACAATCTCAAACCAAGATCTATTGACACAGTGCAGCCAAAAGGATCTGAGCACCATCACTGCCAGGAGGCGTTGGAGATGGATCGATCATGTGCTTTGGATGGAAACTGATTCCATCACCAGAGTAGCAATAAGATGGACACCTGAAGGCAAGCGAAAACGAGGCCTTCCAAAAACAACATGATGAAGAGCTGTGGAAGCAGAGCTGAAAAACCTGGAGCACAGCTGGGGAACCATTGAAAGACCTGCCAGAAACAGACAGGAGTGGAGGAGCTTCGTCACTGCCCTAAACGCCAGAGGCGTAATAGGAACTTGATGATGAATCCATCTTCATTTTCAAGATGACCAGTGGGATGACTGGGATCAGGGGAAAGGCACAGAAGAGAGCTGCTTGCCAAGTCAGATGGAGGGCATTGGACAGGGAGCCTGGACTGAAGTCTCCTCAAGAGCAGAACAGGTCACATTTCCTGTTGTCCCCTGTAGCAAAGAGGTCAATCATCAGAATGCAAAGATAGTCCTGAGTATGTTTGTCTTTAGCGCTCACTCACGATTCAGCAAAAAATTCCTGCTGAGATGGTCGGCAAGGTGATTCTGAACCCTAAGCAAGTAGTCGGCTATGGGAGCGTACTCTGCCCAATGCAAAACTGCCACAACCTGATTGCCTCTTGGCAGAGCATCCTGGAGTGTGCTCCTCCTTGCCTGTTCGCAGAATACATCATAGTGGTATTGTCGGGTAAATATGTGAACTATTGAGTTCCTGGTATGGCCTCAAAACACGACATGCATTGTAAATGGTCTGAAGCTCCAGCAAATTGATATGCAGAGAGAACTCCTGCTCCCCCCTGTCACGGAGTCACCGGGCAATGCTCTGGAACTACTCCATTCGAAGCCAGTCAGGACTCTGGGGGAGCCTCCTCGCTGCAAGCATACAGTCTCCAGGGCAAGAAGCTTACACAGCTTCGCCCTTCCTGGGTCTGACCTCGGAGCATTCAGCATCCCCTTCTCACACCGTGCACTTCCCACAGTGAGTCCGCACAGGCGGAGCTCCTGGGGAAGCCAGTGGGCCCTGCACCCCAATTCCACAGACAGACGTGACTCTCAGCCAGCCAGTAAAACAGTAGGTTTATTAGACGACAGGAACACAGTCTAAAACAGAGCTTGTAGGTACAGGAAACAAGACCCCTGAGTTAGGTCCATCTTGGGGCCAGGGAGGCCAGAGCCCTGTCTGGGCCCCCCCTCCGTTTCCCCAGCCAGTTCCAAACTGAAACTCTCCAGCCCCTCCTCTGGCCTGTGTCTCTTTCCCAGGCCAGGAGGCCACCTGATCTCTTTGTTCTCCAACACCTTCAGTTGGCACCTTTGCAGGGGAGGGGCCCAGGCCATCAGTTGCCAGGAGACAGGGTGTTGGCCATTCTCTGTGCAGACAGCATCACAATGGCCCTCTAAGGCTCTGCGACAATCACACCCCCTTATCCCACCACCTAGATATTTAAGAAATGCATAGGGGAAACTGAGGCACCCACACAGTATTCAGAGAAAACATTAAGAAGATTCCCACTTCGTCACACCCCCACAGACCTTGGCCTCTCAGTGATCCCAAATAGGCACATCCAAACTGTCGTGGAAGGCAGAGACTGCAGACTGAAAACGATTGGTTGGCAGAAATGCTCTCGAACCTGTAGAGTCTATTAGGACCCAAATTAACTCTATTTTCTGAGTGCGTACCAAAGCAGACTTCCTGATGTTTAGGATGAGACCCAGAAGGTCGAGCGAGCATAGTGCAGTGTTGACATGAGAAAGGACTTCCTCTCTTGGATCTGCCTCTCAGTAACCAGTCATCCAGATATGGGAAGATATGGATCCCTTTCCTTCTGAGATATGCCATGATGACAGCCATGCATTTGGTAAAAAACCCAGGGGCAGAAGAGAGATCAAAAGGAAGCACTGTATACTGGAAATGGCGCTCTGCTACAATGAATTGAAGGAATTTTCGGTGCCTCAGCAAAATCACCACATGAAAGTAAATGTCCTGAACGTGTAAGACAGGAAATCAGTCATTCTGAGACATGGAGGGACAGTCAATAGAGTGACAATTCAGACCCTAATGTATCTGATCTATTTCTTCAGGCTGCGAAGGACACCAAAAAGCACTAGGAACAGAAACCCTGACCCCGGTGATCCGGTGGAACCTCCTCCACCACTCCCAACGCAAGCAGAGAGCGAACCTGCTTGAGGAACAGTATCTTGTAAGAAGGGTTCTGGAAGAGAGATGGGGAGGGATGGAGAGGAACTGGATGGCATACCCTGATTTGACAGTGCTTAGGACCCAGCTGTTGGTGATGACTGAGACGCAAGCATCGTGAAAGCGGGCAAGCCTGTCCTCAAAATGGAGCGGATGAGGGGAAGGGACCAACGACTGGAACACTGCTTTGGACCAAGGAGTCAAAACGGATGCTTGGGGGCATCAGGGAAGGACGTGTGGACTATCCAAACCCTGAACTCAACTGCTTTCTGCTGTGGGATGTATGCCCCTTTCTGGGGGTAATCCTGCTGCCTCATGAAAAGGAAAGGCTGCCCAAATACACACTGAAAATGATACCGCGGTTATCGTTACTGTTGAACACCATAGTGGCGGCTTTGTACTGCCAGTGTATACACTCCCAAGGACTGAAGGGTCATTGAAGGAGTGCAGAGTCTCATCTGCTTTATCTGAAAATAGTAATGGGCCATCGAAGGACAAATCCTCAATGGCCTGCTGGACATCAGGAGCAAGGCCTGAGTTCTGAAGCCAGGAAGACCTCCTCATGGTCACTGCAGAGGCCATCACTCTGGCTGACATATCTGCAACATCTAGCATGGACTGCAAAGAAGTCTTCTCCACCAAGCAGCCTTCGGTGACAAATGTCCAAAACTCCTCCATTGAGGCATCAGGCAGCTGGTCTGCAAATTTAGATATGGCTATCCAGCTGACAAAGTCGTATTTGGACAGCAGTACCTGCTGATTAGCAATTTGCATCTACAAGAAAGAGGAGGTGTAAATCTTCCTGCCCATCAGGTCCAGTCACTTAAGAGTCCTTGTCCCTGGGAATGTATTTAAACCTGCCCTGCCAGGCTCTATCATTCACCGCGGTTACTACCAAGGAATTCGGAGCCGAATGGGAATATAACCTCTCAAATACCTGCGTGGGCATGAAGTAGCGCTTTGTCATGTGCTTAGTTGCAGTTGGTACCGAAGACGGCATGCTCCAGAGGACCTTAGTAGGCTCAAGGAGCGCACTGTTAATAGGGAGGGTGACTGTCCCAGGGGCCAACAGCTGCAGGATATCCACTAACTCGCGGGTGTTCTTTTGGAATTATGCTTGAATACCCAGGAAGGCAGCGACGTGCCACAACAGGTTGATGGCGTCATTAGGCCTATATATGAACCAGAGTTCTTCCATGTTTAAACGCTGTTCTTCCATATTTAACTCTAAGCGGCCTCAAGAGCCAAGGACAGGAATTGGAATGTGTAAATAGTCAGTTACCTATTACGACCTTGCTTATAACCAGGTCCTAAGCAATAATGATGAGGTTTGCATGTTTCTAGCTGGAGGAGGAGTAGTAAACTAGAGTAAATAGGACCCAATGATTGTTTAGAGGAATGTTACTAACAAGCTAGATTTATAGCCCTAGAATGACTTAACGGCTTAAATGTATGAACATGTCTTCGGTAGAAAGGGGAGGGGGAGTGTGGGGGGGGTGATACGGAGGGAGAGAAGGGGGGGCTTGATTGTAAAGTATAAGAAGAGAGAAGCTGCTTTGTTCTGTGTGCTCGATTTGAGATTTGCCTGTCTCCTTGCACCACTTTGAGATCTCAAATAAACCTTTGATTGTTTCTCCACCCCGGTGTGTTTATTGGCGCGAAGCACGCTGGGCAACGAACCCCTGTTGCTTTGCCTCGGGCACCTCTGTGCCAGCAACAAGGTCTTGATGTGCCTTGAAAGTCACAGGGAGGAAGAGCCCGGCACTGCGGCAACATCCAAGGACGAGGATGAGGCAGTTAACTGTGCCAGACTCAGATCCTGCTCCAGCGCTGACAGGCATCAGCAGCATGACTCTGGAGGCTGCTCAAGGGAAAGGTTCACCAGTACCTGGACAACGATCTCTGTTTTGAGCAAGACAAGGAATGGGAGCTCTGCAACTTATTCCACAGATTCCATGGAGGCCACTAATATTGATAAGGCATTGGTGTCCAGTAGGCGCCAGGCTAGGGGCCCCTGGCCCGACCATGAGATGGGCGTGAACCCTGGTACCCACAGCACTCTATGAACAGCCCTTGCTCAGCAACAGAGCAGGAGGAATAAGATCACCACTCGGACACCGAGGAGTCCCAGGCTTCGGGGCATAACAGTGGGGTCAGTTCTAAGGGCGTAAGTAGCCGGTCAGACTCGTCCATAGCCCAGAATGATGAGGGGGCTTATACCAATGGTGGAAATGGTACGGCTGGCAGCAAGTATGCCTCCGCTGTTTCCGGTGCTGGGAGTGGTGTCAATCCCGAAGTCGACATCGGCACTGACATAACTAAGAGTGCCAAGGTGGAGGGCAGTGACTGCTGCCTCAGCAACACTGGCAGTGCTGGTCACATAGGAACTGAAGTAGTTCCTGGTACCAAGGAGGTTGCTTATAAGAAGTCTGGTACCAGCCCCGTTTCTTCTGAGCGTGGAAGGGAAACATCAGGGCGCAGCATCAGGAGACCCATAGGTTCAGCAGCCTGTCCAGCCAATAGGGCTATAAAGGACACAGCCCTGGCAAAGTTCTGGACCAAGGGAGCGGTCAAGACAGAAAGGCAGAGGTCCCTGTTGCCTGATACACTGTGCTGAATCAGCCAGTGCCAGCATCGCCCTCATCGGTACCGGACTAAAAGGACACCCTCGGGCCAGAACCAGAATAAATGGTACAGGGTTTCTGACCTCCCTGCATAGTGTCGGGGAGCAGCTGACAGGACCTGCTCCATCCCATGCACCAGCATTCACCACATGTCGATCCATGCTCCTTCTAAAGGAGGGAGACAAGCCCCCACAGGACCTGAAGTGGCATCGCTTGGTTTTATGTGACCTTTTCCTCAGCACACATGATGGGGAACAAGTCTTCAATCTCTTCGGAGAGGCGCTAGCTCCAAGAAGCGAAGTGGCAGCACTTTCCGAATCCAGGGGCGACCTATGATCTGATAGGGGCCTCGGTACTGAAACAGTCCACATGGCATGTTTGAGCAGGTGCTGCTTCAGATGGAGATTCCTCGCCACTTGAGTCTGTTTTGTGAACAATCTGCAAATTGAACACTGCTTCTTAACGTGGGCTTCACTTAGGCACAGCAAGCACCGTGTGTAGGGATAGTTAGTAGGGTTCGCCCCACCCACACAACAGAATGTTTAAACCCTGGTGAGGGCATCATTAGGAGACAAACTGCAACTACCACTATATTGGGGTACTAATGAACTATGTAGAACGAGAAAAAAAACTAACTGAATAGAGGATTGTGAGGCTGAAAACCACACAGAGCTCCAACTCCAGCCACAGGTGGTAAGAAGGAACCGAAGAGGGGTCAGGGCGGTGCTACAGGGGAAGGGCTACGGCTACAAGGCGCAAGTGCCGCCCCTGTATGGATACTGTTAGGCAAATTCTCTGGCTCCAGCACTCTGGGCACAGACACCTAAATGAAATACGTGGCTGCATCTACTCAAAGGAGAACTGTTGGTTTAATCAATGTGAAGAAAGAAAACTTCTTTTCTTTTTCAATTTCAGTTTTTGTACACAATTTAAAAATGAAGTTTTAAATATATACTTTGGCAAGTGAGTAGCTACTGTAGACTAATCACTGTGCTGCATTACGTGAACAGTTTCTGTCTCTAAGTTAATCATGACTGTACATGCTCCAGATATAACAATGCAAAGAGGGGGAAAAAGTGTGGTCAATCAACTTCTAACTACACTCACTTTTAGCCAATATACATAGTTAGAGTTATATTAGCCTTGTGGCCTACCCTGCATTTTATCCCCTTGGCATACATGACTGAACAGGGTATTAATATTAAGTTCAAATAGCCTTGTTCTACTGGTTCATGTTTCAACCCAAAAATTATTTAAAATGTAGATTTGCATGTTAGTTGTTTCAATTTACACTTCTGAAAATATACCTTGATTCCAAGAGTCCATGGTTTGAATTCATCACTCTTTTCAATTTCTAGCGGTTCAAGCAAAGGTTCCCACACACCAAACATCTCATTATAATAATGCACCTAAAGAAATATAAAATCATCAGAGTACTGAATTAAGAAAAGATACACCTTAGCACCAACAGCAAATAATAAAAGATGCTCTATAGACTCAAAAAGAAACATCAAAATAAGACATTATAACATGTTGTTTGTTTTCATTATATTAGAATATAAAAAACCTTTAAGTAAAATTAAAATAAAACATGAAAAAACAATGGGACTGACATCCTGGCCTCAGCAAAGTCAATGGGAGTTTTGTCACTGACTTCATTGAGGCCAGGATTTCACCCTAGCTGTTTTCCACATATAGGCAGATGAGTCTTTGAATTAAATACACTTCTACCCCGATATAACGCTCTCCTCAGGAGCCAAAAAAGGTGAAACTGCGTTATATCGAACTTGCTTTGATCCGCCGGAGTGCACAGCCTGCCGCCCACTCCCCCCCGCCCCTGGAGCACTGCTTTACCGCGTTATATCTGAATTCGTGTTATATTGGGTCGCATTAAATCGGGGTAGAGGTGTCGTTTATTTTAAAGAAATTTGATGTTCGTCATCATGGACTAAATTCCACCACCGTTATTCAAAATGAATAGCACATTATGTCTCAAGTAGCCCCACAGAAATCAATCAATGAGGAGTAAGGTTCTAAATATAAATAAAGGTAGTAGAATCTGACTATAAAGGGAACTAGAGACAGAAATCTTTTACTTATACAACACAAAGCAAGCATGGCCCATAAGGCAGCAGCACAAACTTCCCCATGACCCAATTCCACATAAATGTGTCTCAATTCTAACCAATAAGAACCATTAGGGTAAGTTCTCTCTACATAGCCATTTCTACCTTTGAGAAGCATGCCAATAGAACCACTGGGATGTGGATACACGTCAGTATAAGCTGGACTAAAATCACCAACCTATTTCATGCAGGTTATTAAACCACCTCCTGATAGCAACAGATTTCATTTTCTACTTACTTTTCCAGTTCTAAATATGAATAAGTGGCCTAGAGTGAAAAGTTCTGTATCCCATTAGCAAATTCTCTAACCCAGGGGTTCTCACAGTCTTTCATAATGTGTAATGTCTTAAGAGATATTGTCTCAGGGACCATTTCCTATCCTGTTCATAATTATGCTACATCCATTTGGCAACTATTATAATTGCTTATGTGGAATTATAATACTGGGAAAACATTCATTATCTGTCTTTAATGCAATAAGTGTTTTGTGTTTTTGGAAAAAGTTGGTCATACTTTCCACTTTTATTCTTTGTATAGGGCCAAATCTTGAGCTCAGTGCACAACACAATTAGCAGGGCTGAATACTGGGTACATGGTGCAAGGGCTCTTCTTCTCAAGGCTGTGGATCCAGTTTGTGGAAGATATTTTAGCCAAATGGATTTAAATAATTTTGCAGGCATTCACATGCCCACCGCACACACCCAGAAGAGGAACGATTCGTGAAGCAGAAAATTCTGACCAGTGAATACACATTTCATTTATAGCCTAGGATGCAACAGTAAACTGCACACAATACTTTGAATATATATCTGCTCTCATCTGAGGATCTCAAAACACACCATTAAACATTAATTCTCACAACCATCCTGTGAGTCAGATTAGTAGCACCATCCCTAGTTTACATTTAGGTAAACAGACTCTCACAGATAGAGATATTTAGCTATATTTACATAGCAAGTCAATGACAAAACCTAGACCCCAACTCTGGTATCCAGTTTCCTGCTCTAGTTGGTATACACAGTACTCCCTATTTAATCTAATGGAAGTCCACATTAGTCCAAGTTTCCCCTTAAGTCTCAAAGGAAGTCTATCCATGTGGGCTAATGATTAAGGAAAGAAAGGTGAATGAAAGTGTTACAAGACAGGTACAAATCTCAAGAATGAATATTATACCAAAATGTCAATGTCTAATGTAAAAACACAAGAGAGAAAATTGTATAAGTGTTTTACATTATACTACTGATAAAAAACATTTGACGCAACCAGACTAACATGTTTCCAGCCCTTATGGTTGTGAAGATAAACCTGAAAACATGAAGTAAGTCTAAATTGATACCACAATACCTGGTCAACCTTCAAAAGCACCATATGATGGTGATATGAGTAAGGCTAAGATTTTGTCAAGGATATTTTTAGTAAAAGTCATGGACAGGTCACGGGCAATAAAGAAAAATTCATGGAAGCCCATGACCTGTCCATGACTTTTACTAAAAACACCTGTGACAAACTGAGGAGCTGTGGAGTCCCCACACCACCTTCGGCGGCTGGGCAGCTGCGGGGGCCCAGGCTCAGAGCTATGGGGGCCCCCACCATCTGTGAGGGCTCAGAGCTCTGGAGGCCCCTTCCGCCCAGAGTGGCAGGGTCCCTCTGCTGCCAACAGTAGCTGGGAGCTGCCAGGGGCCCGCTGTAGGGGGTCCCTACTGCCTGTGGTGGCCAGGAGCTGCGGGGCCTCCCACTACCTGCAGCGGCCGGACCTGCTTGGAGCTCCTGGGGCCCCCACCACCAGAGACGGCTTGAAGCTTTGGTGCCACCAGTGACAGCTGGGAAGTATGGGGAACCCCACTGTCCGTGGCAGGCCCCTGCTGCCTGTAGCTGCTCGGAGCTCCTAGGGCCCCTGCTGCCAGAGGCAGCTCAGAGCTTTGGGGCCACCAGTGGCAGCCAGGAACTGCTGGGCCCCCTGCTGACCGTGGCAGTCAGGAACTGTGGGGGCCACCCACCGCCCATGGTGGCTCATAGCTCCCAGGGGTTGCCACCCGTGGTGACCAGGAGCTGCAGGGGCCGCTGGTGGCAGCCCTGAGCTGTGGGGCCCTCTGCCACTGCTCGGACATCCCAGGCCCCCCTGGAGGCAGCTCGGAGCTTTGGGGCCACCAATGGCAGCCGGGAACGGTGAGGCCCCCCACCACGGCCAGGAGCTGCGGGGCCCTCTGCTGCCCAGAGGGCCAAGGGCCCCCACCATCTCAGGAGGTGGGGGTACCCCGCAGCTCCCAGCCGCCATGGGCTGAAGTCACAGAGGTCTCTGGAAGTCATGGATTCCGCAACCTCCGTGACAAAATCATAGCCTTAGTGATGAGATGCAGCCAGGCTACCCCACATCCTTCAATACATTCTAGTCCAAGAACAGTGCAGGGGAAACCCCCTCAATCCCTCTGAAGGGGAATGTGGCCACAGGTACCCCCACTGCTCCCCTAGAAGGCAGAATGGAAAATTCTTACTGACAATTTCATTTCTGCTAATAACATCTCCCAAATTTCTGGATGTCTGGGATGCCCTCCTCTCTCTGCAGCTCACGAGGCAGATCAGCATTTGGACAATACATGGTTTGGCCATTCCCCTTACAATCCAGTTTGCTGCCAGATGATGTTATGAAAGTTGTACAGCTTGAGAATAACTCAAGATAACAAAATAACTATGTACATTAGACCAAAGTTGACAGTCATATGGTAACGAATCCACTACATATCTCACCCTGGCTTCTACGCCATTTAGGGTGGGTAGAATTGTAGGAGATGCTATCCGAAAGGAAACTATCAGTAAGAAATTTTCTGGTCTGCAGCCCAGTGTCTCCCACAGTTCTGGATATCTGTGAAGTGGTGAGCAGTGAACAGATGTAGGGAGAGTTATGAAACAAAAGTTTGGTAGAAAAGTAATATCCTCCTTTTTGCGAGCTTGCTGAAAAGTCTATTGGTTCTGGGCCACCACCTACAGTGCCTTAATGCCAAAGGAGGCCAATGAGGATGACAAAGTCCATCTTATAGTGCTTAATGAAGGTGTTTGTGTGACGGAATACACCCCTGAATACACACCCTATGCCCTACTGTAATAATCTCTGTACAAAGTATGTCTTGTAAGGTATCATTTGAAAACTCAATTTGCTGATCAATATTGTTCTGGCCAAATATGTGTGGCAACATTGTATGTGAAGTTATAAGATTACCCTGTATGATGCTAACAACACGTTCCAAACCCCACAGCCCTGGCCAAACAGAAACTGGCAGATTTGTCCTAAACAAAGGAATTTGTGCTTTGCTTAGTTAGCATTTAAGCAGCAAATGGAGTCATCACGCAGGAAGGGAAGACAAAGGAAGTTCAAACAGGTGAAAAAAACATCAGGGAATATCCTTCCACACAGTTTCTTTGCTCCTGATTCTCAGGGGGATATGTTTTTCAAGAGAGGGACTGAAAATATAAAAAGGAGGGACAAACACCCCAAGGCACCCCTCTCTCTCTCTCCCTACCCATCACATTGACACCAACAAAGGAAGCATTAGTTGGATACTGAAAGAAGGGGTCTTGACCTAAGAAGTTTGATCACTAAAATGGCTCAAAGCATGTGGTGAGGAAACTCTGCTTTGAATCTAATGTTTGTTAAGGCATCAGTAAATACTTTATTTTTCTTGTAACCATTTCTGGGTTATGCCTCATTGCTTGTACTCACTTAAAATCTCTCTCTTTGTAGTTAAACTTATTTTATTTAATCCAGTGTTCAAACTGAAGTGTCTGGGTAATTCCATTTGGGGTAACAAGTTGTATGCAAATTATTTCCTTAAAGGAATAATGGACTCTATATTTGTAAGAACAGATACTACACTTGATCTTAGCTCATAGAGCCGAGAAGCGATTTTCTATATTTGTACTGTCCAGTAGAGGGCTGAACAGTACAAGACATTTTTCTGGGGGGAAATCTGGGACTGGAAGTGTGTTGGGGTCACCCTGAATCATAATCAAGGCTGGTAAGAGCCAGAGGTTGGCCAGATGGCTGCAGCACACACACAGACATAGCTGGGAATGACTAACATACTAGAGGCTGTTTGTGAGCAGTCCAGGTTGGAGGCTGAAGCAGCAAGGCATAATAAAGGGCACCCCAGGTTACAGGGGAGGGGTGACACAGCTACTCATTAATCTGGATTGTACATTGGTATGTCACAGTTAGCTGTTGACTAAGTAGTTGCTTTGCAACTTTCTGAGATGGACACACCTGCTCATTTTGCCCACAAAATTGCAAGGGATCTCATGGAACATGTCTTGATCTCTTACGGTACAGGAAACCCTGATGTCTTGTTGGCTTACACAATACATAGTTTAATATGCCTAGCAACGAAGGATGTGGAAGTTCTGAATCCCTGGCATTTTGGGTGGAAAGACACAAATAAGGAGTCTGATCTTCTTGTAGAACCTGTATGTTTAAGATTTTCAGCACTCTTCATGCCTCATCTTTTCAGTTGGATGTTATGGATTTAGACAGAATGAAGGAAGCGCGACCACTCGAGAAACATGAAAGGAGGAATTTACCTTAGGAAGAAAGGATTCTGGTGTCTTGAACATCACCTTGTCCTCATAGAATGTGCAGTAAGGCTCCTGTATAGAGAAGGCTGCCAGCTCCGACACTCACTTGACAGACATGACAACTACTAAGAAACAAGTCTTACTGGAAAAATAAAAGGCCAACACTAAAGTCAGAGGCTTGAAGAGATGACTTGTCAGAGCCCTCAAAACTAGCCAAAGGTCCCATTTTGGGAAGAGTGGCCTGAGTTGAAAGTGGGAAGAGTTGGAAGGAATCTGGTTACCTATGCCAGGAAGCCAGAAGATCCTGCCAATAACACACGAGTAAGAGCAGAGACCTGATGCATGATACTGGTTAAAGCCTTTGTCTATGTCTTCTTGGAGAAAGTCCAGAATGGTTGGAATTCCAGGATTTCTGGGATTGAAAGAATGGTCTCTGAATTCTCACCCACTAGGTCCCATTCCCTTTGGGAGGGGGCTTATTAGAAGCCCTGCTTCTTTCCACAGGATGCTCAAGACCCACTTGGGAAGAGGGGAGGGGAGACTTGTGGGCCTCACAAATCTGCCCTCTTTGTTCTGCAGGAGTCCTCTGGGATTTATCCCCTCAGTCAAGTAGTCAGAGTCTTCCTCACTTTTAGAGCCTCTCCCGGCTCTGCACTGGGGACCCTGTCCATTTTTCCCTGTTGGAATCATGGCTGCCTTGGTGGGTAGGGGACTCCATCTGCCTATCCCACTCACAGCCTTGGGATATAGCAGAGTTAGGGATGGAAGGCTGGGCGCAGGCTGGGCACAACTCACCATCTGCCAAGCCTGGGAAGGCTGCCTCACAAATAGAACAGTGATTTGATCCTGTGCTTTCTTGGCTGCTCTGTCATGACTGTATGGGGCAGAGTATCTGGCAGCGAGACACTGCTGCTGACACTTAGGGTAAGTTACACTCCCAAAGCGTTAACTGACCCAGTAAGGAGGAGGAATGCTGAAGAAGGAGAACACTGCTCCCCCTACCCAAAAATTGGTCAGAAAAAAACTAAAAAAGGAGACGGGTAGGAGCAATAGAAACCACCGTCCACTGCTGTGAACACAGAGAATCTGGTGGCAAGCAGAAGCAGAGGGCACATGGCCAGTGTGTGCAGCACCAAAATGCTGATCTATCTCAAGCAGCCTAGACATCCAGAATTGTGATAGATGCTGGGCTGCAGAAAGTGGAGGGCAGAGCCAGCTTGGGGCCCAGAGACTAAAGCAGCTATATCAATAGGGACCTTGAGATAATGATTATAGACTTTCTACAGTTTTTACGCTGGATTCTCCCCTACACTGCTGATCGGCTGGTAGCAACATATCAGTGTTCTTTTGGTACGTTGCTCGTAAGTGGTTATTGCTGTTATGGGGAGTGTTGACAATTCACAGAAAGGAAAGTGTTCACAGGGGAAATGTTGCTCATAAGCAGTGGTTGCTCTTTCAAGACGTTGCTGCAAACAAGCATCTACCGTACTAACATAACATTTGCAAACCACTCTGCTTGTAGGTTATGAGTAAAGTTTTTCAAAGTACTAAGGGTCAGACATTTTAAAGTATTTACGTGCCTAAAGATGCACACAGGCACCCAGTGGGATTTTCAAAAAAGCACTGATGCTTAACTCTTGCTGAAATCAAAGGGAGTTACATATCGACGCACTTCTGAAAATCCCATACGCATCTATCTGAATTTTTATGTGCCTAAATATCTTTAACAATCTGGTCCTCAATCCCATTTTTAAAAGTGAATTAGGACACTAAATCAAGTCCCACTGATTTTCAGTGAGACTTAGGAGCTTTTGAAAATTGTACTCTACATCTCTTTCTCCCATTATATGTCTGTCCTGTCTATGTATGTCCCAATCCCACAAACACTAACTTGACTTTAGTGGGACTACTCACAATTATGAAGTTAAGCATGGGCATTGTTTGCCAGAGTGGGGCATTATATTATAAACTCTTCAAGGTATGGATCATCTATGTTTGTACAGAGCGTGGCAGAATAGGGAACTGATCTTGGTTGAATCTATAGGCATTACAGGAATGCAAACAAACATAGCAAAAAAATCCATGCTCAAATATAGTTCCTATCTAAAATAACTGATGAATTTTATGTCAATAAGTATTTTCAATTATGAGCCACAATTGCGTGTAGTGTGAGGCGGCTGGGAATGAAGGGTAGTAACTTTGTGATAGAATAAACTAACATTGTCTGTGAATTTAGGGATTGTTGCTCCATAACTTAGGGTTGTTGCAGTGAAGTACAAGGACTCTGCAGATAGTGAACAATGGAAGGTTGTGCTCCACAAGGCACTTCCCCCCCCTGAAGTTTAACTGCTAGATAAAAATATCACCTTTACTTGTCAAAAGTTTCTTTCATAAGCCTTGTCTAAGTAACAAGTCAGTTTCATAATCGTTATTACACCTGCTTTTGGGAAAAGTTTCATTATATTATATCCTTACCTCCAGTTCAAGCTGGGAATGGAGGTTGATGAGCGTACTCCAATTTTTGACTTCTCCGGAAAACGACGACTTTGCTAAAAGCATAGGTACCGTTCTGTGACCAACTCCAGCTTCAAGAGTTACAATGACTGATTCAATTCTCATATTTAATGTCTCCCCTGTGAGAACCAACTCAGCTACTGTATTTTTATTTTCATTTTCATTTGACTTTTCAAGAAACCACATTTTTAATTTTTTTATATCTTTCTTATCCCATAGGTCTGGAGGAATTGGACTAATCTCTTCTTCTGAAGTCTCTGTAGTTGGAGAAAGTGCCGATGTAATAGTAATCACTGTATTTATGATAATGGGTGAAACCTATGAGGGGAAAAAAATTGATTATTCAGTGCCGTTGGGTATATGTAAAAAACATGGAACTGGGTATATCAATAACCACTTTTTAAAGTAATCTCTTGAACTGACTAGTTACTGCTTTCAGTTTCAAAATTATAATGAATATTTGTTACAGCACCGGATTGTTTCCTTTTTGGGACTGACTCTCCCTCATTTTAGCACTCGTATGCTTTACTTCTCTCTCTCCATACACTAAAGACAGTTCAGACTTGCTTTGGGGTTAAGCCATGCCCCTTCTGTCTGCCTTCCAGAACAGCTTTCAAATATGTGTAAGACTGAAACCTCTAGCTAGTAACCTCAAAACAACATAACTGTGTACATGCTTCAGAGATGGGGCAGACAGGAAGAGAGTTCAAATCCAGAAAATAATTAAACAAGTCTTCCAGACCTTTTTCCCATTTCTAAATGTAATGTAGTGAGCAGTATGGAGAAATAATCGTGAGGGAAAGAAACAGGTATAGATGACAGAAAATGAGTTTCCCCTTTCTCAATGACAATGCTTATGTAGTTTACTTTGGGACTATTTCCTGCCAAGGGATGCTTCTGTAGAAGAAAAAACAGATCATACCTGTAGTACTTAATAAAGGCTTTGAAAAAAGACTAAGTAGAGCCTTGCAGATTTCTTTTGTGCTGGCCAATATCACCCATCCCATAAAACTGGAGAGGAACCTTCTGAATGAGTTTTTATCCCCTCTGAAATTGGCCTTCACAATGCCATGCAAGTTGTTGGTAATTAGCATTTTTGCACTATTACAGATAACTTGGATAGCTTAATAAAAGAAACATTTCAGATAAGAAAAACTTGATTTTCTAAATTTGATTCAAGTAAGTCTCAACCACTTTTCTAGTGTCTTTTTTATTCCACCATTTTTTTCTTATGGCATTGAGGACTCAGACAAAAGGAAGACAACAATCTCTTGGAAAGTTACATTTACCTTTGTCAAGAAAAGTACGGGAATGAGGATGACAAACACTGTGGAAAACATAATAGGGCTTGTCTAAGACTGATATCTCAGTGGTCCTTTGAGGTGAAATAATGGCCAGCAGAAAACAGGTTTTTGACCGACAGATACTAGAGTGAAATGGAAGTCCAAAGAGGAGATTCAAGGGCCTTAAAAACCACAGAAAAGTTCCAGGTTGAACAAATGAGCCAGTTTGCTTGTTTTGACAGATAAGTAACACCAAGAAACCAGATGACCCAAGAGTGATTTAGAGGACCCTGCGTTTATGGTACTGTAATAACAAGGTCTTAGAGCATGTTTTCACAAAAAAATTGACTTTTATTATTAAAAATACCATTTTTGTTAAAACTGAAATATTTCAGAAAAGTGTGTGTTTTGATGATTACCAAAAAATTTTCAAAACAAGCATGTTTCTGAATTCTGAAATTGTTTCAGAATGTTTTATTTCACTTTTACATTAGTTTTACATAGTATGCATTAGTACCACTGACATGTCATAATATAACATTTTATCTTCTTTTCTAGATTAAAAACATCTTCTTGTTTGTGTTGTCATGAAATAATGTCAGACTAAATTCTGAAAAAACCTTTTGGCATGTTCCAAAATGAAATTTCAAGCAGCTTTACAACACGTCATGATTTTGCAACAGGGTTTCAAGCTCAAACTACAGCTGTCCATTAAGGATTACAATAATGTTCTTATGACTGCTTTCATAGAATTGAGGTTTTTGCCACTACTACAGAGATTCTCAAACCATGATATGTTCACTTGGAAGTAGTGTGCTGTAACAGGGTGATCTCTCTCTTTCAAACGGTAGTGGAACCTGGGGCTAGCCAACCCCTAAATTCATGGCATGGCCCCTTTTAAAAAAAAAAACAGCTATTCGGGGGATCAGCAGATTAACAGAAGAATGGAGGCCAGGTGTTAAATCAGCTTGCTACCTCCTTAATATGATAAAACCCAGCTGTTAGGTGACCCCCAAGAGGGGAGAAAGGGCAGAGAGCTGGGAGAAGAGAATTACAGAGAAGCACAGATTCAGGAGGACAGGCCCCTGGAATGGGAACCAGAAGGGAGAGCGATGGGCTAGAGAGGCCTCCCTGAACCACAGCCCAGCTTCAAGAAGTATGGCTGTGGAATCCCGTAAACATAAAGAAGAAGCTGAGTGTCCAGGGAACAGAGCAGGTGGTGAGTGGAAAAGACTCTCCAACAAGGCCGAGGCCTGCAATGAGACTGACAAAAAACCCTGACTCAGGGGGAACTGTGAATCTGAAGCCTTGGAACATGGGTGAATTGGAGCTGAAGCTGCCTACTGCCCAGGTACAGCCCCTTACTTCCAGTGATGATTTACCCCATCTCTCTATCCCCCACTCTGAGCCAACACTGTCCTTTGACATCCACCCACTCACACCACCAGAGCCCCCAGCACTCCAGCCACAGCCCCTACCCCTCAGTCTAAACCTCATGTCCTCTAACTCCCACCCCCACCCCGACTCCTTTCTCTTCTAATTTCCTTAAGCATATCCCCAACCAGCCAGATCACCTTAATAGGCACACACACACACATATTCCAGGGACATAGCCCAAGCTTTAGTTCATCACAAGTTTTAAAATCCCATCCGCCTGAGACTCTCTCGTCTGAATGCTTTGGCATCACTTATGTTAGTCCATGTGGTAGTGAAAGTTATGTATTTGGGAATATATGTGATCCTCAACTATGGATAAGTGAATAACTAGCAGTGGTTTTAAAAGAAATTATACTGAAACACAAAGGTCTGTTGATGAAATAGGCAGTGGTATGAATCAAAACCTGACTGAAAAAAATGAAGAAATTTCAGGCACTGCTTGTTGGCTTCCTGCTACAAAGCAATGAAAATATAACATTGTTAAAAAGTATGATCCTAAGTACCTATCATTTGGATTTACTTTGAATGCTGAAAAAAGTGAGCCATGGGCTTAGTGCATCATTTGCTATCATCTGTTATC
Organism: Emys orbicularis; assembly: GCF_028017835.1. Classification (NCBI taxonomy): domain Eukaryota; kingdom Metazoa; phylum Chordata; order Testudines; family Emydidae; genus Emys; species Emys orbicularis. The sequence goes on along the minus strand of NC_088688.1, from coordinate 100,107,155 downwards.
CAATATTCAATTAAACCTTCCCTACTCAATGTTACCTCAATAGAAAGCACAGCTCTTTAGAAGACAAATATCGTGGGTTTTTGGTTTTTTTGTTTTGTTTTTTAAAGGTTTGAAAGACAGCTCAAGAAACAAAACAAATTACCTCTCTATGCAATATTAATGTAAAGGCCCTGATAGCATCATATCAGGTAAATCTGAGGATTGCTCAAAATGGGAAACTTCATACTATTGGTGACACGCTTGTGTACCTGCAGCAAAAGACACTTATCAATTCCAGAGGACAAAGCTGCAAAACAGCCTGATATACTATTGTTTGATAAACAAACAATATCAGGAAGAATTCAAGAGATGGCTTTTCAACTAAAGCAAAAGTTCATAGAATGTGTAAACAAAATAAATTATTTTAATTGAAATTAGATGCAAGGAGCAATATCACTAATTTTGCTCAGTTTCTTACATGGTTTGATTCAGAAATTACAGTTAAGAACATAAGAACGGCCGTACTGGGTCAGACCAAAGGTCCATCTAGCCCAGTATCCTGTCTACCGACAGTGGCCAATGCCAGGTGCCCCAGAGGGAGTGGACCAACAGGCAATGATCAAGTGATCTCTCTCCTGCCATCCATCTCCACCCTCTGACAAACAGAGGCTAGGGACACCATTCCTTACCCATCCTGGCTAATAGCCATTAATGGACTTAACCACCATGAATTTATCCAGTTCTCTTTTAAACACTGTTATAGTCCTAGCCTTCACAACCTCCTCAGGTAAGGAGTTCCACAAGTTGACTGTGCGCTGCGTGAAGAAGAACTTCCTTGTATTTGTTTTAAACCTGCTGCCTATTAATTTCATTTGGTGACCCCTAGTTCTTGTATTATGGGAATAAGTAAATAACTTTTCCTTATCCACTTTCTCCACATCACTCATGATTTTATATACCTCTATCATATCCCCCCTTAGTTTCCTCTTTTCCAAGCTGAAGAGTCCTAGCCTCTTTAATCTCTCCTCATATGGGACCCGTTCCAAACCACTAATCATTTTAGTTGCCCTTTTCTGAACCTTTTCTAGTGCCAGTATATCTTTTTTTAAGATGAGGAGACCACATCTGTACGCAGTATTCGAGATGTGGGCGTACCATCGATTTATATAAGGGCAATAATATATTCTCAGTCTTATTCTCTATCCCCTTTTTAATGATCCCTAACATCCTGTTTGCTTTTTTGACCGCCTCTGCACACTGCGCGGACATCTTCAGAGAACTATCCACGATGACTCCAAGATCTTTTTCCTGACTTGTTGTAGCTAAATTAGCCCCCATCATATTGTATGTATAGTTGGGGTTATTTTTTCCAATGTGCATTACTTTACATTTATCCAAAGAATAATTCTTTAAAGTTAAAGAATAATTCTTGTTTTGAGAAGATTTGTCAAGATGTACAACAGCAGAATAAATTTTTAAACTGAGTTTATTGCAGGAAATGGTGTGGAGTGAGAAAACAGTGTCAAGTGTGTGCTCTGATGGAGCATGAGAAGTGACTAAAATTTGGCAGTGTTTTGACAAAAATTAAATAAGTGGTGTCCAATGCTAAATTTACTCACTGAAATATTCACTGCAAGGCACTAGTTGCCAAAACATCCCTGTTAATCAGAAAGTTGTTCAGGATCCTACTGTAAAGGTGGTCATTTTTATTCAACCATGAGCACTGAACTCACGTTTGCTTTTGTTATGTGCAATGAAATGGGAAGTGCTAATGCATGGGAAGGTGCTGACTTGTCTCTCTGAACTCCATTCAGAGGCACACATTTTCCTCAATTATTTTAGTTTTGAATGTGCTGATTGCTTTCGGATGAATTATAGCTGTCAAGACTAGCCTATTGAGCTGACTTGTTTTGTGTGTCAAACTGAATGCCAGCTTACAGAGAATGAAAATTATACTTTTTAAATGTTCACAACAAATCAAGAGCAATGATAAAGAAAAGACGGCATGAAAAGAAGAAGAGAAGCTGCCAATGACTCCCAGCTTTGGAAAGTTTCCTCACTGAAAATTACTTGAAAATTCATCATGATCTCACTACTGACCATAAGAGAACACTGCCTTAATTTGGTTACCAAGTTTAATGAATATTTTCCTGACAGTGTAACAAATGAGAATTAGATCAGGGATTCATTTTCAATACAAGGCACCCTGTCAAATGAAAAGTAAAAGCTGATTGAACTGTCATGTGATGGTGGACTCAAACTCAATAAAATGCAGCTCAGAGACTTTTGGATGAAAAGAAAAAAGGAGTTTAGCCTGATACTGGACAGAGATTTGGAATTTTTGATGTCCTTCAGCACTATGTAGCTCTGCGAGATTAATTTTTTTGCTCTGGTGGCCATTAAAAACAAGTAAAGGATGCATCTCAGTGTAGGACTGGATCTTCAGTTGAAGCTCCCCAACATCTTACCTGACATAAAGCAACTATGTTCTATGAAGCAAGAATACCCTTAAAATTGTCTCGGAGCTACTCAAAATGTTTTGTATTTTCTTCATTTACATTTTGTAAAAAGGTAAGCATAGTGAAGTTTGGCTTGTGTTCAACTATATTCCTGATAAGAATTAGCAGGAACTCTGAACTGAAATTTGATAAATTAAAAAGTTATGCCACTGATTTGCTTCCATGACATACCAAAATATATCAAGAAGTCATTTAACATATTTTTTCTTATAATCTACACGAAGACAAATTGTCATCACTTCTTCATTGTGCTTTTTGATTCACTGTCTCAAAACCTCAGATGATTAAAATAGATGTTATAATCTAACATTTTAGGCTTCCTTAGGCATTTGAGTCCAGAAATACTTAAGCCTAGTAAGGCCTAAAACAAATGCGTACAAAAAGGATAAATTTGCAGATGGTACCTCAAAAGTCATTTTTTTAAGAAGGTGGTTCATGAAGCAACAAAGTTTGGTAACCACTGCTCTAACAGAAGTCTTGAATTTTTTTTAGCATGGACTGAGGGTGAGAATGGTTGGAGTGAGGAAAGAAGTACATCGCCCAACCTGGAGTATCCCCCTTTTTGTTAACACTCCCCTTTCAGTAATCAGGCTCAAGTAGTGCTTCCTGTTACAAGAGCTCCAACCTTTTAATGGATAATGTGATAGGCACTGTGTGAGTTTCACTAAGTTGGAGAATCATGGCTGCCTTCACCATCTGACAACTGTGATTACTGTTTCCTCTCACTTATCTTTTGCTTCTCAGATGTAGCAGTTGCATGATGAGGGAGATAAATGTACTCGGTTTGGCCAACATTAGTGTAAGATCATTCATTCCAAGTGTCCTTTGGTTTACTTCCCATATGAAAAAGAGCTTTGCTGTGGCATTTTTTCTGGATGTGAACAGATCCACTATTGATTGCTGAAATTCTGAGACATTATCTAGAATATTTCTTGTTATTTATTTTAACACAGTTTACAACCATCATGCTGCCCAAACCAGAAGTCCTCTGTGCACATGTTTCCAAAGTGTATGAAAATGGGGATGGAATGCAGAAAGCAAACCAGACAAGCCACCTAAACAGTGACCAATGTATTATGCAATGGTGATTGTAGGATTATTTGCATAACTGAGGTTACATCAAGTGATTCCATTCCACAATGTTACTGAACCATTGAAAAATTAACACAACTGCAGCACACCACTTGTCAACCCAGAAAATTCTCCCACTGATGCACAGGTGATCAACGTGGCTCTCTAAAATACATACACAGGAACCAAATCTGAGTGGGGCATGACCGTAGCACAGTTAAAACAAGAGCAGGAAAAAATGTAATTTCTAATAACTTGGTGGCATGGCTAAATCTTTCTTTTCACAAGCAACTATACCTTGTGGAAATAGGTTTGGACAAAAATCACCCTATCATATGAGTCACCATATAAAAATGAGGTGACATGACTGCAGTACATGTGAAAGGCTTTTTCTTCTTTTGTTTCAATATAGTAAGCAACAGGAGATGCAAGACTACGAAATGTGTTTAGACTGTGTTAATTTTAGTTACATCAAAATTTTAAAACAAAACCAATAACTTTAAAAGCCAGTGGGGGAGGAGGAGAAGGAGGAAGACAGGACACAAAAACTACATTTCAACTTACCTTTATTGTTAAGGATTTAATTGATAGGTCAGCCATTTGTGGATTAGTACCTGACTGCACCATTTTGAAGAAGAAATCACAAGGCTGCAATACCTGAAGAAGAAAGAATTCATGGTCAACTCTAAAAATATATAGTAACTGGAGTAAAAATACATGCTTAGCTAGAAAAATATCTCCTCTAATATGCCATTAGGAAGATTTAAGGGAAAGAGTTACTAGTGATAATTCTGTTGGTTCTTTAAAATGAAAAACTTGACTCTTAATATTAGCATCCCTTCTGATATGAGAGAACAGAAACAAAAGCGAATGGAGCAAACAATATTTCAGCCATAATAGACTGTTGCTCGCTCAATATCAAAAGTGAATGATAGGGAAAAAGTACCCATTCTTACCAGAAAATGTCCATTCTTTGAGTAGTAAGATCCACAGAGCCATTACAATGGTCCTTCAGAGCTGATGTGATTATTCATTTATTTCTCCTTTGGAAGTTTGTCCCCATAAAAAATGGTTACTTACCATCTTTAAGACATGGTTGCAGACCGCCCAGGTGTGTGCACAACCAGTGCACTGAAGCCAGAGAACTTGGCTTGGTAGCACCCGCTGGGACAGTGCTTGTGCCCTCTGGCCCATGTAGCCCCTCCCATGGCTATATAAGGGCAGCATGGAGGACAGGTCTGCACCCACATCTTGAAGAACAACAGTGACAATACAGGTAAGTAATTTTTTTCTTCTTTGCGTGGTTGAAGACATGTATTCCACTCAGGTGACTCATAAGCAGTTCCGGCAGGCAGTAGAGTTCAGAGTCTACTTAAACAATGACTGCATAACTGCCTCCCCAAAGTTTGCATGTGACCTATGCTGCAGTAATAGCATAATCTTTGGTTAAAGTATGCACTGAAGACCATGTAGCAGCCCTACAAATATCTAACACTGAAACATTGTTGACAAATATGATCAATGTCCCTTGGACTCTTGTTGAATGAACCTATAATGTCCGCCAGGGCATAGTTTGAGCTACTCCATACGCTGTGGTAATACAGGAAGTTATCTACCTGGAAATAGTCTGTGCAGAAAGCAGCTGATCTTTCATCGGATCTGCACAGTGGACAAAAAGTCAAGGTGATGAACGAAATGGTTTAGTCCTTTCGAGATAGAATGTCAAGCACCGCCTACGATCTAATGTATGGATATGCTGATCACCCGCATTTCAGTGCAGCTTAGGAAAGAATAAAGGCAAGTAAATAACTTGATTAAGGTGAAATTGTGAAACCACCTTGGACAAAATCTTTGAATGTAGTCTTAAGGACACTGTCTTTGAATAACTGAATAAATGGAAATTCTGCCATTATGGCTTGTAATTTGCTGACACTTCTTGTGGACATTATAGCCATAAGAAAAGCTGTTTTTTGGGAATAGAGAAACAATGAGCAGGTTGCCACCAGATCAAACGGAGGACCCATGAGGGCAGCCAGCACAGTATTTAGGTCCCTAAACAGGATCATTTCCTTCACAGGTGGAAAGAGGTGGATAATACCTTTTAGAAATCTCACTACCATGGAGTTTAGGAAAATTGATTTTTCTTGGATTGGATGATGAAACAACTGAGACCGCTGCCAAGTGAAATCTCAATGAGTTAAAAGCCATACCAGAGGACTTCAAATGTAACAGGTAGCCCACAATGTCCTGAACATGAGCTGACATGAGTTGAGCTCCCTTTGATATTGACCAAACTGGAAAATGTTTCCATTTAGCCAAATAAGTAGATGGCTTTCTACTATTAAGCAGGATCCTATGTACTGCTTCCATGCATTGTTGTTCTTCCTAATCAAACAACATACCATCCACAGCGTGAAGTACTGGATGAACAACCTGGCCATGGTACTGAGTCAGCAGGTGAGGAAGGAGAGTAGGATCTGGGAGGTCAAACAGACAGACTGAGAAGGTCGGAGAACCAATATAATCCTGGCCAACCTGGCACAATAAATATCAGTCTGGCATGATCCAACTTCAAGTTTGAGGATAACCTGAGAAGCAAGAGGGATGGAGGAAAGGCATCCATCAGGTCTGTTCCCTAGTTCAGATGGAAGGCATCAGCTAGAGACCCTAAACTAAGTCCTGCTCAGAAACAAAATTGACAGCACTAGTTATGCTTTGTTGCAAAAAGGTCAACCTATGGAATGCACAATTCCTGAACATGGACTTTACCCCACAGCTCTTTAGAAACCACTCGTGGTTGTCAGAGAAAGTCCTGCTGAGATGATCAGCCAACTGGTTTTGAGAGTTGGTAAGTGTGCCGCTGTGGGTATTATGTCTTCCTTGACACAGAAGTCCCAAAACTTTGTTTCCTGACAAAGCTCGCTGGAGTGGGCTGGTCCTTGCTTGTTCACATAATATGTTATGGTGGTATCCTTGGTGAGTATGTGAACCATTGCGCTCTTGATCAGAAGGCACAGTCCCATGCATTGTAAATGTCAGACATTGATACAGAACAACAATTCCCATTCCAAGCACAAACCCTAAACCTTTAATGTTCCTAAACGTGCTCCCCAACCTATTATGGAGGCAACAGTGATTATATTTCTGGTTGTCAGAGGACACGCAAAGGGAACACCCTGGCAACATTGTTCCATTTTGCTTACCCCTGAAGAGAATCCAGTATCTCTAGAGGCACTAAGACAAGCCTGTCCAATGACTGGCAGCTTAGGTGATAGACCAGCTTCAGTCATGACTGAAAAGGATGAAGACCCAATCTCACATGCTGAACCATATAAGTGCATGTGGCCATACGTCCTAGTAATGTCAGGTACGCATGGACCACGGTCAAAGGATGAGACTGCAGATCCAGACAAAGGCAATAAATTGCCTGGAATCGCTCATATGAGAGAAAGGGCCTCAAATTCATGAAGTGTAGTAAGGCTCCAATGAGCTTGATTTTTTGAGCTGTAGTCAACTCGACATTGCTTTGTTCAAAATCAACCACAGTTGATCGAAGAGGTTCAGTGTGAACTGGACACAACTGAGGATTTGTCCCTCGGATCTACCTCTCACTAGCCATACTTTAGGTATGAGAAGACATGAATTCCCTTCCTTCTGAGGTAAGCAGTTACCACCATCATGCATTTGGTAAATATGCCTGGGGCTGATGATGGGACAAATGGGAGAACCATGTACTGATAGTGTTGGCAGGCGACAATGAATCTCAGGAACTTTCTGTGGCCTGGGAAAATTGGCACAGGGAACTAGGCATCCTGAAGATTGAGAGCAACAAATCAGACATTGTGATTCAATGGAGGAAGAATAGTAAGCGAGGGTAACCATGTGGAATCTCAAATACTTGATGTATTTATTGAAACCAGGCAGATTGAAGATAGGTCTCACCCTTCCTTGGACTTGGGGATCAGGAAGTACCGGAGTAGAATTCCTTTCCCTGAAGAAAAGGAAGAACCTCCTGCATAGCTCCCAGAGCACACAAAGTCTGGACGTGCTGAAGAAGCAGCGGCTCATGAGAAGGGTCCCTGAAAAGGCTCAGGTTGGAGAGGAATGGGATAGACAGAACTATTGCATAACCCGATCCCACAGTGCTCAGCACCCATCTGTCTGTAGTTATTGCTTCCCCAAGCACTGTAGAATTGAGACAGCCTGTTCCCAAACTGAGGAACCAAGGTTGAAACATTCACAACTGGTACATTGCTCTCATTATAAAAGTATGGTTGACTAAAACTAGACCCAGAAGATGATCTCCTCTGTGATTTATGTCCTCTTCTGGGAAAGTCTTTCTGCCTAGCAGGATAGGATGAGGGCAAAAGTATCACTGAGTGCGATATTGCTCGTGTTGTTGTGACCCTCAAAGTGACACTCTGTGGCCTCAGTGTAAACCCCAATGACTATACAGTAACTCGGAAGTCCCTAAAACATGTAAAGTCTTGTCAGTTTTCTCAAAAATCAAAAAAAAAAAATGACAAACAGTATCCTTTATGGTCTGTTGGTCTCTCATTTGCTGCAGTCAGACTCAGGGAACTTGATGATTACCTGTTCTGTTCATTTCCTCTGGGGCACCTGGCATTGGCCACCATTGAAAGACAGGATACTGGGCTAGATGGACCTTTGGTCTGACCCAGTATGGCCATTCGTATGTTCTTATGTACTGTGAGGTTATGCGAGAAAGAACACCCAAAACCTTGCATGGAAACATAACTCTTGTTGCTATGTTTAGCTCTGGGTGTTATAGATGCTGGGGGTATTGCACGCGGATTTTTCAGGCTCCAATATTGCTTCATTTAGAGGAAAAGCAAGTCTCCCAGTAACTGAGAATTGAAGAACATCACTAACTTAGGGGTGTCCTCCTGAACACACCCAGCCTGAACACCCAATGACAATGCTGTTTGTCTCAAAAGGTCCTGATATGATTTTAAATCCTCTGGTACTGTAGAAGAGAACACAGGCAGTATAGGATCATCTGATGAAGAGGAAGAAGAGGGAAGCAGAACTACTGGACTCTCTTATGGTAATACATTTGACTGTACCACAGGATCAAGTTGTACCTGGTTAGAGGGAACCCCCTTGACCTGTGGCTATAGCACAGGTGACCCAGGCAGAGAGACCACCGGAGGAACAGTTAATCTAGCCCTAGAATGAGCAGATGATTGAGACCTTACTAAATAATCCCAGGGATTTCAAAGAGGCTACTCTGCACACAGGCATAGCATTGGTGGCCAGTAGGAGCTAAGCCAGGGAGATTCATCCCTATTACAGGAGCCGTAATAATCCCATCACGGATGCTGATGCCCGGGTCCTGACAATTTCCAAGAACAGTACCGTGAAGGTGAAGGAGACATTTCTACACTTGAACCTGAAGACCCTTCCAAGTAGTCTGGCGGTAATGGAGGAGCCACTCCAGGTGAAGCCAATAAACAACCTGCACCATCTACAGTCCAACATGCTGGCCTTATTAGATCTGACGACGGTACAGTCGAAGACACTTTGAGAACCAGTAAAGGCATCATACTCATACTCTGTACCAAAGCAGGCATTAGAACTGAAGATGTAGACTCCGTTGGAATTGTTGTTAGTACCAAAGACAGCATTTGCACTGGCAGTCCTCCAATACCAATCAGCAAGCTGACTGTACCCCAGGGCCCTGGGTCTGAGGTGGTGTGGACAAGTCAGCCATCAAGCCAAGAGGTGCGAAGGATACAGAAGACAAAGCCACCATTGTCTAGTGTTCTTGAGTAAATGCCTGTCTGTTCCTGACTCGCCACAACAAATATACTGGTACCTGATTCATCGATGATTTGGAGACCACAGTTTTTGGTACCAGACTAAACAGAAACCCCCGGGGCAGTATCAGAGTTGACAGTATGGAGTCTCATTGATGAGGCATCGGTATTAGATAGCAGAACATGCCAGTTCTATCCCACATACTGGAAGACTCTCAGTGCCAGTCTGCACTCCTGTTAAACAGGGAGGAGGAATCGCTTTAAACCCTGGAGCAGCCCCAGTCTGTTTTGTGGGAAGGGGAACGATCCCTCTTCCTTCTGGGAGAAGGAAAGGAGATCGGATGTGAAGTTCCCATCTGTATCGGCTCAGGCACTCTCTGGAGAGTCTGAATCTCTGGTGGTCCCTAAGCAGGCCCCGTCTCCATAAGGTGCGTTTTCAAACACAAGTTCCTCGTCACCTTCTCTTAAATAACTTACAGATGGAGCACCTTTCCTTAATATGCCCTTCTCCAAGGCACAATAAACTTCAGATGTGGGGCGTCACTAGTAGGGCTAGCAACCTTACATGACGGTTCAATGTTTAAAACCCAGAAAATGCATCAGCTTGGGCTAAAATGTTACTAACTACACTAATCTAAACTAAACCCTAAGGTATTACTAAACTTACCTACTTACAGAAAAAAACGCACAAACACTGTGATAAAGAGCGCAAGGTGAGACACCATACTGAATGCTCTGACTCAAGATGCAAGTGGAACTGAAGCAGTTCAGGGGTAGCATAGCCTTTATATAGCCAAGGGAAGCGCTAGAGGGCACAAGCGCCACCCCAACAGTTACTGCTTCGACTTCGGTGCATTGGGCGAGCATGCACCTGAGTGGAACACACATCTGCAACCACTCAAAGAAGAATCTTGCTTCATCAGGAAGTGAAATTGGGCTCAGAGATTGCTCCAAAATATTTCAAATGGCTAGCTATTTCCCTTGTTCTCAAAAGATATGTCTAAACTGCACACACACACACAAATGCAGCTGTGAGACTTAGACCCCAGGTCTACAGACTCAGACTCATGCTATGGTGCTAAAATAAATTTGTAGATGTTTCAACTAGGGCTGGAGCTCAGACTGTGAGACCCACCCCCTTGCCAGGATTCAGATCCATAGATCCAGCCTAAGCGGGAGTCTACAATTCTATTTTTAGTGCCACAGCACGAGACCAGCAAACTGGAGTCTACAGACATGGGATCAGACTTGCTGCTATGGGGTTTTATTTTGCAATGTAGACATACTGAAGGAGGTTGGGTTTATTTGTCTCTCCTCCCACACAGAGGCCCCTTTTGGCTCTCTCAAGGAAGGTAGAAGCCTGAGGCTCAAGGATGGGTTCCCAAGAAGCAACACCCCCTCTACTGCATGGGATGTATATGGACCAGACAGTTCTGTGTTTCTCCTGAAGGTCTCAGTCCAGGATATGAGTAGGGATTCTTGAGGAGGCTATTATAGGGTACGTCTACACTACCCATCGGATCGGCGGGTAGTGATCGATCTATTGGGGATCGATTTATCCGCGTCTACACTAGACGCGGATAGATCACTCTGCCATCGATTCCCGAACTCCACCACGGCGAGAGGCAGAAGCAGAGTCGACTGGGGACGCGAAGTAAGTGATTCTAAGTCGATCTAAGATATGTCGACTTCAGCTACGCTATTCTCGTAGCTGAAGTTGAGTATCTTAGATCGATCCCCCCCCAGTGTAGACCAAGCCATATAGGTGGCGGTAGGAGGAGGAAGCTGGGCCCGAAGGCTTCTTACAACACTCTCTGGAGCTGGCAGTGTCCATGCTGTATCCAGTGCTCTCAATCTGGGACCTGTGGGGAAGTGGAGGTGGCAGCTGAGCTGGAGGCATCACTGATTATGTGGGCCACAGGGACTCAGGCATGACCCCTCCCCCCAATCTGGTATGCTGCCCTTTGGACTGTGAAGGAAACTGCACTCTGCCTACAGACCCAGTCTAGCTCCTCCACAAGACAATCTACAGGGAGAGCGGGAAGCAGGAGACACAGGCCTCTCCTTTTGTCTCTGGCTTTTCTTGTCTTCGCTCACTCCCTGAAACTTGAAACGGTACCAGCTACTGCAAATACCTCAAAGAGGGAGTGGAACCACTGCAAATACCTCCCCAAAAGGCAAATGCAGCATGCCACCTGCCTGGGAATTAGACATACATTATTGAGCCTAAATATTAATTTAAACATTTGATACAAAATTTGGAATTTCCCTCAGAAAAGCTCTGCAGTTGGGAGGGCTGGCTGAGCCACTAACTTCTGCAGAGGAAGAAAAAAAATGAACGGATCTTCAGGGGGAGAACATTCCCCTGCTCCCAATCACTGACAGGCCTGGTTCTGTCCCCAAGCTGCAAGCAGGCCGAAGTGCCATTGTAAAACATCTGTGGATCTTAACACAAAGAAGATATTTAAATTGTACCACTGGCAGTCTATATTCTCATTGGAAAAAAACTGGAGACTGACGTCCCTTTTTCTCACACTGTGTCATCTCAGAAAAATTCACACACCAAAAATGTTCTAAATTAATCAAAAAGCCTTGAAAGCTGAGACAGTGTTAATAGTGCATTCCCAGAAACATGTTATCTATATGCTTAGATTATATCGGAACTATAACATTTTCTTCCCTTAGACTCACAATTTTTAGTTATGAAAAAACCCCAAAAGCCACAAATTGGAATCATACAATCACGAACGCTGTAGAAGAACAAAGAACAGCCATTCTCAAAAAAAAAAAAAAAAAAAAAAAAAAAAAAAAAAGCTTAGCAGTAAACACTAGCAGCTGTACTTCTGAAAAACATTTAAAACTAACCCAGAGGGTTTGTGATCCCTCCACTAACTCAGAGAAAACAAACATACTAACAGTATAAAATGCTGTAGCATAGCCAGAGACTGCCAGATGGCTATTCACTCAAGAATAATTTTTCAACAACATTTTAAACATTAAATCCACAAACTCAGATTAGTTATTTTATATATATTAGCCAAAGAAAAGGATTTACAACACCAATTATATTGTAATTTGCAGATACTCAGATTATATTTAAAAGGAAAACTCACTGTAGTGATGTTCCCTTTTCTCTTTTCTGCAAGAAAGGGGCAGGCTTTCATTTGTATATCTTTAACAGCAGCTGTCATTTTATACATTTGAGGGCTGTTCTTAATAAAGATCTCACACTGCGTTGTGACCACCAATGCAGGAGCATCACTTCTTGTTAAATCAGCCACAAACACAATCTCTGGATTTTTAACAATAATGTTCATTTCCATTGAAGATACCGGTTGCATAGATGCTGAAAAAAAACAAACCATTTAAGTTAAACCTATTGTTTGAACACACCAAGAAATTACTATAACTATACTGATATCTAGCAGAAAAATAAGTTGTTAGACTGGAATTGAATAGTAAGACGGAGTTGTTTAACACACTGAAGAAGGGAGACTTTTTAAGACATGGGAGCCAAACCGGGAAGCAGCCTAAACTTAGCATTATGGTTCTATGCTAAAGTTAGAAACTTATATATAAAAAAAGGTTACCAACCTTGCTCCTTTACAGCTAAAGTTTGCTTGATATTCCTCTGTGCAGCAGCACTTTCTGCACTAGCCTTTAAGAATATATCTGCAACAGTAAGTAGAAATTCCATGCTCGCACAGAGATATATGTCTTGAACAATTGTGTCCAGAACAGTGCCATCTCTCCCCTGCTTGTAGCTTACATCCACCATGTCCTTCTTTTCAGATCCATGTTTCATTTCCACCATTCTGAAAGACAATTAAGACAGTGTACAATAAGACACTTTCAAAAGCAGACCAGGCCTCTAATATGAACAATTCATTCTCATACTCAAGGAGAGTTCTCATTCTGTCTAGAATATGACATTAGCAGAAGTTCCTTTTTTTTAAAAAAAGAACCACTTTTTAAAAAAATTAGAAAACCCACCAATATAAGCATTAACCAAAAAATGATGTTCAAATAACACACAACTCTAAAAAGCAACTTTAAGAAACTGCACTTTCTTACTCAGCAGATCTGCTCTTCTTGGACAGTCAATCATAAATACTGGCTTAGGTGACTAAGTTTTTACTGCTGTGTTCTTGTTGGCAATGAAAAGGCAACAAACTAAGAGTGTGCTGGAGTCCAGTCTTTCTGATACATTAGCAGAACTATCTAAGTTCTAATTAGTTATATCTATTCAAATCCCTAGGTAGCAATGGATACACACAGATGCCATTGTGGGCATATTTTGAAGATATTGGTGCTGCACTGGTGTAAAAGAGTAAAATTTGTTCCAAATGATCTTTATTAATGCTGATGATGCATGAAAAGGAAAACTCTGCTCTGTAGGAACAACAGATAGAAAAATTCAACTTTATACTTATAGCCTAAAGGTTCTCAATTTATAACTAAAATATAACATTGAGCACCAGGTGCCATTTGCAGCTTTCTGAGTAGGACCTCACTTTACCATTCAAAAAAGATAGAAGAAAGTTACAGAGGTGAAACATGAAATAAACAGAATAGTTAACTCAGCCTCCTTGTTGCTAGAGGCTAAAGAACATAGATATCCTTGATGGCAACCGCAAAAAAACATAGATATCCTTGATGGCCACTTAATTCCAGAACAGTGGCTTTGTGAATTTGTTAATATAGCATTCAGAATATGACAAAGTTCAATGTTTTTATGTTCTCCCATGACTTTAATACTATATTTTTTGTAAATATGAATAGTTCATAAAATCTAAGAGTATTAAAAAAAATCAAAGTTCTATGTTATGTATTACATAAGATTGTGTAGGTTGTAAACTAAATTGACACTAATGTTATGAATGCTACCAACTAATAAAACATAATAGTACACCTCTACCCCGATATAACGCGACCCGATATAACACGAATTTGGATATAACGTGGTAAAGCAGCGCTCCGGGGGGAGAGGGTGGGCGGTGGCGGGGCTGCGCGCTCCAGCGGATCAAAGCAAGTTTGATACAACACGGTTTCACCTATAACGCGGTAAGATTTTTTGGCTCCCGAGGATAGCGTTATATCGAGGTAGAGGTGTATGTGTTACTGTTCATTAACACACCTTCATACAATGTTAGGCACAGTATTCATGCTATAGTGATGGATGCCTAACAGACCAATTACTTGAAAAGGTAAACACTCACACATCAAGATAACACTTGAAATATTAAAACTGTGCTAGTGATCAATATTAAAACTGTGCTAATGTACAAATCTTAAGGGGTTTCACAGTGACAATTTTAAATGTAGTGTTTCACGTTTCAAATCCTTTTAATAGTATCTAAAAATATAATAAACAAGACACCAGAGAAACCATGATGAAACCTGCAGATGAATTACTGAGTATGTCCTCTTTCAGCTGCATTTTAATGTTCACTTAAGTAATATCTATATCTATATATATATTTTATTGCTGCACTGAAAAAAAAAATTTCCTACTGACATTTATAGGCACAATTCTCTCCGTATATCTTATCTATTGTCTTGTAAAAGACGACATTTTTTCCAACTTGAAAATACTATTAGTATTATCCCACCAATATTGATAGGCCCCAGGTAATATCTGTAAGAAAGAGCAAGTAGCATGCAGAATATATGACCCAATCTGTGCATACACACAAATTTTATTTACTTTCCAAACTGTATTTATAAGACAGGTAATTTAACAAACTCAAATAGCAACTTGTAGGTAGTGTTAGCAGCCCTAGGACTAGCCAACAACCACTGATGAACAACAATTTAATCTTTTATGCAAAATTAACACCTTGGAGTTGTCTTCTGGACTGTCAGTCGTTTATCATCTAATGTGCAGTTTGCTAACTTGACTGAAGCATTCATTGAACCATCTGATAACATTTTGGCAGCAGCTGATATCAAGACCAATTTAAACTCTGCAAGTTTCAAACGATCATCTCTTTGATCCAAAGCAGAAACCTGTTTTAAAAAGGAAACATAACTTATACAAAATAAAAGAGAGAAAGCATTTTTCTAGATTTGTTCACTACTATACTTGAAGCATGGTTTGACTCAATCTGACTAGCAAAGGTTTTAATTGTAATCATATTAAATGTAAGATTAAAAAAGGAAATTATTGTATAGTTAAATCAAAACACTGTACCACCATTAAATCAATTAGATATACAGAGATAACTCCACAAAGGCTAAGTATTACCTTCAGTGCATTACAATAAGCAGGTGCCACTAATGGGCATGCCAATTTACACAGGAAAGCAGATTTTTTTAAAGCATCACTTTGACTAGGTTTCAAGTCATCATTTATTGAAAGTTTCTTATTCATTTTAAAACTTGAAACAAATTTCAACTCATTTTATTAATTTTGACTAGAGTGCATTTTTTTTAAATAAAACTTTTACCTTTCCATTTCCACACAGCCACCAAGAGGATAGGAAGAAGAGGAGAAGCTGAGGCCTGGCCTACATTTACAATTTAGGTCGACATAGCTGTGGCACTCAGGGCTGTGAAAAATTCACATCCCTGACCATAGCTATGCTGACCCAACTCCCAATGTAGACATAGCTAAGTCAATGGAAGAATGCTTGCATCTACATAGCTATAGCAACTCAGGAAGGTGGTGTTCCTACAGCAAAGGAAAAATCACTTCTATTGCGCAGACCATGTCTACCCCCTGGGGTTATGCTCTTATAGCTACGGTGCTATAGTTATCCCGCAGTGTAGCTGTGGTCTGAGAATCAACAACTAGTTAAAGCTCCTTGATCCTCTGGCTAAACTCAGAATAGAGCAGCTGAGGGTTGGGGGCTGCTCTAATTTGCACCAGCTGGAAACAGTTTTCTATAGACCACACATTGGACACAGCTGGAGTGCAGCACGATCCAGCCACTTTGCCTTTCCAAAACAACACCATGGACTGCATAGAGAAAGATGTAGGAACCAGGTTTTCCAGCTCTCATCCCACTGGGACAAGTCATGCCTGACCACCCTGATTGCCTTCTATGAGGAGACAACTGGCTCTGTGGATATGGGGTAAGTGGTGGACGTGATATATATTGACTTTAGCAAAGCTTTTGATACAGTATCCCACAGTATTCTTACCAGAAAGTTAAAAAAAGTATGGATTGGACTATAAGGTGGATAGAAAGCTGGCTAGATTGTCGGGCTCAATGGGTAGTGATCAACGGCTCGATGTCTAGTTGGCAGCCGGTATCAAAGGGTTGGTCCTGGGGTGGGTTTTGTTCAACATCTTTATTAATTATCTGAATGATGGGATGGATTGCACCCTCAGCATGTTTGCAGATGACACTAAGCTGGGAGTAGAGGTAGATACACTAGAGGGTAGGGATAGGGTCCAGAGTGACCTAGACAAATTGGAGGATTGGGCCAAAAGAAATCTGATGAGGTTCAACAAGGACAAGTGCAGAGTCCTGCACTTAGGACAGAAGAATCCCATGCACCGCTACAGGTTGGGGACCGACTGCCTAAGCAGCAGTTCTGCAGAAAAGGACCCGGGGATTACAGTGGATGAGAAGATGGATGAGAGTCAGCAGTGTGCCCTTGTTGCCAAGAAGGATAACGGCATATTGGGCTGCTTTAGTTGGAGCATTGCCAGCAGATTGAGGGAAGTGATTATTCCCCTCTATTCGGCACTGGTGAGGCCACATCTGGAGTACTACGTCCAGTTTTGGGCCCCCCACTACAGATAGGATGTGGACAAATTGGAGAGAGGCCAGTGGAGGGCAACGAAAATGACTAGGGGGCTGGGGCATATGACTTACGAGGAGAGGCTGAAGGAACTGGGCTTGTTTAGTCTGCAGAAGAGAAGAGTGAGGGGGGATTTGATAGCAGCCTTCAACTACCTGAAGGGGTATTCCAAAAAGAATGTTCTCAGTGGTGGCAGATGACAGAACAAGGAGCAATGGTCTCAAGTTGCAGTGGGGGAGGTCTAGGTTGGATATTAGGAAAAACTATTTCACTAGGAGGGTGGTGAAGCACTGGAATGGGTTACCTAGGGAGGTGGTGGAATCTCCATCCTTAGAGGTTTTTAAGGCCCGGCTTGACAAAGCCCTGGCTGGGATGATTTAGTTGGTGTTGGTCCTGCTTTGAAGCAGGGGGTTGGACTAGATGACCTCCCGAGGTCTCTTCCAATCCTAATCTTCTATGATTCTATGATTCTCCTATGCTACTGTTTAGTACTGTTCCCAGTAGCAACCAGGTAGTTTTAGAAGGATAGTCTGCAACAGTTATCAAAATTGCTAACACAAGTTTCTGAAGAGAAAGTATGAAACCTGGTAAAACCAGAGCCTCTATTGTCTAATGACAGAGACTAACGTGCACATTTCTCTGCTGTTGGTTAAGGTACATGATTATGTTCTAAAACAGTGGTTCTCAAACTTTTTTTTTTTTTTTGCAGACCTTCGCGGACCACTTGAAAATTGCTGCGGGTCTCGGTGGACCACTTAATGATCTTTCCAAATGTTGTTTGTACCATTAGATAACTATTGTAAAGCGCTCTAAATAAAAGCGCTATATAAAAAAAAAAACCTTAATAATAAACATTTTTTTGTTCTACAAATAAAAGCACACAACTCATATTTTAGTATCAGTAGTCTTACCTTTCTAATGCGATGGATGTGCCCTCTCTCCCCTGCTGCGGCAGCCCCCGAGATGGGAAGGAGGGGGTCTCTCCCTCTCTCTCCCGCCGCGACAGTCCCTGAGCTGGGGCTGGGAAGGAGGGGGGTCTCTCCCTGGCAGCAGCAGCCGTGGAGCTGGGGAAAGTTGCCTCTTTCTCTGGCCACTGCAGCCCTGCATGTCCCAAATTCCCCCCACCCTCTTCTCACCCCACTGCCCCCTCCCACCTACCACCTAATCCCTCCAAGGCGATCACTTCACCTTACATGTGAGTATTCTCCAGGGTCCAGGCATCTAATTAGTGGAGCCAAGTCAGCACGGCTCCACTAATTAGGTGGGTGGCCCTTCATTCTCTCGTGTGCAGCCGCTCAGGCACACACCTTAGAGGGAGCTATCTGCGGACCACCTGAATGGAGCTCGCGGACCACGGTGGTCCACGGACCACAGTTTGAGAACCTCTGTTCTAAAAGGATAGGGACAGGACTGGTTAACTTATCAAGAGTTAAACTCATGACAAAATGTAAGCAGAAACTCCCAGGAAAACATGCCCAATTAAACCTTCTAAGTGGAGATTAGATGACAAGTAGGATGATTTTGAGACCACATTAA
The DNA here is from genome assembly GCF_028017835.1 of Emys orbicularis. NCBI lineage: Eukaryota > Metazoa > Chordata > Testudines > Emydidae > Emys > Emys orbicularis. The sequence continues at coordinate 100,088,518 of NC_088688.1, read as the reverse complement.
GATTGAAGCTAGCTTCAATATTACAACCCCAATTTTCAAACCACCGCCACAATTTCATCAAAAACAAAGCAAAACCATCTGTAGTTTCATACTTTGTTTTATCCAAGGTTAAATTTCCTGGAAAATGAGAGTCAAATCACACTATAAGCTTCAGAGATATTGAGTTTCCCTATTCAGTTTTCTGTAGTATCGTGAAGTGATGTAGCTGGTTAAAGATAATCTCATGGCATGTATAATAAATCTGTGACTACAGTTCGTAACTACTGCCCTTGATCTATTCCTGTGTAATATCCTCTAATTTACAACATTTTCCTGTTCAGAGTTGCCAGCATTTTCAGTAAGATTACAGATTTGTTTTCTTTGATAACATGAAGTTTTGTTTACCTGTTTAGAATTTGGACTATACAATACCAAAGTGAGAGAGTCGAATAGAAAGTCCAGTTTTAGAGTTGTTTTAACTTTAACAGGTGAACGCAATTCCACCACAGCAGTTGTTACCATAGTTATTCCTTTTAAAAATGAAAGACACGTTAGCACTAAAACTGACAGCAAAACAGAAAATTACACATTCCTTACTGCATAGTAGTCTTCATATGACTACATCCTCCTCACTTCACCCCAAAGATAATCTGACTTTACTAAATCCATTCTTCTGTATGACAAAGTCTTATTTTAAATTAAAAATTACATTAAAACATCATTCTAACTATCAGAATTCCACAACAAGGAAAAACACACATGCTTAATTCCTGTTAACACTATTTAGGATTACATGCCATGCATCGGGAGGTTTATACAATCTCATATATGAGCGGGGAGGAAGGGGGTGCTGGATGAGGGTAATTAACAGGGCCTATCTTTTTTACTTTGTGCTTTTGTCTGTCCTACTTATTTAGACTGTATGTTTTTCCAGAGAATGACTATTATTACGTGTCCATACACTGTATTGCACAATGAGCCCTACAGCAGCTCTGGTGGTAAAAATAAAGATTTTCAGTGATCCTGCTATACTGTGATTCTGAGGGATAAACAGTTTTAACATAGTAATAGAAAGAAAAGATCATAAATAGAGGGAAATAACTGATACCAAAAAGCAAAGTACTCTCCATAAACAGTACCGACCCTAACTGACAAATTATTGAATGTCTTATGCAGATTCTTAAATTGTCAATACAACTGGACACTATATAACTTTTATAGTAAAACACTCTAATGTAACAAGATCTACCCAGAAGGTTATTTGTCTTTTTTCTAACCCTACATCCATTTTAATTCATTCTTAATATATCCAGATAAAAAACTTTAAACAAGGACCTGGTATATAAACATACAATTTAAACACAGCTAAAGGAGACATCCTTGTAAATCCACTGGAAGAGTTAACCTGATAATACCATATAATGCTTCTGGATTGTTGCTTAAGTTTAAATAACATACCTGCAGATTGCTGGGAAGTACTGAGGGCATCGCTGCAGTTGCTACTTGTATCTTTCGGTTCTGGTAAAGGAGGTGGAGCACCAGAACTGTCCCCTAAATTTTCATTCAATGTCCTCAATATAGTGGTTAAGTCTTCCTGACTGAGGATGAGCTTAAAAATAATTTTTAAAAAAGGCTAACTTTGAAGAACAAACCTTATTTTACTCTGAATATATCAATATCACTCACTTTTAAAAAAACATATGGCAACTAAAAGGCAAAATTTCTTACTCCCTTGCAGTCCATTTCTCAAACATTCTCCTCTCCAAAATTTGTTCTCAAAAGAAGTATTTACTAACAAAGTAGGAGATTTATTTATTAGTTGGTAACGACTCTTTATGCTGCTATTAGCACATTTGTCTTTGCTCAGAAGACTAGAACCATGAAAAACATTTGTATAAAGCCTTCTATGTACTTAAAATTAGCTTTGGCTAGAATTCAGCCTGTATATGCACACCCGCAATGGTTCACATATTATTTAGTTCAGCTATGCAAACTTTTAATTAAAAGCTAGGTAGCTGGGTATGAACTATTTTGCTATATGTGGGTATACATCTGTTAGCAGATGCATTTAGAGCGTGAATCATATTTGTTGGAAGTTGTCACATGGGGCTAGTCACATAATACTTTCCAACATGAAGTCATTAGTCTCGTTTCTAAGCCTGGCAAACCAACATATTTGTACAAATGTAGAAAACAAACCTTTCCCATATAAGAGTGTACATGAGAGTACACTGTGGAAAACACACATTTGTTCAATCCCGATTTTTAATTAACATAGGTTCAAACCCATATGAATAGGTTCTGAAAAAGAATACATGAACTTGTTTCAAACCATACCTGAAAGGGTGTACAAAATACCCAATACACAGGTAAATCAAGGATATTGCAGGTCAGGAGTGAGCTACATTATTATAATAATAAAGGAGAAATAATGTCTGCCTGCATTTCACATTCTCCTAGTCCAGTGCTTGAAAAAGTCATTGTAAGCTCTCACTTATCACCCTGGTCCCCTCCTTTTTCAGCCCCATCAGTGAAAATCCACTCCTCCTATACCTCTCTGAATCAAATTATAACCAAGTCAACAAGTTTTGCTTTTGTGGGCAGTAAAATTCATTAGTTTCCCACAAATATTTTTCAGTCATTTCCAGTACTGGACACTTACATTCATAGGCTTAAGTCGTCCAAGTATTTTAATATCAGGCACTTCGCTATACCAGGCAGCAGCTAAATTTCGTTCAACAATAACTTCCAAATTTAGTGGCTGCAACAGCTGTATTTCACTTTGTAATGAACCTCTCTCAAAATGTGTTCTGTGGATAGAAATAAAATTATGTTCATAACTCAATATCCTTCACTTAATAATTTGAAGAACACAACTATGAAACATTTTTACATTTGCCATACCCTTTTGAATAGTTTCTATATGGAGAGGAATAGAACCTGTCCCTGTAAGCAGTGAATTCTGTGTGAGGATTAAGGTATGCTCAAAAAGGATACCCTAATTGGATATTTCCTTCTATTGAAGGGTTTATGTAGGTCAGTGGTTCTCAACTTATTTATCATTGTGGGTTGCATATGCGGCCCACAACGTGTTACCTGGGCTGCAGGAGCTGAGTGGCAGGGTAGCGGCAGCCCAGACCTCAACCCCTGCTGCGTGGGGCCGTCGGGCTGCCCGCCTTGAACCCTTGCCATGCGGGGGCGACCTGACACGTCCCGGACCCCCACCGGGTGGCTGCCCCGGATCTCCAACCCTGCGGGGCAGGCCAGCAGACCCGACCAGACTCCAACCCTGCCACGCTGGGCGATGGTGCAGCCCGCAGAGCTTTCTGCTCTCTGCTGAGAACTGCTGGTGTAGGTGGATATTTTCCTTAAACAACAACCTTAATTATTTTCTCACAAACATTTCTGTTTGTGATTTATTTGTAGAGTGTCATGTACATTAATGATGCTATGTAAGTGATAAGCATAAACCTGTTCTTTAGATAAAAGCACTTCGCTTTGCAGAATTGTCAATATGAGGTATTTCAGAAGAATTAAATTGACTTTAAAAAAAAACATACATACATATTAGGTTACCTGTATAGTTTTAGTTCACTCAGCTTCACGGTCATAGAGTCAATAACAGGTGGAAGGCTACATTGTGCCTTTGTTTTAACAGAGAACTGATTCTTTACAGTAATTAGACCAAAATCAGCAACAAGGACATTAGTAGAGTCTGCTGACTGTGGCACTATGATTACAGGTGCTTTAATATTAATATCCAGTGCCATTCGGGAACTCCGTTGTGCCAGTTCTTTTACACCTGTAGCTGCTTTCTCTGCTGCTTGAACAGTTGCCTCGGTAATAGCTTCCTTAGCAGCTTGGAAGTTATTTATAAAAGCCTAGAAAATAATTAGAAACTGTCATTACATCTGATGCTATTAATCATGAGAATATTACATTTATTAATAATTAATTACCCTTTACAATTCCATCCCAAATGCTATATTATGTGTCTTAAGTGCTGGCAATATTACACACTCACCTAATTTCCCTATAGAGATTCTTTTATAGAATAATTTCACTAGAAATGAAATATATGTGTACAATTATTTCTATACTGTATATTAAAGATGTAGTCCCAACACTAAAGACCTTCCATCATGATTCTGAGGAATTACATGTAACCTATTCCAAGTTTGTACATACTCCTTGGCTTTGGCAAATTGTATGAAAGAGGCATTCATTCTGATGGTTTTATACTCCAATGTCATGTGACAGCAAACTGTGTATGTGAGTTTAAAATCTGGTCATGTACCATAAAAAGAAGCGTGAGAGTAATGATGAATAATAATAATTGCAGATTTATAGAAGCATTGCAGTTTTAGCTTTTTAGTTCCAGCATGCGAATGTGGAGGAGTTGGGATTTTGTAATTTTGGAAGAAAACTCTTTCAATTTATATATATATGAGCTCCCTTATTTTTATACAAGCTTCTGGTTATTATTTGGAAATTGAAAGAGCCTCTTCCACTTCCAGTTGGACACAGCTACCTACATGTCTAAAAGAAGCTGGGGTAGAGTGGGAGGCAAGACAAAGATCTGACTTACCAAAATAGTTGAAACAAACTTGTTGACAAAAACTACTTGAATGCAACCAACGGTTAAATAAACCCGGCTGTCTACAATATTCATATTTGTATAGGCAGCACCATCTGTAGCATCCACGTATGACATCATTTTAAAACTGAAGACTTCTTTTCCTGTGATATAAAGAGCCTTAAAACAGAGAAAAGGGTAATTAATTCAAACCTAACCCAGAAAAAGTTCACTATTAAAATAATTTTACTACAGCCTATTACAAAAATAAGTAATACTTCATACTTCCAGGCTGCCTTTTATCTATGGATCTTAAAGTATTTTACAAATACTGAGTTTGAAAATCCGTGGGAGAATTTTAAATATTGGACTATAATCTCAGCAGGTGTAAATCAGCTCACTGAAATCAATATAGTAAGAAGCCATAAAGGCCAGCTTAGTGTATGAGTCACAGAAAGCTGTTGTTTTTTTTAATACAGCAATCACAGAGTTGTAGGGGGACTGACATTTAGGTTCTTGGACAATCAGATACATACCTCTTAGTGGGAACAATGATTCCAGCACCCACACAGAGCAAGAGAGAAAATACTGCTAGATGGTAGACTCCAATAATTAAGCCAGAATTAGTGTCTGTCCACCAGGCAGCAGAAATCAATGGCATATATGAGAATTCATACCTTTTTATACCATGCCATCTCATCAGAATCCATAATAATTATGTTCTTTAATTTTGCAAACACTTCAGTTGCTGCTTTCCTCATGATCACTTGGCAATCAAGACCTAAAAAAAACCCAAAATGCCACGTAAAAAAATTTACTGATATCTGTTAGTATTTTGTAACTACATGTTCAAACTTTCACTCTTACCTTCTACGTGAATTTCAGATATTCTGCGTTTTTGTTCTCTAATAAAAACCCGCAGACAGGATAAATCTGCACAGACATGAAGGTCTATGACATCCTCATACTTGGATTTTTTTGATGCTGTGAGAGAATTGAAACCAACACTAATATTATTAAGTATCAGAGGGGTAGCCGTGTTAGTCTGAATCTGTAAAAAGCAACAGAGGGTCCTGTGGCACCTTTAAGACTAACCGAAGTATTGGGAGCATAAGCTTTCGTGGGTAAGAACCTCACTTCTTCAGATTCTTCAGGCATCTGAAGAAGTGAGGTTCTTACCCACGAAAGCTTATGCTCCCAATACTTCGGTTAGTCTTAAAGGTGCCACAGGACCCTCTGTTACTAATATTATTGTTTGTATTATGCTAATACTTAGATCATAGTGATGATAGACACATATTACCCATTCAAGTTTAGTTGTAGGCTCAGTTTGTATCTTTGTTTATTTTTTAAAAATTAAATAAACACACATTGTTCCCTCTGTACTAGAAAAGGATCAAAGTGCAGCTCCAAAAGGAAAACCAAATGCAATTCCAAGAGGTGAGGAAAATGGGTGTGAAAAGTGGCCTTTGTGCTCCTCTTATCCCTAGCCTACTCTGTACCTGGCCAATGCCCCGGCATAACTTAGAGCATTATACCAACTACCAATGGGCCCAAGGGCAAAAATGGCACCCAGGAATCTGCAGTGTATATAGGGAAGCCTCAAATCACACCACAATACATTAAGTGCATGTGGAACGGCATACTAGTCCATGGTCAGCATTTAAAATCTGCACACAACATCCAGCATTAGGGATCCGATACACAGTTCCAGGTTTGAACAGGTGGGCATAAATCAAACCGGAACAGGGATCTAATTAAACTGTAAAACAGGTGCAGAACAACCAACAGCCAGACAGGTTCCAATTTACATATTGGACCAAACTGACATTAATCAGCCTATGCCCAACAACTCCGAGAAGGTTGAATGAGGGTGTCTGTACTAACCACTGACACAGTAAGAAAGAACTGGTTGAGGCCCCTAGTATATCCCTTGTATTGAGTGCCTGGATCCACAAAGATGCATAAAACTAACAGTTAACATTCTTACACAGCATTCTGCCTGAACACAATCCATTTCTGCTCTTCTCATGCTCTTTTTCATAAGTGCTAGTGACCAGTGGAGTGAAAAAAGTTTGATTTCAATGGTTATTCTTCCTTTCCTTCATTTTCAGTCATATAACAGCCTGAAGGGCTCTCTACTTCTCCATCGTCCAACAGTTAACATTTTCTCTGTCATCAATAACTTCTCCCCACTTATGAAACGAAGGATACTGTCACATGTGGTAGGGGCTTGGGGATGAAGGGCAAAGCAAAAGGAAGCTGGGGGAACCAAGACAAAAAACAACTTACTTAATTTCTTAAGAACATCCTTTTTCTCTTCTTTTTCCTGGACTACCTCTTCTGTTATTTTAGTCTCTTGTTTTGGTAGAAGATTATTTAGGTAATTCATGGCATTCAGAAGTGCTTCATTATGCAAATGAACATCTAGAGAGGAGAAATTCACCTAGAAAAAAGGGCATTTTTAGCAGGAACATATTTTCCAAAAAGCTTTTTCCAAAATAAGAACAATACATAAACTTCAAAACAAATGATAGTCGTACCTTTAACAGCTGCAGAACATTCTTGTAAGCAGTTTTCAACTCTGGTCCATTAATATCAGCCTATTACCCCAGAAAAAATAATTAAAATAAAAATCTGCAAACTTCATACAGAAAGTTTACTGCAAAACCTACTACAGCTCCATGCATTTGACTTTTTAGATACCATATACACAAACTGAATTTTAAAGAAAGTCACCAGAAAGATTAAGGAAATCACATTTCTAAATGTAGCTTTATTGTTTTCTTACCTTTACATATTCCAGTGTAAGAAGATCATCCTCTGTATTATCCAATGTTGTAATGATGTAAACAGGTTTGTCTTTATCATCTTTTTAAAAAAAAATTAATGTTAAAATAGCTTGGTTTACACTTATCTTTTTCAAGAAAATGCAAATAATTAAAACTTAATATACAAGTGTTTAATAATCAGTTATGCAAATGAATATGGGATTATAAAGCAGACTATCACTGTCACTGTAGCGTAGGATCAGCAGAGACTCACCCACAACCCCAGAATAACTGAATGTTTCTGCTAAAATGATCAGCAGCAAAACAGTTAATGTTGACATTTGGATTGTGATCATTGCAAAGCATAGTTAGCTCCTCACTGCAATGAACCAAAGCAGTATACAGCTCTGAGCTGGATTTTATTCAGGAGGCAATTTCAAGAACACTAGTTCATGATTTGTGAGATTTCCTTTGCAATCATTAGGGCAAAAATATTTTTTTTAAATGAAAACCTAAAATATTACACACACACACACACACACACACACACACACAACAAGGCAACCAGAATGCATGCTGGTACAGTCTTATCGATGAAATAAAATCCAATAGTTGGAGATACACAGGTGATTCCCATGGTGGTTACAATCATGTGTCTTGTGGGACAGGATGATTGTAATAATAAAAAAGAAAAAAGAAAAAACAGGTTCATGGAAGTGATGATATGTCCCATGTGGCCCAAGAACAGGGGATTTTATGGATGATGCACTTTTCCTGGTATCAAAAGGGGTAAAATAAAAGAAATACTGTCCATGAATAATTGGTTTCTCTCTCCCACTCTCATTTAAATAAGTTATTAATTTTTAAGGAATGGATCCTGGAACTTTAGCTGACATAAGGAAGCCCAAAAGACTTCCTGGAATGAACTCTTCACCGTACTATTGTAGGTTTGCTAATCAGTTTTAGAGCATCATGTACATTCTTACCCATATACTCTGGACACAGTAAACAGACTTCTCTAAGAAAAGCATTTGCAGCCATATCAAATGTTCTGAATTTAAGTTCAGTGCCTAATCCTACAACTTCTAGCTGCAGCACAGGCTTTTCAGTACCATCAGCAAGACGACACAACTGAATTAAGACCTGGGGAAAAAACAACATAATAAGGCATAATGTGAAATGGTGACACACAAAGTATAGTTTCATCAGAGTTCGTATTCAATGAATATCCAATTCAAATATAATTTTAGACAGAAAATGTTCCTTGAAAAAACTCTGAAGAATATCCTTTCAGTATTAAAACTAACATTAGATGTTGCTATTTCTATAAAACAAAACAGCAAAACAAGAATGTGTACGAAATAAAACTTCATTCTTAAAAGCAGCTCCGCAAACAGTTCAAGAAAGTTAATCTCATTCAGAGCCAGATTCTCAGCTTATGTAATCTAGTATAGCTCTATTGATTTCAAATGAGCTATGCTGATTTACATTGGCTGAGGATCTGTCCCTCTGTCCAAACATCATTTAAGACCGCAGTCCTGAACTAGTCACACAGCCGCGTTCAATGGAGAACCAGGGTGGTCTCATGGCACAGGCATTCCTTGTTTCCAGCTGCTTCCTACAGGTCTTCAGGTTCTTCACTTCAAAGAGAACAATCGAAACAAGGAGACCAAATCTATCTCTCTCTACTAGAGCCTGGTCCTACATATGAAGTAGAGGAAACAGGAGTTCCCCTCAAGTACTGAAGCCAATGAATGGGAAAGGAACTCCTCTATCAACGTAATCTACATTATGAAATAGTTTAAGACCCCCGTTATAAGCTAATTTCAAATATAGAAAGTATTAGATTTTATGTATGGATAAGACTTTCAGAATTACACTTATTCTCAGTCTGTCAACTTTGTGGGCGAGGGGCTGCATCTTACGTCTAGAGAGGACCTACCATATTGAAGGTATTACCATAATCCAAACAAAAATAATTATTTTCAGGATTTTTATGAGCCAAGTGTTCTGCATGAGAGCACAAGACAACTCATTAAAACCTTATTTCGTATAATGTCTTTCATACAAGCACTAACCTGAGGTAGCTTTACAGAATTAAAAAGACAGTGCATAGCATATGGTATAAATTATAGGGAAAAATAATGAAAAAAAACCAACCTGCAGTGAATATGCCAAATATTTAGTCACGAGACCAAATAACAGAGGCCAAGAGAAACCAAAGATAGCTAGCAAAATGAATAATGCTACATTTTAAGGTAATTGTTATAAGATGGAGCATTATAATTGTTATAAGATGGGCAGAAAGGCTGTTCCAGATGGAAGGAATACAGAGACGGCTCTCCCACTGACCATGCAAAGTTTTGGAGAGGGGGAGACCAAGCTGGGAGGTAAAAGAGAACAAGAACATAGTTTTGTTTTTAAAGAAAGGATAGGGTAAAAGTAAACTCAAAAATGAAATGAATGGAAAGATAGTGGAGGTGTTTGAGAATAGAGTAAAGGGATGTACTTCTTGATGCAGACAAGAAGGCAGGGAGCTGCATCCTGCACATGTTAGACTTTGGAGAGTTGGGACTTGGAGGCCACAGAAGAGCTGCAGCCATCAAAGCAAGAGGCAACAATGGCATTAATGAGGATTTGAACATAGGTGGATTCAAGTAAGCAACATACATGAACCAGGTTGTGGAGATGCTACAGGCAGACTAGAATATATTTAGGAGAAAGAAAAAAGTTACGTTACCTCAGATATTTCAAAACTTAGCTGGAATTCTGTCATATTCTTCAAAGATTCTTGCTTCTGTAACCTTTTTCTTCTGACACTGTTAACTCTGGTCAGAGAGCCAGAAGATGCTTCAAAAAATGGCATCTCCTCCACAGGACTGGTGGGGGCATCATAAAATTCTTCTTCCGATTCTAAGTTTAAAGTTCTATTAATGATCACTTCGTGAATATTTAAATTTCATACCAACACTTATTTTGCAATATAGTACAGAATTTATTTGAAATATCATCTATAAATAATTACACATAAGTATGGTAAGATTATCTAGTAAATAATTAGATACAATCAATGGTAAGGTTAAAGCTTTTAAAGGGCTCTTTGAGTGTATTTTGGAGATGCCATTTCTTGGCAAGAGTGAATGTGTGATATATAGAGAAGATATGTATGTGACAGAAGGTCTATATGCACCATATGGAGCAAAACGCAGGAATGAAATTAAAATAATGCACAAGCAACTATTAAAATAATAAATAATCAAACAGCTCCACATACAATGTAATACAAGTAAAATCAGAAATGTATCTATTTGAAATCTAGTCTTTTTTTTAAAAAAATTAGTTAAAAGTGGTTACAGATACATCTGCCCTTGGTCTGTCTGTCTGTCTCTCTCTCATCTTTTGTAATTTTTAAAAAATGTTTTACTCTCCATTGTTGCTATGTGAATAACTCTCAAACAATTGGGGAAGTGAACTACACTCTGCATTGAGAGCTCTCAGTGTAAATTAAAAAAAAAAGAGAATTATATTTTTCTCTAATTTTTTTTAAATAATCATATATATTACATGTAAAAGTAAGCAAAAATGGTCAGATGTTATTTTTATATTGATCTTTTATGTTTAAGGAGGTCTTTAATACTAGAAATAACATTAACCTACGTAACTAAACTTTTTAAATGTAATCGATAAATCTATGGGATTTTATAACCGTATTATAAACATATGTATTCAAAAGTGATTTGTCTCTCATAGCACATCTTCTATTTGATCCTTATTATTTCATTGCAGTATCATTCAGAAAAAAATCATGAGCTAGAATGGGGAAGCCTTAAGCAAGCGTATTTTCAGCAACAGTAAAAACATATAAAATACTGGATTTTTTTTTTTTTGCATGAACATCCCCTTCTTGCCCTGCCGCAAATGTGCTCCTTTGTGAGAGTGCTCTTTTCAAAAAGCCAAAACTCTGCTGCACACAAGCTTCCAAGTGGCTACTTATAAACATACTGTAAATTTTGAACTTATTATTAATTTATGCAGTCTCATGAAAAATTTCTGACCATTAAAACAAATTTTGCACAAAGATTTTAAAAGAAAGTAAAAGGTAAATGAAACCCTCTCACACTTGAACATACTACCACCAGCATATTCAAAGCATAAAAAAGGAAACAGGCAGCAAAAAAAGTATCACCATTCCTGTTTGTTAGTAAACAAACAATGAAATAGTTATGATTTTTAGTATGTGAGAAACATTAAACAACACAACAGTTCTCTCCACATCACCCAAATCTTCCAATTGGGGAAGAAAATGATACATACTCAGAAGCTTGATCATATCTTTATGCTCAACATAAACTTAAGAGTCTGAGCCCCAAAATACTAACTTTGCTCCACAATGCCACATTAGAATATTGTAGTTTTTTATGTTTACTTTTCACCATCTTTGTATTCTTAATACTGCACTTAATTTAATAATTTTTATTGACATATTATAGTACCTATTTAAGAAAATGTGTTCTAAAATAGCTTATCTTTACCTGACTCAGTTAATGAATGAAGTTCCAAAAGAGGAAGTACATTTTGTGAAATTTGTGGTGTTGCAAGCAGAGGAGTTACTGCAATCTGAAACAGAAGACAACATGAAAAAAACTAATTTAAAAATATTTTAATTCAATTCTTTCCATTTTGACTGACTACAGCTATTTCAGACAACTAATTAGTTTATATTTTAAGACTTTATATTAACGAGAAAGAAAACATTTTTGTATCATGATTTTTAATTACCTGTTAAAAATAACATCTTCAATCAGAAGTTTTCAAAATGTGGACACGCCCTCCTTGGAGAGGCATAAAGACCTGGCGGGTCACGAAGGACGGGGCTCAGCACGGGGCTCTGTCCAGCAAGGGAAGTGGATGGGACTCTGTGTGGGCAGTCCTGGCTGCCAGGACCAGGCTCCCTGCCTGTCTCACTCCCTCACCGCTACAGCTGCAGCAGCCACCAACTGGCAGTTACCCTTCTCTGGTGGGGAGGTCGGCAGAGACTCTGCAAGTGGGGAGTGGAAGGCTGAACACAAGGAGTACTGAGCCCCCTACCGGACAGGGCCCCCTCCTGATTCCAGCCCTTCAGCGCAGCCCAAGAGCACAGAGTGCTGTACTCTTCCCCTGCCAGAAAGAGCCTGGAGAAGTAAGTGAAGTAGGAGAAGTAGATGGGGCCACGCTGAAGGGCCAGGGTCAATAGGGGGCGCTGTCTAGCAGGGGGCCAGTACTCATGGGGTACAGCCTTATGCTCTCCTCCTGACCCCAGCCTTTCAGCACAGCACTGTGGGGAGCGAGATGGGCAGGACCTGGGTCCCAGCAGCCAAGAAAAACCAAGTGCTGCAGGGAGCTGAAGGCTTCTTTAAGTTCCACACGGTGAGCACCCCCAATCTCCCTGGGTACTGGGCACCTCACCCTCGAACCCAGCTCCTGCCTCCTTCCCTACCCCTAACGCTTCTTGCCTGCTCCTACTGTGTAACTCCCCGTCTTTTGCCCCGGCCTCCCCTCCACCTAACTGTCTCTCCTGCCCTACCCCTAACTCCCCCATCTCCCCTACCCATTACCCCTCGCCTTCCACCTCGCCTCCTCACCATAATTTCCTCTTTTGTACCCACCACAGCACCCCTTATACCTATCACTACCCCTTAGATTCTTCTTTCTCTGCATGTCTTGGCCCTGCTGTTAGCCACATAAGGAGAAGTGAAGTAGCCCCTAAAAGTAATAAGGGAGCCCACCCCATCCCCAGATGCCTTTAAGCACTGCCACCAGCTGCATTTCATTTTTGGTTTTTACCAATTTTTCCAGATTTTTAAATTAAATTAAAATAATAAGAGAAAATAAGGGCCATACTAAGAATTTTTTCTTGTTTCTTCAAAATACTGTTGATAAAATAAAAATTCTCCTTCAGAAAGATCCTGTTGCTGCCATTACACATGGGTTTTGTCCCTCAAATCACGAGATTACCAGAGCATAGTACCAAAACTTCACTGACCAATGTGCTCATGCCAAGTCAGCACCTTCCAACTCCCACATGCTATAGCTGATGTGAGTGTGAGGTTTCACTCAGATGTTCTTTCTACTCAGTGGACATCAATTGTTTTGGTGTTCGATACTTGTGAGTGAATGGAATGTTTTATGAAGTGAAAATTTGACCATGCTGATCCTGGAGAAGGAATAAATAGAGCCAGGAAAAAGAAAAATAGGAAATATCCTTCCTGCTTGGACTTGGGGTTCACATAGTCCTCAACGGCAATGTGTTGTTTGTGCTGAAGTTCTTCCTCAGATTAGCATGAAACCAAGAAACTAAAGTGCCATTTGGAGACCAAACATCATGCCCTCAAAGATAAAACCACAAGATTTTATATATATATAATTTTTAAACAAAAGCTCTTTCAACTGAAAGGACAGATAAATCAAAGAACACTGTGCTACCCCTGCCAAAGCACTTTAAGCATCTGATGCTCTCATGTCAAACAGCAAGAAGTGGAAAGTGTCATTTGATTGGTCAGAGTCATGTGCTGCCAGCAGCAATTGAAATGGCATCGATAATATGGGGGAAGAAGATTGCTGACCAACAGTCTCACGCTAGTATCTGAAAACAAAGTTAGCTGCAGAATTGCTGAGATGGCAGGAGATGTCAAGGAGCAGATCGTCAAAGCCCTTTTTTCACACTACAAGTTGACGAGAGCACTGACTTTGCCAATGCAGCACAAATGATGGTTTTCATAAGAGACATCTACTCATCTCAGATCAAAAAAGACTATTTTGCCATTCTGTCCCAACAAGAACTACGGCGAGGAGTTGTTCAAAATTTTAGACCAGTACATGACGGATAAAAACATTTAGGCCTGGTCTACACTAGGAGTTTATGTCGAATTTAGCACCGTTACATCGAATTAACTCTGCACCCGTCCACACCACGAAGCTATTTAGTTCGACATAGAGGTCTCTTAAATTCGACTTCTGTACTCCTCCCCAACGAGGGGAGTAGCGCTAAATTCGACATGGCCATGTCGAATTAGGCTAGGTGTGGATGGAAATTGACGCTAATAGCTCCGGGAGCTATCCCACAGTGCACCACTCTGTTGACGCTCTGGACAGCAGTCCGAGCTCGGATGCTCTGACCAGCCACACAGGAAAAGCCCCGGGAAAATTTGAATTCCTTTTCCTGTCTGGGCAGTTTGAATCTCATTTCCTGTTTGGACATCGTGGCGAGCTCAGCAGCACTGGCAACGATGCAGAGCTCTCCAGCAGACATGGCCGTGCAATCTCAAAATAGAAAGAGGGCCCCAGCATGGGAAGTCTTGGATCTGATCGCTGTGTGGGGCGATGAGTCCGTGCTTTCCGAGCTGGGCTCCAAAAGACGGAATGCAAAAATCTACGAGAAGATCTCTAAAGCCATGGCAGAGACAGGATACAGCCGGGATGCAACGCAGTGCCGCGTGAAAATCAAGGAGCTGAGACAAGGCTACCAGAAGACCAAAGAGGCAAACGGACGCTCCGGATCCCAGCCCCAGACATCCCGTTTCTACGAGGCACTGCATTCCATCCTAGGTGCGGCCGCCACCACTACCCCACCACTGACCGTGGACTCTGAGGATGGGATATTGTCAACGGCCGGTTCCTCGGACATGTTAGCGGACGGGGAAGATGAGGAAGGAGATGAGGAGGACGAGGCAGTCGACAGCGCTTACAACGCTGATTTCCCCGACAGCCAGGATCTCTTCATCACCCTTACAGAGATCCCCTACCAACCGTCCCCAGCCGTTAAACCGGACACAGAATCAGGGGAAGGATCAGCCAGTAAGTGTTTTAAACATCTAAACATTTATTTTTAACAGACCAGGAATATTAACAATAACAGCAATGGGTTTCTCATGATTAGTTTGCCCTAGGCGCTTAACGTTTCAGTCCTGGGCAGTGCAACTATTGAAAACAAATCTAACAATGTCCGGTTTAGCATGATTGTTCTGCCCAAGCCGCTCTACTGTTTAGTCCCTGCCAGTGCAGCTACAGTAAAATGCGGTCTATATGTCCGAGGATAGAGCTGAAATCCTCAATGGACATCTCCACGAAGCTCTCCTGGAGGTAATTGGAAAGCCTTTGCATCAGGTTCCTGGGGAGAGCGGCCTTATTGGGTCCTCCGTAATAGCAGACATTTCCGCGCCAGGAGACAAGCAAGTACTCCGGGATCATTGCCCTGCAGAGCATGGCGGAATACGGCCCTGGTCTTTGCAGGCTTTCCCGAAGCATTCTTTCTTTTTCCGTGTCGGAGATCCTCATCAGGGTGATGTCGCTCATGGTGACCTGCTTTGAATTAGGTAGGGGAATGTTAGTATTGGGACTGCTTGCACGTTCCTTTACAGAACTGTAACCGGCGGTTTACAGCCACGCGGTGGAGGCGGGAGAGGGGCAGCATACAGGGATCTTTCCCTGGGACAGCCGCGAGGGGGTGGGACAGGGGCAGAGTTCATGCTTGCCGGATTGCTGGCAGCAGGGACTGGCATTGCTTTCAATGTGAAAGGAGGCCAGTGCAACTATTGAAGTTGTAAGCAGCCACAAGTCTACGGCTTACCATGTCTGCCTGCTACACAAATTCTGGTGTCCTGCCCCGCTTCTCTGATCTGCACTGCAAGACCCCAGGCACTGAATGCGAAGGCCGAAAATTCGACCTTGTCCTGAGTGTGCATGTGATAGGTGCTGTGCATGGTCTTGTTCACAGAGAAAGACTATGTTCTTTGTTCACAACTAAATTTATCTTTCTGAGGAATTCACTCCCTTTTTCCCATTCCCACAGCTGCGACTGTCTCCCAACGTAGCCTGGCATCACACTCCCAGAGGCTAGCGCAGATTAGGCGTAGGAAGAAGAGGACACGGGAGGACATGTTCTCGGAACTTATGGGCTGCTCCCGAGCCCAGGCAGCACAGCAAACCCAGTGGAGGGAGAACTTGTCCCAAACGCACCGTTCACACATGGAACGGGAGGAGAGGTGGCAGCAGGAAGACCAGCAGGCGACTCAAACGCTGCTTGGACTAATGAGGGAGCAAACGGACACGCTCCGGCGCCTTGTGGATGTTCTGCAGGACCGGAGGCAGGAGGACAGAGCCCCGCTGCAGTCTATCTGTAACCGCCCTCCCCCGCCACCAAGTCCCATACCCCCCTCACCCAAAGTCCAAAGGAGGAGGGGCGGCAGAGTCCGTGAAAACTCTCACTCCACCCCTGCAGACTGCTCTACTACTAGAAGGCTCTCATTCCCCAAAATTTGACAAGTCCTTTCCTTCCCGCCTCACCCAAGCCAAGTTTCACCCCCCAGTTTCATGTGTAGTTGCTAATAAAAAATACGTTTCTGTTAATTACTGTTTCCATCATGTTCTTTAGAGGAGAGTCTGTCTGAAGGGGGGGAAGGGGGTTGGTAATTGGACAGGACAGTCACCTTTACCAGGGTACAGAGGCGGGGGCAGGTTCAGCAGCAGGGCACACACACATTGCAGTCACTAGTTACCCTGGTCAGTCTGGGAGGTGGTTTTAGTGTTCTGTGGAGGGTGCTCTGTGACTTTGTGGCGGGGGAGGGCAGTTACAGATCTTATGCAGCGGTCCTTATCCTGGATCACAGAGCCACGCAGCAGGGGATCTGTAACCGTCCTCCCCCTGCCACAAAGTCACATAGCCCCCCCACACACAGAGTCCCGAACAGGAGGGGTGGCAGGGTCCGTTGAAACCACCAGTCCACCACTGCGGAGCCTGTCATTCCTGGAGTTTGGAAGCGTCATTTGCATCACTACACTACACCCGCTCCCCACCACAGTCTGCGTCCCAGGTTCAACACTTTCCCACGAAAACAGTAATAAAGAAAACGGTGTTCATTAACAAAATTCAAGTGATTTTATTTTTAAACGTGTGTTGGAAGGGGGGGAACGGGGTATGTAACTGGAGAGGATACTGAACATTTAGTGGGTAAAGAAACGGGGGCAGGTTCAGCTTCTCTGTACACAAACTGAAAAGTCACTGGTTACCCTGCTCACTCAGGAACCTAGCTTTCAAATCCTCCCGGATGCACAGCGCGTCCCGCTGGGCTCTTCTAATCGCCCGGCTGTCTGGCTGGGCGTAATCAGAAGCCAGGCTACTTGCCTCAACCTCCCACCCCGCCATAAAGGTCTCCCCCTTGCTCTCACAGAGATTGTGGAGCACACAGCAAGCTGCAATAACAATGGGGATATTGGTTTCGCTGAGATCACAGCGAGTCAGTAAGCTTCTCCATCTCCCCTTGAGACGGCCAAAAGCACACTCCACCACCATTCTGCACTTGCTCAGCCGGTAGTTGAAGAGTTCTTTTTCAGTGTCCAGGGCGCCAGTATAGGGCTTCATGAGCCAGGGCATTAGCGGGTAGGCTGGGTCCCAGAGGATGACTGTAGGCATCTCCACATCCCCAAGAGTTATTTTGTGGTCCGGGAAGTAAATACCTTCCTGCAGCCGTCTAAACAGACCTGAGTTCCTGAAAACACGAGCGTCATGAACCTTGCCCGGCCATCCGACGTTCATGTTTGTAAAACGTCCCCTATGGTCCACCAGTGCTTGCAGCACCATTGAAAAGTAGCCCTTTCAGTTGATGTACTGGCTGGCCTGGTGGTCCGATCCCAGGATAGGGATGTGAGTTTCATCTATAGCCCCACCGCAGTTTGGGAATCCCATCGCGGCGAAGCCATCTATGATGGCCTGCGCGTTTCCCAGGGTCACTACCTTTGAGAGCAGTAGCTCAACGACTGCGTTGGGTACTTGCATCACACAACCCCCACGGTAGATTTGCCCACGCCAAAGTGGTTCGCGACTGACCGGTAGCTGTCTGGCGTTGCAAGCTTCCAGAGGGCTATGGCCACTCGCTTCTGGACAGTCAGGGCTGCTCACATCCGGGTGTCATTGCGCTTCAGGGCAGGGGACAGCAACTCACAAAGTTCAAGGAAAGTCCCCTTCCGCATGCGAAAGTTTCGCAGCCACTGGGATTCATCCCAGACCTGCAGCACTATGCGGTCCCACCAGTCCGTGCTTGTTTCCCGGGCCCAGAATCGCCGTTCCACAACATCCACATGACCCATTGCCACCGTGATGTCCTCGGCGCTGGGTCCCATGCTTTCTGACAGGTCTGTGCTACTCTCAGACTTCAGGCCCTCACCGCGGTGCCGTAGCCTCCTCGCCTGATTTATCTGCATCTGCCTCTGGGAAAGGTGGATGATAAGCTGCGAGGCGTTGACAACGGCCACAACTGCAGCGATGGTCGCAGCGGGCTCCATGCTCGCAGTGCTGTGGCGTCTGCGCTGTCACTGACCAGAAAAGTGCGCGAACTGATTTCCCGCCGGCGCTTTCAGGGAGGGAGGGCGGGAGTGACGGTTGGATGACGACAGTTACCCAAAACCACCCGACACATTTTTTTCCCCAGAAGGCATTGAGAGCTCAACCCAGAATTCCAATGGGCAGCGGGGACTGCGGGAACTGTGGGATAGCTGCCCACAGTGCACCGCTTCCAATGTCGACGCTTGCCCCGTTAGTGTGGACTCACAAAGTCGAATTACTGTCTTTAGTGTGGACACACACATTCGACTTTGCAATATCGATTCCACATATTCGATTTAAGTAAAATCGAACTACTCTCGTAGTGTAGACATACCCTTAGTAGAATCATTGTGTCAAGATTTGTATGGATGGGGCAAAAGTCATGACTGATGCAATAGTGAACTTGTTGC
The DNA here is from genome assembly GCF_028017835.1 of Emys orbicularis. Classification (NCBI taxonomy): domain Eukaryota; kingdom Metazoa; phylum Chordata; order Testudines; family Emydidae; genus Emys; species Emys orbicularis. The sequence goes on along the minus strand of NC_088688.1, from coordinate 100,069,426 downwards.
TCAGATGAAAGCTGTTGCACCATACAGTTGCTCAGAGAGGCACTAGCCTTGAATGCAATCCCAAAAGCAAATCTCAGATGTACTGATCGCTGCTGTCAAAGTTGTGAACTTCATAAAAGCTTGACCACCAAACTTATGCCTCTCCTCAGTGCTATGTGAAGAAATAGGATTGTTGCGCCAGAAACTTGTGCTTCATACAGAAGTTAGATCGTTGTCACATAATAAATTTCTGGCAAGAATCTGGAAACTCAGGAAGGAGTGTCATATGTTTTTGAGCAACTCTGAAACACCATTTCACCATTACTTCCATGATCAGCAATTCCAGGTTTTATTGGGCTATGTGGCTGACATTTGACAAGCTCAATGAACTTAACCTTTCATTGAAAGATAAGAACTGAACAGTTTCTTTACCCACAAAAATGTACAGAGGTTTGCCAAAATCTTTTGCTATGGAGGGAGTATTTATATGCTGCAAGACAATGTAACTATGTTCCCAATATTGTCTACTGTCGTTATGGACTGTGAAATGTTCTAGAAGTTAAGTATGTAATTCATCTTTGAATATTTGTCTCAGCTTTGCACACAGTTCAGCAAACATTTTCCCAAAAGAGACAGAAATGAATTGCAGGATTTCACCTGGGTTTGAAAGCTGTTTTCAGAGGATTTCATACCAAAGGTCAATACTGGCATGAGTCTAAAAGAGAATTTGATTGACTTCGCTGATAACTCTGTTTTGAGAGAGAATTTAAAGCACACCTCTTGATTAGTTCTTCCTCTCAGTTTAAAAAGAATTCCCCAAACTGCCCCCAACTCAAAATACTTATTCATTTTGCCTCAAGATATCTATCTGAAGTGAGCTTTTCTATATATATATATATATATATATATACACATAGAGAGAGAGAGAGAGAGAGAGAGAGAGGCGCCAGTTGAATGTAAAGACTGGTTTGCAACTGAAACTCTTCAAAATCAGAGATTTCATAAATTGTGCCAGCAAACACATTTCTCCTACTCACTGAGACAAATGCAAGTCAAGTGTTCTTTTATGTCAGAAGTTTTCAATCTTTTTCATCTGTGGACCCCTAAAAAATTTCAAATGGAGGTACAGACCCCTTTGGAAATCTTAAACATAGTCTGAGGACCACCGTTGAAAACCACTGTTTTGTGTTGACGTTTACCCAGTAGAAGGACTGTGGTGCTGTGCTATTTATGTTGCTTCCTGTCTAAGCAATATGTTTTGTTAGCCAAGAAAATAAAATCCTCTTGTTCTATGCAAAAATACTGGTTTCTTAGTATGGGGGTTGCGGGGGGCGCATGCTCATGGGACATCAGTCTCCAAAGAGGGACTCAGCAAAAAAATGTTTGGGACACTCTGCCTTAGGGTATTACAATTTAAGAAGAGAGAAATGGGGCAAAGCAAGGCCTCACAAATCAGGTGGAAGGAGCAGCTAATAGAAGCTCCCCCAAGTGCTATAAGATGACAATGGGAGGTATGCAAAAAGGGCTGGAAGCTCTATTTCACAGATTCAAGAGACAGGGAGGATGGAAAAGATGGACCTGGACGGAGGTAGGAAGAGGACAGCTGGACCTGGAAGCTCTATCTTCACAGGGCTGGAGGAAACCAGAAGGCAGGGCAGGGGCTGGAGGCTCCCCCACAAGCAAGGGGGAGGAGGGAGTGGAAGAAAGCACATACTAGAAAGCTTCCTCATCTCCCTTTGATCACTCCCCGTAAGCTTCAGAGACTACAAGGAACAGATGGTCCTCCTCAGACTTCTTCACAGTACTGGAAAATGTAGGAGGCAGCAGATGCTGGTGGAGCTTTTGATTGGGGATGTACATTTCTATTCTAGTCTACATAGGTTTTTATACCATAGTCATCACCATGAAGTCTGAGCATTTTCCAGTAGCATATTAAGCAACACATCTAGACATCTGTCAACACGCGCACACAGAGCTGTGTGTTTATATTAGAGACGGCGAACTCAAAGAAATGTGTCTTGCACTTGGAGTGGAAAGTATAAGATCTGCGATGGACTGTAGTTCTCAGAGAAGTTCATTTGACAGACACACACAGACACACACGAAAACATTCTGGGGAGTAGCAGAGCCAAGCAGCAACTGGGAGCTAGAGGGAATTTTACCATTTGAACACTAAGAGAGGACAAAGGAGCAGAAGACTGTGGGGAAATAGGAGTCTTCACTTCTCAATGGGGCCATTGTGATGACCAGGAGGAAAATCACTTTAGCTGAGAGATGTAAAAATCACCATGAAGCCAGATGCTCAAAGGTGACCCATCAGAGCTGACAATATCAGCTTTGAGACCCAGAGTGGTGCTGGGTCCCTAACTGGAGGGCACAGTCTATTTATACCCTTTAGAAATCTGACCGTCACTGGGTTAGAACATACAGGCCAACTTTCCATCAGGGGGTGGAAAGCTGAGATTGCAACCAAGTGAACTCTTAAAGAACTAACTGAAAAACCCAACTCCTTTAGGTAGAGCAAGTATTCCAGAATGTCATGCACCTTAGCCTATCTAGGATGAAGGGAAGCTTCACTGCCTGGACCAGACAGAAAAAAAGCTTTCATTTCATAAGATAAATATATCTGGTGAATGGCTTTCTCCTGTTCAGTAAAATGTTCCGAACAGTGAAAGAGCAATCTGTTTCCCCTTGGGTTAACTACTCAGGCTCATGCAATAAAGAGAGGGTTGTGAGGATTTGGATGTAGAAAATGTCTCTGATTCTGAGATGATGTCTCTGATCTGGGTAGGACAGAAAGCATTTGAGGGTCTGAGAACCAGAGCTGCTTTGGCCAAGCAAGCACTATTTAAGATCAATTTGGTGTGGTGCTGTGAATTTGAGAACTACCGGGGAATTAAAGGTATGGGAGGGAAAACAAAACAGGCTGCCCTTCCACTGGAAGAAGAACATATCCGTTATTGAAACTGGACTGTGACTCACTCTGGAACAGACCTGGTAGCATTTCCTGTTCTGTATTGGGGCAAACAGATCTACTACAGGTGTTCACCAAGTCTGGAATATCGACCTGACCACTTCAGTTTTGAGAGACCATTCATGCTTCATTCTGAAGGATCTGTTGAGGTGATCTGCGATGCAATTCTGCATCACCAGAAGGTGTGAAACTTTGTGTGTCACTGAGTTCTGAATGCAAAAATTCCTAAGACTTATTGCTTCCTGGCAAAACTAGTCCCATCTGGTTACTCCACTTGTTTAAATAGAGCATTCGCAATGGTGTGGTCAATAAGAACTTATACCATACTGGCATTAACATGTAGCAGGAAGCTTGGACAGGCATCAGACTGTGCTAAGTTAGAGTATATTTATGTATACAGCCAGCTCCTGATTCAACCACAAGGCTTCGAAATCCCTTAAGTGTGCTCCCCAGCCTAAGGACAATGTCTGTTCCAAGAGGGAAGGGAAGGTGAGAAGGGAACCTCAGTGCAGACACAGGACAGGTTCATCCACCAGTTCAACGAAGACACAACTCTGGCTGGTACATGAACCAGCATGTTAAGTTGATGTTTTATTGGACAATAAATAGACTTCAACCACCCTGTATGAACCTCAGGTAATCTGGTATGCTGAGTCACATATGTGTAAGCTACCATGCGTCCTAGGAGTCTTCAGCAATTTCTTACACTAGGGTGGACAGCTGCATGAAAACAGGCAAAGTCAAAAGCAGCATACCAATCATTGGGTTCTAGGGAAGGAATAATGGAAACTAGGGAAACCATGCAAAACATTTTCTTGATAAATCTGTTTAAGTTTCACAGATATAGGAGAGGCCACAGGCCCGCTGCGGACATCAATATGAGGAAATAAGAGTAAACCCCCTTTCCCCAGTGCTGTGGAAGTACTTCCACTATAGTTCCTAAATTGAACAGAGTCTGTATCTCTCACTTGATAACAGACTCCTGAGATTGATTGGTCCCTGAAAAGCAATGGGCACGGGAAGAAGGGATGGAGAGAAACTGATCTGTTTTAACAGCATTCCAAGCACCAAGGAAGTGAGACAGCTTATTCCTTAAGGGAGCAGTACAGCAAGGAGGATCCCGATGGATTGATATGCTCATCTCATCCAAAAAGTCAGACAGGCTGTTTTGAGGTGGGTGGTTGCTTAGATGAAGCAACAGCAAGAGTAGTCTCCTCCTTCAAGACTTATTTCTCCTTTTATCCTGATAAAGTTGTCTTGGGAGATAAAAGGCCTGCCTCTGCTCTACTGAGTACAATACTGTTTTCTCTTAGGAGCTGGCATGTAGATGCGCAAGGACCGGAATCCTTGACAGAATGTAAAGCCTCCTGCACTTTTTCAAACAAGAGTTACATCCCTCAAAGGGTAGGTCCTCAATAGTTTGTTGAATTTTCATAAGTATGCTGAAAGACTGCAACCAGGAGGAACTACACATGGTCACTGCCATTGCCGCCATCATCCTGGTCACTGAGCAAGCTACATCTAGTGCAGTTTGGAGGGTTGTTCTCATGACCAGTTGACCTTCAGCAAGTATCGCCTGGAACAACTCATTGGATTTCTCCAGTAATATAGCCAAGAATTTGCACATCATGTCCCAATAAAGAAAAATCACATCAAAAATAAAAAGTCCTTGATTATTGGCTATATGAATTTGCAGTCCTAATGTTGAATAAATCTGCCAACAAAGTCAGTCCTGTTTTCTTTTTACTTTTTGTCCTTGGGGATAGATTTCATGAGGCCCTGGCACACTTTCATTAACTGTCATAACCAAAGACCCTGGGGTCAGGTGGGAGTAAAAGTATTCAAGTTCTTGTGAAGGAACCTGGTATCTATACTCAATTCTTTTAATATGGGAGGTAAGGATGAGGGTGTCTGCCAGAGCATCTCTGTAGGATCCAACATAGCTTTAGTAATATGCAATGCCACTTTATCAGGTGCAGTAGTGTGGAGGATGTACACCAACCTGTGTGGATTCTCCTGAACTAGCTCCCCCTGTATGTCCAAAGATGTAGCCACCCTCTTAACTAGTTCCTGCTACATTTGATAGTCATCGGGTATTGGAAAGGAAGACTTCTGAACCAACACCTCATCTGGAGATAAAGTAGAATTCATGGGAAGGGGAGTGACTTCAGTATGAGATAGTTGATTCTGAGGGTCCAGTTACATACGTTTTTGGTACGAATGATTCCTTCGAGGCAGCATGGTCTTGGGCCACAATGGGGGAGGCTGATCTTAAGGTGGGGGGGGCATACCCCAAGTATTCCAGTAGGAGGATTGTGGAAGACCATAAGGCCAATTATGACATCCCCATAAAGTCTTCTCTCTAGACCTGTACCTGTAGGCATGCCTACGGCATACATGAAAGAATGTTTCTAAAGGAGAGGGGAAGACCCAGGACCTGTAATGTGTGTGAGAGGCATACAATCCAACCTCTGACTCTGAGTAGAAAGAGGAATAGCCTGTTGGACAATGTGGTGCAGTTCTGGGCAGAATCACTGGACACTGAAAGTGGGATTGATGTGTGGACATCAGTACCGAAGGAAACAACAAATGTTTACAAGCAATCAGTACCAGCTGTCTGCCTGGAAGTTGCACTGGTGGCTTTTTCACAGTCAGTGCCAAGGTGAAAAATGGTGGTGGATCCGGGGCTGCAATGGTATGTACTGACACTGGTCCGAGAGTGGTCCTAGAATTTGCATAGCTGAAAGGGATGGTCCATGTGAGTTTGTAGTAGTGGAAAGTCCAGCACCAAGAAGCATAGGAGGTCCTTAGTCACCTCACATGTCTCTGGCATTGTCGACACCAACAAGGCTCACTGCACTCCACTGTGTGGCAGTGCTGAAATGGAGGCTGGTTCCACAATAGAAAGGGTAGTTAGTGCTGGTCTCAACGATAGCAAGGATGGCACTGGAGTCAGCAACAGCTATCCATCGGTACTGGGGAACACTGAGCTGGGTCTCGCACTCTAACCTTCATATCCAAGCAACTCTGTAAAGTATCAATCAGGGGACAACAAGATTCTGAAACCTTTATGGTGGCAGAGGAGGTATTCTTTGCACTAGTTGTCTGAGGCTGCTCCCAAGTCTTCTGCCATTTGCTCAAGGAGCCCATAGAGGAAGGATATCATTTCCTTTGATATTCCAATTGAGAAGGAGATTCAGACAAATAAAGAGATGCACTCCTAAAAGGAGTAACATCTGCCCTGACAGGTACCGCTATAGAAAAATCTTCGGCTTTGGTACACTGGGTAAGCACTCCTAATCTTAAATGGACATTTGCAATCACTTGAAAAAAAGCTGAAGACCGCCCATCCAGCATGTGCTAGATTTTTTTATTGGTATTGAATGAGGAGAGAACTAGCTTCTGAAGCCTGTGGTACAGAAGCAGGGACAATGCAAATTATCACCTTATTGTGAAAATACACTACCAAGATTCCAATGACAAAGTCCTCAGCTCAAACACATTGCAACCAGATCTCGGTATCTGCCTAAAAAATGCACCAGCTGAAAGTGGCTAGACAAGTGAGCTGAAACTTCTGCTTATAGCAAGGATAAATTGCTTGCTTTACTATTACCTCAACAGCTTTTAATGCAGAAGACTGGTGACCTCCTTCTCCCTCTAATGGGGCACATGGTTGAGATGGCTAACTAGAATAGGCAGGCAGAGACTGCTTCTAAATGCAAAAGACTGCAAGGGAGCAGCAAGAGAGGCTCAGAGGTCTGGTCTCTTCTGGAAGTGGGGAACAGTAACTGCTGAGTACCATGGAGCAAACTGTGTAATAAAGTGGCAGGGTTCTGAAGACAAGCAGAGAGATTCCTATCTACAAACAAACTGACCTGGACCCAAATTTAAATCTTTTAAAAAGATTTATTTCTCTCTGTTGCTTAGGAAAAGCAGGACATCTAGAAACTTCTTGTCACTGGTTGCCAGGATGCAGTTTTCACTTGGTTGTGTTCCTGAAGGGGGAACCTAAACCGTAACAAAGTAAATTAAAGATTTGTTGCTGCCTCTTCAACTGCACAGCCAAGGTAAAACCCAAAGTTTTACTGACTAAAGCACATTATGTAATCAAGACAAGAGGCTCTGCAAAATAGAAACTCCGTTAACGGAGTTTGAGGTAGCTAATTAAAAACTGCTCATTTGTTAAAAGGGCACTATCCAGTTAAATCTGGGTCAGAATTTATGTTTTCTAAAAATTAACTATTTATATAACTTAAAACTAATAGAATTATTTCCATGATTTTGTTTTAACTGAAATACAAACAAGGTTTGTTTTGTTTCTTTAAAATGAGTTGCAACCCAAGCTTTGCAGTAACAACTACTAGCACATTAAAACCTGAATGTGAAATTAAAGCAACTAATTTTAAACAGAAGAAGTGAGAATAAACAATAGACAGACAAGATGAATGTAAAACAAATTAATTGTTGTAGTGAAAAGTAAACTAGATTTCAAATATTATTTTATTTTTACCGAAGTAGTATACTAGCAACATAGGTAAGGATATTTTTTAAATTATATGAAAATATTTGATAATTAGGGGGTTAATGAAGCTAAACTTCACCAGGCAGCCACAGTACAGATACAGTATAGTAACATACATGAGCAAAACTTGTATTTGGTTCTACAGTGGTAGAAAGTTGATTGTGATTTTCAAAGGAGCTTAAGGGAGTTAGGTGCCCAATTCCCATTAAAAGTCAAAGGGTATTGGGCTCTTAACTCCTGTAAGCTCCTTGTCAAACCCAAGTCTTATATATTTTAGTAAACTATTTTTCTACCATTTAAAAAATTTAGCTTACCTGAGTTGGCTTGGGAGCAGACATGGTAGCAGGACCACTTTCTGGTTTAGGAATGCTGTCAATTAGCTCCAAGATACCCATCAGCTTTTGGTCAGAGATTTGAACAGAGAGCAAAGGCAGTTGTCCAAAAATTTTGAATCTGTTACATAAATAATTACAGTTATTTCAAATGGATGCATCAATTAAAATGCTGCATTCATTTTCTTATTACTAACAACATACTTACTTGGCAGCAAATTACAGAAACAGAAAAAAATACTAAATGTAAGATATATTTCATTTATATTTGAGGAAAAGTTATTTAATCTATACAAAACTGTTGCTGAACTCATCTTCCATCAGATATCTGAGCAATTCTAAGTTCCTTCCTGCTACCATGTTCTCTGAAAGGAAGACTCCAAATATCAATTTTAGGGGTACTTTACCCACTTCTGATTTTTCACATCCCACAACCAGGAAGTCCTCCCTGTTATTTACTTGTTTTATTGTATTATTTATAACACATCACTTAAATAGTTTTATACTTACACAGTACTTCATGAAGTAAAACACATTTTCTCTATCCCAAGAAGCGCGCAATCTAGCACTCCAATCTAACAAAGCACTTAAGTGTTTTGTTGGGGAGGGGCTCTATTATAGACAAGAAACCTAAAACAGTATATGGGGCAACAGTTCAGGAAAAGTTGAGACAAAAGAATGCATGAAGAATTTCTAAAACAAATCAAAGTTAAGCAAGAATTTAAAGGAGGTAGATGTTGAAAGACAGGAAATGGGACTTTTCCAAACAGAGGCCCTGATCCTGCAAAGTCTTACACACATTTAACTTTAGGTGCTGCAAGTAGACTGATTTGAAGTCCTGTGGTATACCTAAGTCTTTGCAGGACTAGGACCATAAGAAGCAGCATAATTAGGTGTGAACCAGAGACTAAGAAAGCAGTTTGAAATCAAAGATTTTCAACTTTTATAATCTAGCTACATCTGCTTCTCAGTTTAAATATAGAACTGCAACACCATTCCTCTTCATTCTTGGACAAGCCAATCTCTTTAAACTGTACTGAAATTTCAAACTGAATCACCAGGTCTCTAGGTCTGACCAACTCAGATTTCTTTCTGTAATAAGAACTTTTAAGAGTTCTTCTTCAGTAGTGTCCATAGTTTCAATATGTCTATAGAGACATTTCAAACTGCCTTTTTGTCTCTTCTATTTTTGCTTTGTCCCTTGGGAACTGGCAAAGTCTTTGATCACTACCTGACCTGAAAGTACTTGCCCACCTACTGCCTAGGTGATCTGCAATCCAAGACTCTTAATAGTTACCATTGCTCCTGGATTTAAAGATAGCAGAAGCGGTCAGAAGCTTTTTAGCTTTTGACTTAAAAAGAAATTGTGCCTTTCCTTGGAAATGAAGACTGACACAGTCTTTGTTACCATTAGCTCCTACGACGTGCTTTAACTATGCGCCGCCATCTGTGTCTGTATTCAGCAAACATACTATATACGGCTTTTATTTTATAGGTTTTTGGAATACATTGAAGGTTTGAGATGACACATTGCTCACACAGCGGTGGTACACAGAAGGTAAAATGACTGATAGGCAGCTGATGAAGCATCAGAAAAGAGGGCAATGAATAACAGCTGCAGCAGCAGAAATTCTTGTAGGAACAGCAGATTGAAGGGGACAAGGAAGGGGAATGGACCAGGAGCTGTATAATGGAGAATCAGTAGAAGAAATACCCACAGAAGCAGGTTAACCAGAACTGGGAATGACCAAGAGACGTGGGGTACAGAAAGACCCTGGATCTTGTGGATGAAGCAAAGCTGTTGCGGATCTGCCTAAGCTCTGCATAAGGGCTGATAAATTGAGGCAATGTGCTGATACCAGCTAGGCAGGCACTTTGCCATGGATGCGAACCTCGTAGTTGTAAACTCCACTGCTCAAAGTAGGCCATCATCTCAGCATGCCTGGAGAGAGAGGTTTAGATCCCAGGGAGGAATGGGCTCTCTTACCTGGGGGTTATAACCTCTCCAGGTCTTTAAGAAAACGGATAACCATCTCATGCAAAAAGACAGACCCGCTGTCTACTTTGGCATGGAAGGCTGAAATGGCTGCTAGATGTACCTTGACTGAAGAAATGGCCAGACCCTATTGTTTCAGAAGCAGAAGGTACTCCAATGAGTTGCAATGAGGACTGCATAGGCAGAATTCCACTTTGGGAGGACCAGATGGAGAATCGCTTCCATTTTGCAAAGTAAGTGGTCCTGGCAGAGGGTTTTCTACTGCCCAGCAGGACTCTACGGACTTGCTCCAAGCAAGCTTGCTCCTCAGGATTCAGTGATGGAGCTTACAGGCCGTCAGATGAAGAGAACTGAGGTTCGGGTGGAGCAGCTGACCATGGTCTTGAGAGATCAGGTCCGAGTGTAGCGGAAGCAGAAGCGGGGTCTCCACCCAAAGGCCTATGAGAGTGGTGAACCAATGTTGCCTGGGCCATGCTGGGCCTATGAGAATGACCAGTGCCCAATTCCACTTGATCTTCATCAGAACCTTGTGACTCATCAGAATAGGTGGACAGGTGTAATAGGTGTCCATAAGAGACCATGAGGCTGTGGCCTCGCAGGGAGCAGAACTGGTGGCATTTCCTGTTGTCATAGGTAGCAAACACATCTATAAGGGGAATCCCCCACCATTGGAATGTCCCTTGCCATGTCCAGACAAAGGGACCACTCGTGGTCAGAGGAGAAAGACCTGCTGAGGTGATCTATCAGCTGGTTCTCCACTCCCAGAAGGTACGACACTTCTAGATGGACTGAATGTGTTATGCAGAACTCCCACAGTTGGATTGCTTCCTGACATAAGGGAGAAGCGTGCACTCCGCCTGGCCGGTTGATGCAGAACATGACAGTCGTGTCATCCACGAGAACCTAAACAACCTTGTTCGTAAAGTGGAGCAGGAATGCTTGGCAGATGAGGCAGATTGCCCTGAGCTCTTTGACACTGATATGAAGAAGAGCTCTTCTTGAGACCATAGTGGACATCTCAGCCGAGCGCTGACACATTGGAGACTAGAGATATCGATGGTTGAGGCCATGAAAAGTGTTCTCATTCACAGACCTCACGGTGGTTCCGCCACCATGTCAGTGAACCGGAAACAATGATGCCGTGAAGGTGACTATACCGTGGCCAGCCAGGGTTGGTGAGGTCTGAGACGTAGCTTCGTGTATTGTACTAAGTATGTGCTCAATAGCATGTGGCCCAGAAGACTCAAACACTTCCGAGCTGTCATGACTGGATGTGTCTGGAGGGACCGTATCAGGACCATGATTGCCCGAAACCGACCTTCTGGAAGCAGGACCCTCGCCTGCATGGCACTAAGATCGGCACCAATTAACTCTATCCCTTGCACAGGGATAAGTGTGGATTTATAGGCATTTATCAGTAGGCCTAGTGCCCTGAAAGTTGATTGGATAAGATAGATGTTGGGTTCCACCTGAGCTCTGGACCGGCCTCTGACAAGCCAGTCGTTGAGGTATGGGAATAAGTGTACTGCCCTTTTTCTGATGAAAGCCTCCACCACCACCATACATTTGGTTGAAATCTGTGGGGCAGCCAACAGGAAGCTCTGTGAACTAGGAATGTATGACAAATCTTAGGAACCTTCTGTGGCTATGGAAAATTGATATTTGGAAGTATGTGTTCTTTAAATCAAGTGGGGCATACCAATCTCCTGGATCCAATGAGGGAATAATGGAAGTCAAAGAAACCATGCAGGACTTTAAGTTCTTGAGATAGCAGTTGAGACAACGCAGGTCTAGGATAGGTCTGAAACCATCTTTGGCTTTCGGGATTAGGAAGTAACGGGAATAGAACCCCTTTCCTCTTAAATGATGCAGAACCTCTTCTATGTCTCCCACCCGAAGGAGGGATTGGATTTCTTGTTACAATTGCTCATGAGAAGGGTCCCTGAAGAGGCATGAGGAGGAGGGGTGGGAAGGTCAGACAGACAAAAACTGGAGGGTGTATCCCACTTCTATTGTGTTAACTACCCGACGGTCCAAAGTAATGTGGGTGCAGGCACTGAAGAAGTGGGAGAGTTGGTTGGAAAACAGAGGGGTAACTGGATCCGGTATTATGGGGACTGAGATGTCGACCTTGAACATCTTGTCAAAATGAGTGCTTTGAGCTCCCTGAGTGCCTGGGGGTGGTCTGCATCGGCCCTGTTGAGGTCAGTAGAGGAGGTCTAGGCCTGAACCCCCTGCTCTTCCTCCTTTGCTGGTCCTTTCTGGCTGGCTGGGCAAAGTAACGGCCAGTCTGTTGGGGCCTGTAATGTTTCCTGGATATCACTGGAGTATATAGTCCCAGAGATTTCGGGTCACCTTGGAGTCCTTAAGACCATGGAGTCCAGTGTCTCTTTGCTCTGAAGAGCAAGGACTCTTCAAAAGGGGAGATCCTGGAGGGTTTGTTGTACCTCCTGGGGAAACCCTGACGACTGCAACCACGCGGTTCTGCACATGGTCACTGCCACTGCCGTTGATCTGGCCGCAGAATCAGCTGCATTCAGGACTGCCTGCAAGGAGGACCTCGCCACTGTTTTCCCCTCCTCAATCAGTGAGGAGAACTTCTATCTGGCATCCTGGAGGAGCAAGTCCTTAAATTTTTGCATAGACACCCACATATTAAAGTGATAGCAGCCTAAAAAAACATGTGATGAAGCTACTACCGGGGGTTTTCCAATAGAGGACGGCATTGGTACCAGGCAGTGGCTAGGGGATAGTTCTCTGCTGCTCTGCAGAACAGGTGGTGCAGAGTCCTGAACCTTCTGGGACGCAGGAACTGGTAGCAAAAAAACCAGGTCTCTGGCTGCTGCAAATGCCCCTGAAGTAGACAATGCTGCAAACTGAGCGGCACGCTGTCTGCCCAATGGCAATACCTCTGGTGCCAGAGTCAGCAGGGCCTGTGAAGATACCAGAGCCGATTGTACTGGCTGTTGTGGTGCTGGAGAGGAAGAGCGGCCCAACAGAGGTCTCGCTCTATCCCGGTCCCCATGCCTACTTGCCTTTGGCATCAGAGATCGGCTCTTCTCCTGCTGTTTCTGGTGTTACTTCTTGGGTATTGTGGATGAAGATCAGTGCCAACACTCACGACCAGTGCGGGGAGTGCTGCGCACCGAAGCTGAAGTGCTTGGTGCTGAGTCTGAACATGGTTCTGAAGCAGGTCGTAGGGCTGCCTCCATGAGAAGGACCTTCAACCTCTCTTCCCGGTCCTTCTTGGTGCGGGGTTTGAAGTCCCTGCAGATCTGGCAGCGGTCTTTTCTGTGAGATTCCCTCAAGCACTTGAGACAACTCAAGTCCAAGTTGCACAATGGCCTCGACTTGACGCAGGAAGCAGAGGGCTTGAAGCCCAGTGATCGAGGCATGCCCCGGCACTGGGGAAAGGACGAACCTCGCTGAGCGTGGAGGTGTTCAACAACTAACTACTAAAAACTAACACACACTACTACAATAACTATATACATTTATCAAGAAGAGAAAACCACTAGGAAAAGTGCCTGAGCAATAAAAGTAGTTCCAGTAACCATCATGGGCTGTAAGAAGGAACTGAAGAGGTATGGGACGGCAGGGCCCTTTATACCGGCTCTATGAGTGCGTGGCACCAGAGGGTGCTGGAGCCAACCCAATGGGTATCACTAGGGGGAAAAATTCCAACAACTGTGCTCAGGGCACGCACACGCCTACGCTGGAATGGGCATGTGCAAGCACTCAAAGAAGAACATCTGTTCCTTGATCCACCGTAATAGAAAGAGGCAAACACTGTGGTTGCTATGCTACTTCCAGGTGAATTCAATGGGCTGGTTCCTATCTACAAAGATTAAAACCACCTATAATTCAGTTCTCAGACACTGCGTCTTCATCTCTGAATCACCAACCACCTGCATTTGTCTGGAACACTTCAGCTCTTTCTTGTCAGGTTGAAATTTAAGAATTATAGTATAGTTGGGTCCTTGCTGGGACTATTTCCTTAAAAAGGCATTTATTGTGAACATTTACACAATAGAAAGAAAAACATACTTAGGCATTCTTGCATCAGTGACAACCATTGCCCTGCTAAATTCCACTTTCACATCCATAGGCCGCAAGATATGTTGTGATGAATATTTTAGCTTACGAGCCTCCTTCCAATTTTCATCTAGTGAAAAGAAAACAGTTGTATTACTTATTTTATGCCACAACAGATTTCCCCAACACACTGAATACATTGTGAAAATGTGTTTTGGAGCTGGGGAAAGTATAGAATAAGGAAGAATAATGGAGAAAAACTAATGTTACTTGGCTAGATGCCAAAATCACAAGTGAAATTCTTTGGTCTATATAGTATGCGCCAGACCAGGCTAGGTAATCTTGAGACCTTTTGGCCTCAAAAGTCTATGCCGTTGTAAGAAACCAAAAACTAAGAGTATGTCTACATTACAAACCTAAATCAACTGATATTAGATTGCTGCAGTGGTGCATGTCTACACTACCCTCCTTGGATTGGTGGCGCGCGTCCTCACCAGGTGCACCTCCACCAACCTAAGAGGGCAGTGTGGGAAGCAGAGAGCCTGGTCCCTCAGCTCTGCTGGCAGCTCCCTGCCAGGAGCCTGGCTGCCCCACAGGCTCCCGGCATGCTCCTCCCCCACCCAGCTTCCCATTCCCTGCCGAGAGCTGGGGAGGGAGCTGCCCGGGGCTTCTCACCACTGGGGAGTGGTGTTCAGCTGCCCCAGCTTCTTGAGCCCCCCACTCTACACCAGGAGTGGGCGGGGGGGCCACTCAGGCTTCTCACCCTGGCTCCCAGCTGGGAGACGGGTCCAAAGCTGCCCCCGCTTCTCGCCCCACGAATCGAAGTTGCTGGGGCTTCAGTTCCCAGCTGGGAGCAGAATCTAGCCCAGCACTCCAGGGGGGCAGGGGCTTTCTTCTCAATTTCATGGCTCCTGTGATGCAGTATCTACACAGAGACTTCGTTGCCCTAACGACATAAGCCATATGCCTCTCGTGGAGGTGGAGTTATGATGTCGGTGTAGTAGGACATTTACAAGGGTGGAAGGAAGGCTGTAGTGTAGACACAGACATAATTAGGTCAACATAAGCTGCTTTACATCAACCTAACTGTGTAGTATAGACCAGCCCTAAGGTTGCGCAGCTTGATTGCCAGGCTTAATTAAGGGCTTGGGAAATTCACTGTGTGTAGATGTGTGGGACTCGATTTGCAGTTTTAAATCTATCCTAAAGGCAATCATGGCCTAGAATGTACTCATCTGTGGAAGTGAAGAACAAAATTTATTGGAAACTCAATTGTTGGTTAAAAATTGGCACACCGGTTATCAAAAAGTTTTTTGTTCAATTGTCCCAACAAAAAGCAATTCATTTTGTGAATACTTACGATGTTTGCAGTAAAGTAGCTGTATACTGCTGAGCTGAATATCAAAGCTATCATAAGCTCTTGACATGATATCTTCAATGGTACTTTGTCCTACTTTGAGTTCTGACACATCAGAACGACTTTTACTCGTCATCTTAAAAAAAAATCACAAAAAGTAATTAAAATCAGTTTAAAAATCTTCAAAACACTGGTGATACAAATATTCAACTTCTATCATGATTAGAGGTCAAATATCAAATAAATATTTTAATAAATAACAGGCTCCATAGGACTAATATACCACATCAGACCAGTAATTTATGTAGTGCAAAATCCTCCCTCCAGTAATAGCCAGAATTAGATACTTTTCAAGAAACCCCATAATGAACCACTATGAAATAAGCTGCCCACAGGAAAAATTGCTTCCTAAACTCCTATTAGTTAGTGGGTGACTTTTGCCCTGAACCATGAGAGCTCATACTCCTTATAGTTTATTTTATCTAATGTTACTGTGACTGTTAAACATACAGCTGTCTAATTTATTTTTTATCCTGCCAAACTAAACTCTCAGTCTCAATGATAACATGTAGCAGAGTTACACAATTTGTAATTAATCCATGGAAATGTATATCTTTTTATCAGTTTTAAATTTCTTGCCCTTCAATCTCATTGGCCATCCTCTTGGTCTTTTATTACGAAAAATGATAAACTAGAAATGCCCAAAATATCCTCAGCACCATTATGTATCTTCATGCTGTCCCCTCTTACTCATCTTCTAGCTAATTTAGGCAGTCCTCGTTTTTTTAATCTCACCTCATAAAGAAGTCCTCCCATGCCTCTAATCATTTTTGTCATCTACCTTTAGAAACCTTCTATTTCTACTCTACATTTTTGAGGTGGGTTAACAATCTTGAAATACAATGCAATTATGAAGTTCTACCATAGATTAATATAATAGCATTGTAAGTTTTCAATATTATTTTCTAACCCATTCTTCATACATACTCACTTTTTTAAAAACCATGTCAAGTGGCAGGACAAGAACAGAAATGATAAATTCATGATAAAATTTAATTTGTAATGTAATTAAATTTAACATTCTTGTAGGGCGGAAAAATACAAAAGAGTAGCATTTAACTTCAAAAAGGGGCACTACACAAAAATGAGGAAGCTAGTTAAATGGAAATTAAAAGTAACAGTCACACGAGTGAAATGCCTGCAAGCTACACAGAAACTTTGTTTAAACAAAACAAAACAAAAAGGCGCAAACTAAATGTATACCCCCAAATTAAAAATTAAAAATAAAAAAAGACCAAACACAATGATATCATGGCTAAAGAGAGAAAAAGAGGCAGAGACAAAAAGACATCCTTTGAAAACTGCAAGTCAAATCCTACTGAGGAAAATAGGAAGGAGCATAAACTCTGGCAAATCAACTAAAGAAGTATAATTAAGCAGGCTAAAAAAGAATGTGAAGAGCCACTACCAAAAGACACAAAAGCTAACAATAAAAAATCTTAAATACACCAGAAGCAAGAAGCCTGCCAAACAATTAGTGGGGCCACTGGACAATCCATGTGCTAAAGGAGAACTCAAGACAAGGCCATTGTGGAGAAGCTAAAGAAATTCTTTGCATTGGATCCACTGCAGAGGATGTGAGGGAGATTCCCACACCTATGCCATTCTTTTTAGCAGACAAATCTGAGGAACTGTCCCAGATTGAGGCGTCAGCACAGAAGGTTTTGGAACAAATTGATTAACTTAACAGTAATAAGTCATCAGGATGAGTTCTGAAGGAGCTAAAATATGAAACTGTAGAACTGCGAACTATGGTACGTAATCGATCACTTAAATCAGCCTCTGCCCCAGATGCCTGGAGGATAGCTAATATAACACAGATTTTTAAAAAGGCTCCACAGGCAATCCTGGCAATAACAAGCCAGTAAGCCTAACTTCAGTACCAAGAAAATTGGTTAAAACTATAGTAAAAGAACAGAATTATCAGACACAGATGAACACACTATGTTGGGGAAGAGTCAACACAGCTTTTGTAAAGAGAAATCATGCCTCTCTAATCTATTCTTTGAGGGTGTCAACAAACATGGACAAGGGTGATCCAGTGGATATAGTGTACTTGGACTTTGAGAATGCGTTTGACAAGGTCACTCATCAACAGCTCTTAAGCAAAGTAAGCAGTCATGGAATAAGAAGGAAGGTACTCTAATGGAAAATTAACTGTTTAAAAGTAGGAAACGAAGGGAAGGAATAAATGGTCATTTTTCCCAGTGGAGAGGGGTAAATTGCAGGGTCCCACAAGGATCAGTACTGGAACCAATGCTGTTCAACGTATTCACAAATGATCATAAAAAGGGGGTAAACAGTGACGTGGCAAAGTTTGCAAATGATACAAAATTACTCAAGATACTTAAGTCCAAAGCTGACTGCAAAGACTTAGGGCATGGCTACACTTGCAGATGTAGAGTGCTGTGAGTTAAACCCGCCTTTGGAGAGCGCAGTAGGGAAAGCGCTGCAGTCTGTCCACACTGACAGCTGCTTGTGCACTGGCATGGCCACATTTGCAGCACTTGCAGCAGCATTGGGAGCGGTGCATTATGGGCAGCTATCCCAGCATGCAAGTGACTGCAACGTGCTTTTCAAAGGGGGGGAGGGTGTAACAGGGAGTGTGTTGTGTGTATGTGGGGGGAGAGAGAGTGGGGTTTTGGGGGGCTGAGAGCATGTCAGCATGCTGTCTTGTAAGTTCAGACAGCAGCAGACCCCCCAGCCCCCTTTCACACACAGCATTCCACAGTAATGGCTTGCATGCCGGCTGTTAGAAACAGAGCTTTGAAAGGGCATTTCCACATTCCTAAAGGAGTTCAAAACAATGACAAGAGTGGCCACTTGACTTAAGGTGATTATGGGACGTTTCTGGAGGTCGATCAGAGCGCAGTAACCCAACACCTCATTCACACTGACGCCCGTGCGTTGTAGCCAAGGCGCAGCAAACGTTATTCCTCTCGCCGAGGTGGAGTACCAGCAGCGCTGTAGCCGACGAGTCAGAGCACTCTACGTGCCTTGCCAGTGTGGACAGGGAGTGAGCAAGGGCGCACGGGGCTCCTTTATTGCACTGTAACTTGCAAATGTAGCCAAGCCCTTACAAAGGGATTTCACAAAACTGGGTGACTGGGCAACAAAATGGCAACTAAAATTCAATGTTGATAAATGCAAAGTACAGCACTTTGGAAAAGAATCCCAACTATGCATTCAAAGAATTCTAAATTAGCAGTTACCACTCAAGAAAGAGATCTTGGAGTTAACATGGATAGTTCTCTGATCCGCTCAGTCTGTAGCGGCAGTCAAATAAGCTAACAGAATGTTAGGACTCATTAGGAAAGGGATAGATAATAAGACAGAAAACAGCATAATGCCACCATATAAATCCATGGTACGCTCACACTTCACATACTGCGTACAGTTCTGGTCGCCCCATATCAAAAAAGGATATATTAGAAATTAGAATCGGAAAAGGTACCAAAGGGCAATAAAAATGATCAGGAGTATGGAACAGATTCCTTATGAAGAGAGATTAAAAAGACACCAACTGTTCATTTTAGAAAAGAGATGACTAAGGGGGGATATGATAGAGGTCTATAAAATAACGAATGGTGTGGAGACAGTAAACAGGGAAGTGTTACTTACCCCTTCACATAACACACCAGAGGTCAGCCAATTAAATTAATAAGCAGCAGGTTTAAAACATAAGGAAGTACTTCACTCAACGCGCAATCTATGGAACTCGCTGCCAGGAGACATTGTGAAGGGAAAAAGCATAACCGGATTCAAAAAAGAATTACATACATTTGATGGATAGATCCATCAATGGCTATTAGCCAAGATGGTCAGGGGCGCAACCCCATGCTCTGGGTGTCCCTAAACCTCTGACTGCCAGAAGCTGGAACTGGATGACAGAGGATGGTTCACTCGATAATTGTCCTGTTCTGTTCCTTCCCTGACACATCTGACACCAGCCACTGTTGATAGATAAGATACTGGGCTAGATGGACCACTGGTCTGACCCAGGATAGCAATTCTTATGTCTTATATTTGAAGCTGAGCCCAGCAACCAGCTCCATCAGCACTGGTTCAGTTTCAGCAGCTGTCTTAGTACGAACGTATTAGGATGGAAAACCAATGAATTCCGAAGTGCGTGTATCCAGGAATGCCTGTGATCACATAGACTCCAAAAGCTTCTGTGGTGCAATAAGACTGCCAGTGATAGGCATAAACTGAACATACAGTTCAACCACCTTAAGCATCCTGCTAGAGATCGATCCAGTGGCGTTTGATTAGCAAGGTGGCCACGTCCATTTGGGATTTGCCGTGATACTGATGCAGTTATGAGTGCTCAACATTTTTGCAAATCTGGTCCTTGGTGTTTCACATGGGGCAACCAGAAATTAGGACCAAACAATCAGTAGTAAACTGTGAACATTCTCGTTTTAATGTTTGTCTTAAGTGGTTAAGCCTTTGTGATTCTGGGAAGTCTGGTGGCAGAGGAAGGAACAGACTATAGTACTCTAGGTTAATAATTTTACCCATATGTTGCAATCTCTTGCCTCATTCACTACACACCATCCAACATCTGTAGCAGAAGAGACCATCATCCTACATACAACAGCCATATATATACACAACTGATTCATTCATTCTAGATGAACTTTGGAGTGCTAGACTTTGAAACTTTAATGATTTTAATGTCGTTTTTTAAGTAATTTCCTATATTTTAAAAAAACCTGAAAACTTAGCTTCTATTATGTGGAACCATATTGCCCCCAACATGGGTTGTCAACAACGTAAGGACCTTTAGATGCACAGCACAGACTTCTATCACTTGAGCTAATGATGTAAATGGCGATCAGTAGTAGGCTGTTATTTTCTATGTAGAACAGCCACAGGACCAGAAGAGGAGCAAGAGCTGGGACACATATTTTGTCCATTAATTTCAGAGCTATTTGCTGGCAGCAGAGGAATGTAGATTCAGGACTCCTGGATTATGTATCAGGTTCTGGATAGATGTGTGCATTAGTGGTTACCGACTCTATTGCCAGGGCTCCAGTCCTTCTCCCTCTCTACTCCTTTGCAAACGCTCCTTACCAGCTCCTCTCCCCTCTGCTTCCTTCCACCCACAGGCTCCTGCTGCTACCACATTTCCACTCCTCTGCATTTCAGCCATGAGCCAACAGAGGGAGCATTTAGTGATAAGGCTGCGAGTTTGTCACAGATCTGCAGCGGTCCGTGCGCCTGGCTCAGGGACAACTCAGGCAGTCTCTGTGCCAGGTGCACCGACGGCTGCTGGGGCAGTCTTGGGCCACCGCGCCCCCATGCTCCCCCTGAGCAGCAGAGTTTGGGTGTGGGAGGGGGTAAGGGGGGGGGGCATGGGAAAGGGTGAGGAGAGCTCTGGGCAGCACTTACCTGGGAGGCTCCCCAGAAGCAGCTAGGGGGAGGCATGGCCAGGCAGTTCTGCGGGCTGCCTCCGCCCAGAGCGCTGGTTTCGCAGCTCCCATTAGCCGGGAACCACAAACAAGGGAGTTGTGGGGGCGGTGCCTGCAGGTCACAGGCCATGAATTTTTGTTTACTGCCTGTGACCTGTCTGTGACTTTTACTAAAAATACCCATGACTAAAATGTAGCCTTATTCGGTGCACAGTCTCCCGGCTGTCAGTTCCTGTGCCTGGTGCCAGAGCATCCCCCAGTATCCAGGCAAAGCTCCTGAAGGGAAGTGCTGTTCAGCCTCAGAAGTCCTGGTATGGTATATGCCCGATGCATATGTAATCTTCATTGATTTTAACTTCCAAACTCTAATAAGTCTTTACTGAGCATGTACAAACAGAGTTTTCATAGGCTTATGCTTAGGCCAAAGTTT
Source organism: Emys orbicularis (assembly GCF_028017835.1). Classification (NCBI taxonomy): domain Eukaryota; kingdom Metazoa; phylum Chordata; order Testudines; family Emydidae; genus Emys; species Emys orbicularis. The sequence continues at coordinate 100,048,327 of NC_088688.1, read as the reverse complement.
TCATGCAGGTACCGTCTTACAATGGGACAAGCAAACTTAATATTCAGTGCTGCCAGTGTCACCTATATATATAGATATAGATATATATCAGTTGCCAACATACAAAGAAGGGGAACTTGCTATTTTAAATTTTGTTAGTTCAATAAGAAGGCAATCATCCAGGGGCAGGAATAATATTTTCTGTGTTTGGTATAGTGTGAAATGTGAAAAATCGGGACGGGGGTAATAGGAGCCTATATAAGAAAAAGACTCAAAAACCGGGATTGTCCCTATAAAATCAGGGCATCTGGTCACCCTAGTTTGGTATGGTGTTAAGCACACTAATAGCATTTAATATACATTTATTAATTTACCTTTGCTTGCTTTTTCCTTACAATTTAAATAATCTATTAAATTTAATATAGAGGATAAATATTTTGAAGTTTTGATTAAGTCCTATACTCATAAATGATCATTCTATTCAATCCATATCATTTTAGGGGATAATGAACAAAAAAAGCACATTGGCAAGGGGTGGGCGGAAAAGGACAAAGTATTAAATTTAAAATATTGTGTTAACCACGTATGTCAGAGTAAGAGAGATTCTGTTTCTTTGTATTCCAAAATAGCATCAGGGATGCCAGGATTAAAAACTGTTAAGAACAATTTTCATGTATTACTTTACGGCATTCAAAGATTCGCAAAGGAAGTGGCCTCATTTTTGTCATGTACACTATCCACTCTAAGTGGATTAGAGAAGTGTTCAGAACAGGAGAAGAAATCCAGACTTGTCTAGAAAGCAGTTTAAAATGAATCACCACTATTTAAATTGAATAGGAACATTTAAATAAACCCATTATAGTCAACAGAATTTAAGTTCATTTTTAACATACTACAATAAATAGAAGCCAAATTATCACAAATAATAAATCATTTCATGAGTGGAAACTGTACCTGTAGGTTACCAAGATCCAGAAGAAGTAAATTTGACGTAGATTCATAAAATCCATTTTGTGGAACGAGGACGTATGAAGCCATTAAATTAATTTTTAGATTGAGAACTTTCTGTGTTTCAATAACATATAATAATCCTAGAAAATAATCACATTGAGACAGGTAAGGAGCCAATATGAAACCATGTCTTTAAACGTATTTTAAATAAATTATGGTGATAATGTATGAACCAGAGGACAAATTTCATTACAATAGGATTACTAAAATACACAGCTGAAACTGTTCAACCACATCAAACTTAGTCAACCATCCCAAAGGTACAGTATCCTGATTTATTCTGATAGATCTCAATTCTCTTTATTGGTTACACATTCATAAATGTACTTATTAGTGTAGTTCTTTTCAGTGTTCAAAGTACCCATGAATAATAATCAATCACCTTGTCAGTGCTAATGAATGTAGCATAAATGATGACAAATAAGACACTTTCTCTAAGAAATCACAATAGCCAATTTCATGAGGACTGTGTGACACTGTAGGCTTAATACACTGGAATTAAGTTACAATACAAAAATATTCATGTAACAATGAGATTTGCTTTTAATCAAAGTTTAAATCTTCAATATATTTTCTCCATTTCCCATCTACGATAACGATATCTTAGTCTAATAATTCCTGAGTCATTGTTCAGAATAAAATGATTTTCTCAAATCATTTTTACAAAAGATTCCATTACCTACAGTCAGTCAACTATCTCTAGCCCCAAGAATTCAGCAATCATGAGACAAAAAATAAAGAAATAAATCAGACTGGTTTAAAAACAACAAGATTTAAAATATACACACACTGCCTTTTGATTTTTTGAACTTTAAGCCTCAGCTATCTATGATCATTAACCAACCTAGTTAAGAGGAGTAGTGAAGACTGTAAACTAGAAATGAAAAAAGGGGGAAGCAGACAGCCACCAATATACATCAGAAGTCATTAAGTGGAGAAAATTGATAATGGAAGCTAAAGATAACAAGGAAAATCCATGGCTGACAGAGCTAAGGACAAGGAGGAGATTCTCTTCATTTTGTTTCTTTTGTTAAGTATACTAGGAACAAAAGAATTCCTAACAATGACATAGGTCCATTTCTAGATGAAGTTGGTAAAAATGTTGTTAATAATTCCAAAGAGGCAGAAGTGTTTACTTAAATCTTCTGTATTTGTAAAGAAGCAGGATGATATATTCATACGATATGAGGATGATAAAGTCCTTTTCAATCCCATAGTAACTGAGGACGTTAAACAGCTTCTAGTAGGGATGAACATTTTAAAAATCAGCAGGCCTGGATTACTTGCACACAAGAAGTCCTAAAAGAGTTGTCTGAGCCACCATGCAAGTGATTAACCCCAGCCCAGATCTTTGTGGGCGGTGGTGGGGCTGAAGCTCCAGCCCAGAGCTTCGCAGGCGATGGTGGAGCTGAAGCTAGAGCCAGGAGCTCTGTGGGCAGCAGGGGGCTGAAGCCCAAGCCTGAGCCCCACTTGGAAGGGCTTCCAAGCCTGAGCAATTTAGTTTGGCAGGCCCACCTGTGGCGTGCAGACCCGCAATTTCCCTGCTTTCCACCCCCTGTAGGCCCTGTGCAGCACTTCCTATACTGAGGCACTTCCTGTACTCAGGCACGTGTGTTTATCTGGCAGCCCACTCAGCACATGTTGTGTTGAAACCAATTTGAAAAGTTACTGTAGACATAATTTTAGTAATGAACCATTTTCTGAAGAAAAGTGGAGGAAAGGGGAGTACTGAAGGGGAGTCGACTGCCACTTGCAGCAAAAGATGGGCTGACAATGAGGTTCCAAACAGCAGTAAAAAGCCAAGAAACCACAAATACGATCCAAAATATTTGGAATATGAATTCACACGGACTTGTTTTCAGAAGCCACAGTGTGTGGCGAAGTTCTGGCAAAGGATAGCTTAAAACCGACTAAAATGTTGCAGCATTTGCAGACACAGCACAGTTCTGTTCAAAGAGTACTGAGAACGTACTGAGAATGGCAGCTACGGCAAATAAGAAAGCTCTTGAGGTATCTTTTGCTGTGTCATACTGGATAGCTAAAACTGGGAAACTGCACAGTATTGGAGAAACGTTTGTTCTGCCATGTGCCAAGAAAGTGCTTTTGACTTTGGTGGGGCAACTCAATTTGATTCGATTCCCATCTCTAATGACACTATTTCCAGGCACATTCACAGTATGGCAAATGATGTGACTGAACGATTGCCAAAATCTAGCAAAGTTCTTTTTTTTTTTTCCATTCAACTGCTCAGATGCTGCTATACATAACATCTGAGAATGACAAAGAACTCCAAGAAGAATTTCTGTTCTGCAGGCCATTGCCACAGCAAGCTACTGGGGAACAGCTCTCCGCACTTTTGGATGCTTCTGTCTCTGATTCAGGCTTGGAATGGCAGCACTGTGTAGGAATTTGCAGTGATGATGCTCATGCAATGACTGGAAGAAACAGCAGGCTAGGCACCCGAGTGCAGGCTGTTGCACCGCAAGCAGTTGGACTCACTGTATTATACACAGGCTAGCCCTAGTTACAAAAAATGCCACCTGTTCTAAAACAAGTTCTCGATGAAGCTGTTTGCACAGTCAACTTCATTAAAAGTGTACACCTGTTTGGAGTTTTGTGTGATAGATGGGAGCTGAACACCATCAGTTACTTTACCATACAGAAGTTCAGTGGCTGTCTTGGGGAAAGGTTTCAGCTCAGTGAGGAAGTGAGAATTTTTCTTTCAGATGAAGATTCCCCGCTGGCTGAAAGGTTTGCAGATACAAGTGGCTTGCTCTGCTAGCTTACCTGGCAGACATTTTTGAACACCTAAATGTGTTAATACCCCACTTCAAGTGTGAGATGCTTTTGTCTTTTCTCTCACTGAGAAAATCGAAAGTAGGATCAAAAAACTTTCCTTGTGGTATGCTCACGTGGACCATGGCATGCTCACGTGGACCGTGGCCGTTTTGAAGCTTTTTTCTTACTGTGTGACTTTTGGATGAAAATGCCTCGCCAAAGCATGACTTGCACCCATTATCATCAGATACCCGAAAAGCCTTAAACTGCAGTTTTGTGAGTACTGCCCTGAAAAGCATCAGAAAACAGAGGCGTGGATTAGAAATCCCTTTAATGTAGAAGCGACTGCAAGTGCTGTTATGTCACTTATAGTGAAAGAAACATTAATGGACCTTTCCTGTGATGAGACAGTGATGCTGAGATTTTCTGAGTGACCTCTTGCTAACTTCTGGATTTCTGTGTGAGAAGAATATCCAGAGCTGTCATCTCCAGCTTTGAAAGCACTCATGCCATTTTCACCCACCTATCTGTGAGAAGCTGGCTTTTCAGCACTGACTTTACTGAAAAACAAATTCAGGGTCCATCTCACTGTTGAAGATGACCTCCATCTTTACCTCAGCTACACAGAGCCCCGCTTTAAGGATTTGTGTTCATCAATACAAGCTCACCCCTCCCATTAGGTGCATATAATTTTTTTTATTATTTTTTACTACTAGATATAAAGATTGTCTTGTGACTGTATTGTGAATTAAAATATTTAGTGGCTACTTTTCGTAGATACAACCTTGTAATGCATTTTTAATTTAAAATACTAACTATTCTGTAGTAATTTATCTTGTCAAAAGGGGGTCGCGGTACAATAAAGTTTGAGAACCCATGTTTTAGATTATCAAATGTTCACCACCTCAAGATGGAAACTAGCAGAAGTATTCTATCTTATGTCAAATACCCCATAAGCCCCAATCTGCTTACTCCCAGAACTGATGCTCAGTCTTTTCTCCAGTCTGTCTTGGAAGATAAGAGTATTATGCAAGTCATACTTACAGAATTTAACATCATCACAGCGTCAGGCCCTGCAAGTGCCTCAGACTTTGCAATTTGTAGAAGACAATCTTAAACGGACGAAGTCTGCCTCACTGTCATACAAACTTTTCATCAGTCCCTTTAACAACTCTTCAGCACACAATCCTTTAACTAACTACTCTGTCCCAAAACAATCAACTGTGACACCAAATATCCACAAGTACTACTGTGTTGGGAAAATCTGATAAAGAGCTGTGTTCAGAAGGGTAAAAAGAGGGCTGAATTAAGGTGCAGTGCATGATCTATGGTAGATGAGTTGTAGCAATCATAAGTAGGGCCCTACCAAATTCATGGCCGTGAAAAATGCATCATGGACTATGAAATCTGGTCTTTTGTGTACTATTACCCTATACTATACAGATTTCACAGGGGAGACCAGCATTTCTCAAACTGGGTGTCCCGACCCAAAAGGAGGTTGGGGGAGGGGGTGTTGCAAGGTTATTGTAGGGAGGTCATGGTATTGCCACCCTCACTTCTGCGCTGCCGTCAGAGCTGGGTGGCTGGAAAGTGGTGGCTGCTGGCCAGGCGCCCAGATCTGAAGGCAGCACTGTCAGCAGCAGCACAGAAGTAAGCGTGGCCATGGGCAGCTGGAAAATGGTGACTTTTGGCCAAGGGCCCAGCTCTGAAGATAGCAGCACAGAAGTAAGGGTAGCAATACCATACCATGCCATCCTTACTTCTATGCTGCTGTTGGAGGTGGCACTGCCTTCAGAGCTGGGCTCCTGGCCAGCACATGCCACTCTCCAGCCACCCAGCTCTGAAGGCAACGCTGCCACCAGCGGCAGTGCAGAAGTAAGGGTGGCAATACCACGACCCCCCTACAATAACCTTGCAATGCCCGCACTACCCCCTTTTGGGTCAAGACCCCTACAGTTACAACACTGAAATTTCAGATTTAAATATCTGAAATCATGAAATTTATTATTTTTAAAATTCTATGACCATGAAATTGACCAAAATGGACCATGATTTTGGTAGGACCCTGATCCTAAGGAACCCACGCGGTGTGTGTGGAGTAGAAGGTATGTACTGTTAAGTGGCTTAACTTTTCATTTCCTTGTTTTGTGGGTTTGTGTCAGGTATGCAGCAACCCTGTTTCCAAACAAAAACTTTGTATGTATTAATTATATTAGGTAACAGGGCGCACTTCTTGTACTCAATGAATGCCAAAATGTTATATAACTTTAAAAACGCATACCTCAAAACCTCCTGAAACCAGTGATAAATAGTTTTACCCTTTTATTGTACTGACATTTTGCTCTTTATTTAAATTTCATCTTTTAGCGTGTCTTTGTTGAAAACTTTAAACCATCTAAGTATTTATATGGCCCCCATCACCACAGTATCTGAGTATCTATATGAAAACATTTCCTATTTTTGTTTCTTTGCAATTAATACATTAATTAGCAGTTATGATACATTTACAACAAAAGTATTTTAAAAATTCAGCCAAAAGAAAAAAATCTTCAACATTTATCAAAAACTATCACTGAAAATGTTTATTGACATTCACCTGTCGATGTCTTCTCACGAAATTCTTCAAGCTTCATCAAAGTTGCTGAGGTCAGTTGCTCTAAATGTACATCTTTTGGAGGCCTGAAGAAATCCACTAAACTATTCACAGTCCTCTGTTAAAATACAGATATAATAAACATAAAAGAAAATGAACGCTTACATCATATTTTTAGAAGACTAATGCTTCATAACATATTTTTTACTTACTGCATCATATATTATTTCCAACGGTTGTGATTCTATTCTAAGCTTCTGATCCGCTTTCTCATCTAAAGGATTGGTCTCAAACATTATGCTCAAGAGTGATGTATTGTTTTCAGAATGGACTGTTCGAGAAGATAGCAGACAGGGTATGAATTTTTCTTGAGACATGCCTGTAACTTCAAATGTGCTTATTTTCGTTTCAAATCTGTATAAAGTGAAAACAGTAGAGAAATTACATTTAAATTGAATGTTTAAATAAACAGCAGATGACTTATAGACTACAAGATAAGTAGCAGGTGCCAGGTTAAAAGAACAAATCTCCTCCTCCATCAAAACAAGTCTAAGGAATTGTCTACATTTGATTTGCGACAAGCTGTGGAGTGAATCTACCTGGCACTAGCCCACAATGGACTGTCTACATGGACCCTGCTGATGTGCTAATTAACATCTCCTCAATGCACTTTAATCTACTCCCAGGTCAAAAAGGACTATATGAAAGTGTATTACCAGTGCATTAGCAGGATCCACAAGAACAGTTAGTCCATAGCAGGACTCTCTCTCTCTACAGTAACTCGTCACTTAATGTCGTCCCAGTTAACCGTTGTTTCGTTATTAGGTCGCTGACCTATTAGAGAACATACTCCTTTAAAGTCCTGCAATGTTCCCTTATAATGTTGTTTGGCTCCCTCCACTTGGTGCTCTTGGGGAGCTTGCCCCATTCCACCCGCTGGCAGGAAGTGGGGTGGGGGTGCAGGAGCTTGTTCTGTTCCGCCTGCCTGAGTCTCCTGCTGGGGAGCAGGGTCGGGGTGCGATGTCTTGCCCCGTTCCGCCCGCCCGGCGCTCCTGCCGGGGAGCAGGGTTGGAGCACGAGGGTCTTGCCCCCATTCTGCCCGCCCAGCATTCCAGTTGAGGAGCAAGCAAGCCCCCACATCACCACCCCGCTACGCCCCGCCTCAACCAAGCTTCGCAATCATCACTGGTGCGTACAATATTAAATTATTTAAAACTTATACTGTATATGTATATAATGTCTTTTGTCTGGCAAAAAAAAATTCCCTGGAACCTAACCCTCCCCCCCGTTTACATTAATTCCTATGAGGAAATTGGATACGCTTAACATTGTTTCACTTAAAGTTGCATTTTTCAAGAACATAACTAGTACGTTAAGTGAGGAGTTACTGTATTTAATATAGGCATAACTAACAGTGTGAACCAATGGCTGTGAACCAGCGTATGCCTGGCCTGGGCAGAACAGTAACACACCAGGTATTGGCTAACCAAGTAAGCATATCCCTGATCCAAGAGGACAGTACAGAGACACACAGATCTCTCAAGTAATTACATAAACACACTCATAAGAGATGGTACAGGAACACACCAACCTCTCGGAAGATTAGGATGGGATGACAGAATAATAGATAAGGATGTTTTGTTCTAACTAGAAGGTACAAGAATAAGGGTGGTATCTAACAATGTCTGGAGTATAATACTTAACTTGTTTTTATCAATGTATAAAAGGAGAAGTCATAGGAGGGGCATCTTTGTACTCGCTGAAGGAACAGCATCCTGGTGTGCTGACTGAGCAGGTACCATTGTCACAGGCACACATGTGTTAGTGTACCTGTAACCAATGAACCAGGGTGCTAGTACCATGCTTGTCGACAATAAACCTGGCTGAGTGCCTTCACCACCGACCTGAGCCTGTGGTCTTTCCTTATGAATCACACCAAGGTCTGCTGAATCGGTAAGCTACACTCTCTGCTAGTGCAGCTGACATAGGCGCTCCAAGAGCAGCAACACTGGCAACAGCAATTTAACCTAGCAGCACTAACAACTTGCAATCAAAATGGAACATTTTTCCTAACCAATTATTTTCCTTCTTCAGCATCTTTTCTGCCAATCAAGATTGTCTGGTTTCACCCACATAGCTGATATTGGGCATTTAGTGTACTGGATGAAATACATCACATGAGGTCAACTGAGATCTCTCTGACACCACCTACAATAAAGAACTCAAAGATGATTCTCACATGACAAACCACCCAGAAATTTAAGGAGATCATCAAATCCTTTCCCCAAACAACTCCAAGAGAAACTCTACAACCTCACCTCCCACAAATCCCCCTCCACCTGCCCAAGGACCACCTATATGCTTCTGAAGTTACAAAACAAGGAAACCCAGGCAGACCCATCATATCTGGCCATGGCACTCTTAAAGAAGCAGTATCAGGACTCATATACATCTCTCACAATGATGGCACCCCAACTGCTGAGCTCCCCAGATGCACCTAATAAGGGGGTGAAGCCTACACTTCTCCCTGAAGGCTGCAGAGGCAACAGCTGCTGCAGTAGTAACTCAAAGGAGGAAGCAAAGCTGGGGGAACTCCTCAAAAAGAAAATGCTACCTCTAGGACACAACTGGGAACCAGAGAGATATTTGAACTAGATTAGCATTTTCCTCAAAGTTCTGCAGCAGGGAGGATGAGTTAAGCCAGCCAGCAGCTGTAGAGGAAGATAAAGCTGTCATGGTGCTTTAGGGATGGGGAATTCCCTTACTGCCAGTAACTGACCAATCTGGTTCTACCCCCAAGCTGCAAACAGGTTAAACTAGCTATTGTAATGGGTCTGTGAACTTTAGCACAATGAAGATTGGAAGCTAAGCACCATTTTTATTAATAGCTTAGCCATTTTATGAGGAATAAAAATAGTTTGATGGACAAGGCTTACCTTATTGCTTGCGCACCTGGTCGTTGCATTAACATTGTGCTCAAGTCAATTACTGCAAATTTGATCAGCTCAGGTTTCTCCTTGTTTTCCCTTATTGATACGGACATGCTTAACAGCTTTACAGAAAGCTTCATGGCTTCATACTATGTAAAACAGGAAAAGGTACAATAAAGAGATTATTTACCATTAAGTGTTGTAGTTTGAGAGTCACCTTGGTGCATTCACACTTGCGCTCCTGGCATTGAGTAGTGGTACTACCCTGAAAAGTCATGTCTTTGGGGGTTTCACAAGAGATCTCACATGACAGTGATGTCATCGCCTCACTCTGTAGGAATGCACACATGCCACCCCAACCACCCAAGCTCTCTCCCCACTAACTGCAGAGTAGACAAAACTGCAATGTAGAGGTGACAGTAGGTAAACAGTATGAATGTACGGGACAACTCTTGAAGAACAGTTACTGGTAAGTAACCCCTTTCTTCGAGGGCCCCTGTTCATTCCACTTGAGAAGATTACCAAACAGTGCTCCACCAGGAGAACAGTGAACTAGGAGTTGTTAGGTAAATATAAACTGTAACAGAGCTCTCCCAAACCAGGCATTGGAGCAAGATGCTACATCCACCAGGGGAACCTGCTAAGGCATGCCAATGATGTTACAGTGGTTCTCATGGAATGGATCTTTAAACAATAGGTTACTAGTTTCCTAATTAAGATGTAACAATGTTCTATACAATTCCTAATCCATGAGAAAGTCTGTTTGATCACAGGTTCTCTCTGGCATCTCTGACCACATGCTACAAATAACCTATTGGATTTTCTAAAGGCTTGGTATTTTCCAGATAAGAACACAATGCCCACTTGATATCTAGGGTATGGAAACGGGGTCTGGAGAAGAACACAGGCAGGGAAATACACTGAACTAGGGGGAAATCTGAGACCAGCTTAAGCATGAAACTGGGATGGGATTTCAATGTGACTTTGTCTTGTGTACTACAATATAAGATGGAGAAGCCATCAAAACACAGCAGCTGCGATGAGGAAGGCAGTTTTGATCAATAAATGTTTGAGACAGGCTTCCGTCAGAAGTTCATAAGGAGAACCCATTAGCTTTGTTAGGACAAGTTTTAGGTCCCATAAAAGTAGAGGCTCCCTAATGGGGGAAAACACACTTACCATGTCCTTAAGGAATCTGGAGACTGTAAGGTAAGAGAAGATCATAGAATCATAGAATATCAAGGTTGGAAGGGACCTCAGGAGATCATCTAGTCCAACCCCTGCTCAAAGCAGGACAAATCCTCAGACAGTTTTTTTTTTTTAATTTAATTTTTTTTTTTAAAACACACCCCAGTTCCCTAAATGGCCCCCTCAAGGATTGAACTAAACACAACCCTGGGTTTAGCAGGCCAATGCTCAAACCACTGAGCTATGTCCATAACATAAATGTGATGAACAGGTAACTGCTGCCCTATGGACTATTAGCGTGGCTACAGCTAAGCCCTGAGACTTCAGGTGTACAAGGCACTCTAGGACTGCAGAGACCCAGCTTGAGATGGAACAAATCCTTTACCAATGGCCCAGATAGTAAACTGTTTCCTTTTTTTGTCTATAGCATTTCATGATGAAGCTCTTCCTGGATTACAAGAGAGTAACTTGAACTCAGAGCATAAACAGTCCACATTAATTAGCAGGTTCCTCCTCCACAATGCCAAGCGAAGTGTGTCTTTGGGTTGGGATGCAGAATCCTCCCCTTGTTATTGACGCAGGTCTGCAGAGAAAGGCAGCAAATATGGTGGATCCCTGGCCAGGTACAGGAGATCTAGATACCAGTGCTGACATGACAAATTGGGGCCATTAGTATGTGATCTGTCCACCATGATTTACCTTATGACTCTGGGTAACAGGAAGAAAGACTGGAAGGTGTAAAGAAATTGTCTCCAGTCCAGCAGAACCACATCAGACAGCTTTTGACTGTGTGTGCTCCCATTCAATACACTTGGCATTAGATGTTTTGTTCAAAGAGGTTTATTACCTAGTGAACCCATCTGTGACATAGTGCACTGGTCACCACTGGTTTCACTGAACACTTGTGTTGATCATGTGACCACCTGCTGAGTAAGCCTGCCTTCACATTTTCATCCCCACCAAGGTGAATGCTCCAGGGACTCAGTGGTTGGCACGTGCCTATTACTAGAGGCCTGGAAGGTAGTGCTTGTGTTACCACAGGCTGATGGATTCAGGAAACTGATACACAGCAGGAACAGACAAGGCTGCTTCACACTAAGAGCGGGTGGTGGTGAGGTACCACACAATCCTGGATCTCACGGGAAGCATCACAGTGAAGACTCTTCGAGCTGTGAACAAGCCAAAAAGAGAAACTCTGAAGTGGTAGTGCATCATCCCCACATCGAACCTCGGATACCTGATCTGAGCTTAATAACCACAAAGAAGTGGTGGCTTTTTAACTGAGAGGCACATACCGGTCTCCCTGGGATAAGGAACGGATAATGCCCCCTACAGTGAGCATCCTGAACTTGAGCATTCTTGTGCATCTGTTGACATTTCTAAGGTCCAGGATGAGTCCTAAACAGTTGCTCTTCCTTGGGATCAGGAAACTAGTGGAGTAAAGTCATTTATCTCTGGCTTCCTGTGGAACCTCCTCTATGGCTCCCTTCCTGAAAAGAGAATCCATTTCTTCCAATAGGACAGTCACAGGATTTCAGCCAGGAGTACCTCTCTAGAGCCACTCCTTTGGACACTCTTCTGGCACTGGAGTCCAAGGCACCATATGCTGCTCTTAGGAAGTGTCTAACATGCAGATGATCAGAGTACAGCCCAGGCTGCTTCCTTCTTTGACTTGGGCAAGGCATCATCGCTTCCCACAGGGCATAATTACAGTGGAACATAATTGCTTGAGAGTTGACCACTCAAAGGTCTAGTAAACCAAACAAATAGGCTCTTTAAGCAAAACCTTAGGTCCCTGTATGTCAGAAGGGGAAAGAGTTGAGAGGTCTTGTCTTGCTGCCTCTAACTCTTTCCTATGGTGCAGATCCCACCATGGAGTTTGCCAAAGGACAACACAGCAAAAATTGATATCCTTCGGCTCTCTTGGATACAGGGTGAGGATGAGAATAGAGTGAGCTAGACATCCTTGGCCAGGTTAAGAAGGCTGGAGCTGGTAAGTAGAGCTAGTTTATCCCTGGTCTGCATTTGTAACACATCCAACAGGGGATTTGATGTCTCCAGTGGTGTAGCCTGTTTGCAGCTGCAGTTTGCCATTCTCCCCAATAGTTCCTCAAAAACAGTTACTGTTCATCAGAAGGTTGGACAGATGAAGCACCAATCTGATCTTCTAGTGAAGTGCCATCTGTACGTTCTTCCCGATTCCTCTTAAGGACACTCATCCCATCCTCAGATTTAGGCAGATCTTCCTGCTGATCTGAGAAGTCCCTTGACAGCTCCAAAGGTTGCACAGGTGCTGGGTTAGAAATAGGTGGCTGCAAAGGCATCTGTGCCAAGGGACAGCACTTGTCATGGTGCTGGAAAGGGTATTAGTATCTGCCTCCACCAGGTCTTCCATGGAATGATGTATGCAGGGCCACATGGACAGATGAAGAGGACTGCATGAGATACTTCCATGATATCTGAACCTGGGGCAAAGGAAGATGACTGGGGTCCTTGAGATCAAGTCAGGAAAACCTCCAGGTTCGATTTTATATAGGTTTTTATACAGGGCTCATCACCATAGTATATGAACATCTTCCAGTAGCACATTAAGCTATGTGATTACATAAGAACATAAGAAAGGCCGTACTGGGTCAGACCAAAGGTCCATCTAGCCCAGTATCTGTCTACCGACAGTGGCCAATGCCAGGTGCCCCAGAGGGAGTGAACCTAACAGGCAATGATCAAGTGATCTCTCTCCTGCCATCCATCTCCATCCTCTGACGAACAGAGGCTAGGGACACCATTCTTACCCATCCTGGCTAATAGCCATTTATGGACTTAGCCACCATGAATTTATCCAGTCCCCTTTTAAACATTGTTATAGTCCTAGCCTTCACAACCTCCTCAGGTAAGGAGTTCCACAAGTTGACTGTGCGCTGCGTGAAGAAGAACTTCCTTTTATTTGTTTTAAACCTGCTGCCTATTAATTTCTTTTGGTGACCCCTAGTTCTTGTATTATGGGAATAAGTAAATAACTTTTCCTTATCCACTTTCTCAACATCACTCATGATTTTATACACCTCTATCATGTCCCCCCTTAGTCTTCTCTTTTCCAAACTGAAGAGTCCTAGCCTCTTTAATCTTTCCTCATATGGGACCCTCTCTAAACCCTTAATCATTTTAGTTGCTCTTTTCTGAACCTTTTCTAGTGCTAGAATATCTTTTTTGAGGTGAGGAGACCACATCTGTACACAGTATTCGAGATGTGGGCGAACCATGGATTTATATAAGGGCAATAATATGTTCTCAGTCTTATTCTCTATCCCCTTTTTAATGATTCCTAACATCCTGTTTGCATATCTGTCACATTTGTTCTCTCATCCTCTCCCCAGGGGGAGAAGTGTGTGCAGTGGAGTATCTACTTTTGGTGGTGGTGGTGTGGGGGGGTGTTAAATATACCAATTGCTATGTGTTTATTTTAGAGAGACAAGGTCAAAGAAATGTGCCTTGCACTTGGAGTGGAAAGTGGTGAGATTTGGATGGTCTTTAGTTCCTGTTACTTCCATAACCTCAAGCCACCTCCAGAGAAAGTTCTGTCTTCCACACAGCTGAATGTTACTCTTATTGTTGAGAGGTCCATTGTACCTAAGGAGTGAAACTGACTGGATTGAAAATTCTATGGGAAGCCAGGGCAGAGAGCAGAGAAAAAACGGTTACCTACCTTTCGTAACTGTTGTTCTTCGAGATGTGTTGTTCACGTCCATTACACATTAGGTGTGCACGCACCGCGTGCATGGACATTGGAAACTTTTTCCTTTAGCGGCTCCCGTTGGGTCGGCAGGGGAGCCCGCCAGAGCGGCGCTTCCACACCGGTGCATATATACCCCTGCCGACCCGACCCCCCTTCAGTTCCTTCTTGCCGGAGACTCCGACAGAGGGGAAGGAGGGTGGGAAGTGTAATGGACATGAATAACACATCTCGAAGAACAACAGTTATGAAAGGTAGGTGACTGTTTTTTCTTCTTCAAGTGCTTGTTCACGTCCATCCACATTAGGTGACTCACAGGCTTACCATAGGAGGATGGTAGGAGTCATGGAGCAACTGACTGAAGAATAACCCTGCCAACCACCGCATCATCTCTGGCTTGCTGGTTGACTGCGTAGTGGGCTATGAAAGTGTGCACCGATGACAAGGTGGCTGCTTTACAGATCTCCTGGATTGGGACGTGCGCCAGGAAAGCTGTTGAGGACGCCTGTGCCCTCGTCGAATGAGCCGTGATCGCTGGGGCTGGAATCTTGGCAAGCTCATAGCAAGCGCGGATGCAGTCCGCAATCCATGATGAAATGCGTTGCGCCGAGACCAGAAGCCCTTTCATTCTATCAGCTATAACGACAAACAACTGCATCGACTTGCGGAAAGGTCTAGTTCGCTCCAAATAGAACGCCAGGGCCCTTCGGACATCCAGAGTGTGCAGGCTACGGTGACTCAGGTCCGTGTGTGGTTTAGGAAAGAACACTGGTAAACAAATGTCCTGGCCCATATGGAATTGCGAGATTATTTTAGGGAGGAATTTTGGGTGTGGTCTGAGTTGCACATTGTCCCTATAGAAAACTGTATAAGGAGGCTCCAAGGTTAGGGCTCATAACTCGGACACCCTCCTCGCCGATGTAATGGCCACCAGAAATGCCACTTTCCAGGAGAGAGCAAGAGGCCAGGGGCTCGAACGGGGGCCCCATAAGCTTGGAAAGGACCAAATTCAGGATCCAGGGAGGGACCGGCAGGCGCAAGTAGGGGAACACTCTCTCCAGTCCCTTGAGGAACCGCACCACCATGGGGTTAGAAAACACAGAGCATCCAGATTCCCCCAAGTGGAACGCTGAAATGGCAGCTAGATGCACCCTGATTGAGGATGGAGAGAGGATGCCTGAGGTGCAGGAGGTATTCTAGGACGACTGGAATAGTGGCCTGGAGTGGCTGTATCTGCTTAGGCTCACACCAGCAGGAAAATCTTTTCCACTTAGCTAGGCAGGCCGCCCTAGTGGAAGGTTTCCTACTGCTAAGGAGAATTTGTCGTACCGGAAGAGAGCACTGGCTCTCCATAGCATTTAGCCAGAGAGCTTCCACGTCATGAGGTGCAGAGACTGCAGATCCGGGTGAAGCAGGCGCCCTCTGTCATGCGTGATGAGGTCCCGGTGTAGGGGCAGGGCTATCGGAGTGGCCACTGACAGCTCTAGCAGGGTTGTAAACCAGTGCTGCCAAGGCCAGGCTGGGGCGACCAAAATTATCATCGCCTGGTCCCTGCGAACTTTGAGGAGGACTCTGTGGATGAGCAGGAGCAGAGGGAAGGCATACTTCAGACTCCTGTTCCAAGGGATCGGACTGTGGTTCTGAAACGAGCAAAACCATCGACACTGGCTGTTGTCCTTGGTGGCAAAGAGGTCCATTTGGGGAAACCCCCACTTCTGGAAGACTGACTGCAAGATGTCTGATCTTATCGACCACTCGTGCATGCGGTACGACCTGCTGAGACTGTCCACTAGCTTGTTCCGTTCTCCCGGGAGATATAACACTACGAGATGGATGGAGGGGGCTATACAAAAGTCCCACAGAAGAAGGGCCTCTTGGCAGAAGGGAAAAGAGCGGGCTCCATCCTGCTTGTTGTCTGTCAGAACTGTCACGCTGTGACCTTCCAGAGTAGCGTGAAAGGTTTGGCAGGCTAGACCAACCGCCCTGAGCTCCTTCACATTGATGTGGAGCAACATCTCGGCCTCAGACCACAAGCCCTGCCTCCTTAGGTCCCCTAAGTGAGCTCCCCAGCTGAGGTCTGACGCGTCTGTCACCAGCGTCAGAGCAGGCTGCAGTGAGGCGAAGGGGATACCCTCGCATACTACCGGCCGATTGAGCCACCAGTGCAGGGAGTCCAACACCTGGGCCGGAACCATCACAACAAGGTCTAGGGAATCTCTGCCCGGGCGATGCGATCGGGCAAGCCACGCTTGTAAAGTCCTGAGCCGTAGTCAAGCGTATTTGACTATGTGGGTGCACACTGCCATGTGCCCTAGGAGCTGAAGGCAGCATCTGGCCGTGGTAGTGGGGAATCTTAGCATCGAGTCTATGAGCCGCTGGATGGCCAGGAACCTGGATTCCGGAAGGCTCGCTCGCACCTGCACCGAGTCCAGCACTGCCCCGATGAACTCCAGCCTTTGGCTTGGTATCAGAGAAGACTTGGGCAAGTTGACTAGAAGGCCCAGCTTGCGGAATGCATCTAGGGCCACCGTCACATGGGAGCAGACCTCCTCTTCGGACCGACCTGCAAGGAGCCAATCGTCTAGGTATAGGTATACCCGTATTCTCCTCTTTCGCAGGAAGGCTGCCACTACTGACATGCACTTTGTGAAGATGTGGGGGGCTGCCGCCAGGCCGAACGGGAGGACTGAACTTGTAATGGTGCTGGTTTATGGCGAATAGTAGGAACCACTGGTGAGCGGGGTGAATAGCAATGTGAAAGTAGGCATCTTTCATATCGAGGGCAGCGTACCAATCCCCCGGATCCAGGGACGGGATAATAGTGCCTAGGGAGACCATACGGAAGCAGACCGTGACTAAGAACTTGTTGAGCCCGCGAAGGTTTAAAATGGGCTGAAGGCCCCCTTTGCCTTTGGGATGAGAAAGTAGCAGGAATAAAACCCCTTTCCCCTTAGTTCCCGAGGGACTCCCTCCACCGCCACCGCCTCTAGGAGCAACTGTACCTCCTGCATAAGGAGTTGCTCGTGAGAAGGGTCCCTGAAGAGGGATGGGGAAGGAGGGTGGGTAGGAGGGAAGGAGGAGAACTGCAAAGTGTAACCCACTTGTACCGTGCGTAAGACCCAACAGTCTGACGTTATACGGGACCACACCTGGCAGAAGTGGGACAAGCGGTCCGAGAAATGTGGGGGAGGATCCGGGAGCTGGGTTGGTACGCTGTCCTCGAACGCACCTTCAAAACTCCTGTTTGCTACCAGGCTGGGGCTTGCCCTGGCCCTGGCCTTGACTAGGCGTGTTATTCCGCCTGCGCCTGTTGTCTCTGCCCCCCTGCGGTAAGGCTCCTGCCTAGGGCGGGGCTGGTACTATCGTTGTTGCGATGGTTGGGGCTTGAATGGCTTCCTCTGAGTCGCCGGGGTGTGCATGCCTAACGACTTGAGGATTGCCCGAGAGTCTTTAAGGCTATGCAGCCTGGCATCCGTCTGGTCGGAAAAGAGGCCAGACCCTTCGAAGGGGAGGTCCTGGATGGTGTTCTGGACCTCTGGTGGAAGGCCCGAAGCCTGAAGCCACGCCGAATGCCTCATCACCACACCTGAGGCGATTGTTCTGGCTGCTGCGTCTGCTGAGTCCAGAGAGGCTTGTAAAGAGGTCTTGGCGACTGCTTTTCTCTCTGCTACGAGGGCCAGGAACTCAGGCTGAGAGCCCTGGGGCAATGAGTTTTTAAATTCAGAAACTGCTGCCCAGGAATTAAAATCGTGCCTGTTTAGGATCGCCTGCTGGTTCGCAATCCGTAATTGGAGGCCCCCAGAAGAGTAGACCTTTCTGCCAAAGAGGTCCAAACGTTTAGTCTCCTGGGCCTTGGGGGTCGGGGCTTGCTGGCCATGACGCTCCCGTTCATTCACCGCTGAGACGACCAGCGAACAGGGTGTCGGATGACAGAAAAGGAAGTCGTATCCCTTGGAAGGGGCGAAGTACTTCTTCTCCACCCCCTTTGCTATCGATGCGCTGGAGACTGGGGTTTGCCAGACCGTCTTGTAGTTAGACTGGATGGTCTTTATGAGCGGGAGCGCAATTCTGGAGGGACCTTCAGGGCTTAGTATGTCCACCATAGGATCCTCCTGCTCCACCGTTTCCTCCGCCTGTAGGCCCAAATTTTGGGTGACCCTGCGGAGCAGCTCCTGATGTGCCCTGTGGTCGATCAGGGGAGGCCCCGACACCGCCGTGCCTGCCACAGCCTCGTCTGGGGACGATGAGGAGGTGAGGGCCTGCTGAGCCTCCTCCATTTGTTCTTCCTGCCCTTCATCATATGTCGGGGGCACAACCGAGCCCTGCCAGGTAGACTGTCCTTGGGACGGCCCCAGGCTCGGTGCCACTTCCACTCGCCGGTGTTCCGGAGAAGCATCTGGTGGCCTGGATACCGTAGCCTCCTTGGGCATGGCGGGGTATTTGCGTGGGGACCGGGACCGGTGCACCGAACAGCCGGATCTCGAAGCTCTGGAGGAGGTCCCTTGCTGCTGATGATAGGCCCAAGGTGTCCAAAAGGGCCTTTGTCCCGGCGGTCCCCACTGGGACACGCGGTCTGGGGCTCCCTGCTAGCTGGTGCTCTGCGGGCGTAGCTGGAGCGGCCTGAGTCAACCTCGGATTCCGAGGAGGCCGACCTCGAAGGCCAAGGCGGTGCTGTGGCATGGTGCCATCTGGGGGCTGGAGAGCGGCTTCTCCCCAACCGGGACCGGAATCGGTACCGATGCTCTCGGGACCGGGATTGCTGCCTTTTACCCAGGGCCGGGGATTGCGGCCTTATGTTCCCTTGGTGCCGGCTTAGTGGCGGTGCCGGGGAGCAGTGCGCCGGGGGAGACAGTGCCGTGCGCTGGCTCGGTTCCGGTGCCATTGAGTCCCACTGAGTCAAAGGTAGCTGGGAGTCCACGGAGGCTGAGCTTGACCAGGACCAGTGCTGGGAGCGGTGCCGGGGAGGTGACCTCGAGCGGCGCACCATTGCCGGCTTGCCTCTGGACGGCACCCTTGGTGATGGTGCCAGAGGCTACTCCTTGCCAGGGCGGGGGCTTGCCGCCGACAGCTCGATGAGGTCTTTTGCTGCCTCAAAAGTGTCTGGCGTGGAGGATTGTTCTAGGATGTCCTCCAGCCCTTCTTCTGCGCTCGACCCACTTAGCCCGGGGCTCGACGGGCCCTGCGGTTCCAGAGCCACCAATGCTGGTGCATGTTTTCGGGCCACAATGCCCTTTTGAGTGCTCGGTTCCTTGGGTGGCGCTGCCTTCTTATATGGGGAGCGCCCTCTATTGCCTTTCAGCTGCCCCTTCAACTGTACTGGAGAGGTCGAGCGGTGCCTGGGTTTGTCCTGTTGTTTCAGTGCCGCATGCTTGTGGTGCCCCACCAGTACTGGATCACGGATTGATGCCGGGGCACTCCACACCGAGGACGCTGGCACCGAAGCCAGCTGGTCCGAGGCCGCCGGTTGTAGCACGGCCTCCATGAGCAACTGCTTGAGGCGAAAGTCTCTCTCTTTCTTAATTCTTGGCTTAAAGGCCTTACTGATCTTGCAGCGCTCAGTCTGGTGCGCTTCCCCCAAACAACGGAGACACAAGTCATGGGGATCGCTGATCGGCATAGGCTTGTGACACAAGCCTTAAACCGTTGGACCTGCGGCATGCCCCGCAGCCCAGGGCTGGTGCTGGAAACAACTTCCAGACACCTAAAACAAAGGTAGCTTAACTATCTACTATTAAGAAGTGCTAACTACTGATAACTATTAACTACAGATAACTGTTACAACTGTGCTAAGGGATCACTCGCAAGCGAGAGAAGAGTTGTTCCAATGCCGCCACAGACGATAAGAAGGAACTGAAGGGGGGGGGGGCAGGTCGGCAGGGATATATATGCACCGGCATGGAGGCGCCGCTCTGGCGGGCTCCCCTGCCGACCCGACGGGAGCCGCTAAGGGGGAAAGTTTCCAATGTCCGTGCACACAGTGCGCGCACGCCTAATGTGGAATGGACGTGAACAAGCACTCGAAGAAGAACAGGTATGATGGGCTCACAGTAGCCTGTGGTCTGAAGAGATGCGGTGCAGCACTTTGTACTGGACTTTAAGTGATGAATGTTTCGTGCCAACGTATATTGTATTGCTATAGTACATTCAAGAGGTGGTGAAGAAATGAATAACTAAAGCTAGGTCTTCAACTTCATGGACTGCATAAAAATCACAAAGTTAGCCCAACACCATGATTTTACCAACAGCAGGGAGGCAGAATTGGGCATTCTCACGCAGTGGTCTCGTGCTCAGTGTGCCTCATGTTGGGAGCTGCAGTTCAGAACGGGACTCAATGTCTGTTTTCATTTGAGGCACAATAGCCAGTGCTGCCACCATTTGGAATATGAACAGCAGGGAGGTAGAAGCAGGGCTCACATTGCAGGTGTTCCAAGGGGCTGTAGCACTGGCTACTGGCCTGGCATAAAACCAGCCACCTAGTCCCCCACCCAAACTGCTGCTTTGACATTATGATGCTGCCACGCACGCATGCTCTGAGCCATAGCAAGCATGAAACCAGCATGCATGGATGCCTGTTTCTGGCTCCCTGCTGTTGGAAAAATTGCAGTAGTTCAGCAGATGGTGGAAGACATTTGCTGACCATGCACATTCTGCAAAATTCTGTACATTACCCATGATACAGCCATGAATTTAAAAAAAATTGATTTTCTCAGGGCCTTACTCATGGACCTCCGCAGTGTCGAATGCTGCAGAGACATCCAGGAGGATGAGAAAGGATGTCTATCCTCTATTCATTGACAGCAGAAATCATCCATCAGTGTCACTAAAGCAGTTTCCATTCTGAAGGGGCCTGAATCCAGATTGTGCCAGTTCAAGAATGTTAGCTTCTATTAGATGAGCTTGTAGTTGGCCTTTTGATAGTTTCTGTATGAGCTTGCTCAGGAATGGGTAGGTTGCTAAAACAGTGAATGATGGTTGCTAGAACTGAAGTATCCAAGGAAGGTTGTTTCAGTGTTGGGCAGACTATTGCATAGACTCATAGACTCATAGACTTTAAGGTCAGAAGGGACCAATATGGTCATCTAGTCTGACCTCCCGCATGATGCAGGCCACAAAAGCTGACCCACCCACAACAGAATCTTCCAGCCTGCGATCCCTGCCCTATGCTGCGGAGGAAGGTGAAAAACCTCCAGGGCCTCTGCCAATCTACCCTGGAGGAAAATTCCTTCCCGACCCCAAATATGGCGATCAGCAGAACCCCGAGCATACAGGCAAGATTCTACAGCCGGACCCTCATTTTACCCGCGATGGCACGTTAATGCCTAATTGACTAAAATCACGTTATCCCTTCAAACCATTCCCTCCATAAACTTATCAAGCCTAATCTTGAAACCAGAAAGGTCTTTCGCCCCCACCGTTTCCTTCGGAAGGCTGTTCCAAAATTTCACCCCTCTGACGGTTAGAAACCTTCTTCTAATTTCAAGCCTAAACTTCCCCACGGCCAGTTTATATCCATTCGTTCTCGTGTTCACATTACTACTGAGCTGAAATAATTCCTCTCCCTCCTTGGTATTAATCCCTTTGATATATTTAAAGAGAGCATATTTGAAGGAAGAAAAGATTCCTTCTATGAATGAGGCATTGGCTATTTTGTTCAGAAGTGACTTCAGCTCTTCATGACTTTCTTTCAGAAGTCAGGAAGGACATGAGTCAGAGTCACAAGTCTTGGGTCAGGACTCCTTTAGGGTTCCCAAGATAGTGCCTATGAGGGGACAAAGGCAAGTTAAGTTTGCTAAATTATCCTATACTATTCTATACAAACTCACTACTAGCAAATAAGAGAGACTATGCAAAAACCTAGCCTAAGGACAAAGTGTCAAGTTGTGGGTGCTCTCTGTGGGAAAAGAATATGAGCTAGGGGATGGG
The DNA here is from genome assembly GCF_028017835.1 of Emys orbicularis. Lineage (NCBI taxonomy): Eukaryota > Metazoa > Chordata > Testudines > Emydidae > Emys > Emys orbicularis. The sequence continues at coordinate 100,026,195 of NC_088688.1, read as the reverse complement.
GGGTATGCCCTTATGTAAAGTAGAGGAATGACATCAACGCTCACACAAGAGCTCTCATGTATCATCCAACAGACACTGCTTTTTCAAGGCAGTTCCACAGCTTGTCACCAGGGGCACCATATTTCACAAGTGGGAATACACAGAGGCCTTCCAAAAAAAAAAAAAATTAAAACTTTACCAAACTACTAAAAAGCATGAACACTGGCTGTTATTAACAAACCCTATTTTGAATAATTTCTAAATTTTAATGAACACAAATATGCAAGCTCTTTTTTCAAAGGAATAAGTAAAGTATTTCATTGTTTAAATACACAAATACTGTGATTTTATTCTAGCTTGACACTTTAAAAATACATTAAAACTTTCTGAAGATGAACTCCAAGAAAAACCTGAGAATAAGATTTGAATTCCTCAAAATATCATCATCCTCAAGATCCCAATGTCACTTGATAATATCCAGTTAAAGAAGAAACTTTTTGAGCAAATCGCAGCAGAAAGTAAGTTAACAAAAAAACCACACAATAGTTCAAACAAGAGAAGAGAAGAGGGAGGAGAAATGAAAACAGACATTTAAGAGATCAAAGAAATGTATAAATGATCCCAGATTGTGTGTATTGTTTTTCAGTGCAAAACTGCTAATTATATTTATATATGGTATATATTAAAATGTTTGCTGATCAAATAAGATAGCCAAATCTTACTTACAGTTTTTGGCAACGTTGGATCAACAGCTGTTTCACTATACCCAATTGCTGCATAGAGTTTAGCCTTTTCTTCCAGTGTCATCAATTCTTCAAGACCTGTCACATTATAAAACATTCATCATATCTGCAGTATGCATTTCCTAAAAAAAAAAAAAAAATGCAGTTGTCTTTGTATATTATATACAGTGGAACCCCGCTATAACGCGATCATTGGGGTCCAAAAAATTCAATCGCGGTAAATGCGGGGTCGCGTTATAGCGGGGTTCCACTGTACTTGTGTTCAGCTTCCGCGCCCTGGCTAGGGGGAGAGAGAGAAGGGGGGCGGCCAGGGCTTCCTTCAGCTGGGGCGCTGGCCACTCGGCCCCTCCTGCTGCCAGGGCCGGCACTTGGGATTGCCGTCTGGGGGAGGGGGGGCCGCGGGGCTTGCCGCGCTCCAGCCAGAGGTCCCGCCGGCAGAGCGGGGCCGCGGGGCTTATTCATAGATTCTAGGACTGGAAGGGACCTCGAGAGGTCATCGAGTCCAGTCCCCTGCCCACATGGCAGGACCAAATACTGTCTAGACCATCCCTGATAGACATTTATCTAACCTACTCTTAAATATCTCCAGAGACGGAGATTCCACAACCTCCCTAGGCAATTTATTCCAGTGTTTAACCACCCTGACAGTTAGGAACTTTTTCCTAATGTCCAACCTAGACCTCCCTGGCTGCAGTTTAAACCCATTACTTCTTGTTCTATCCTTAGAGGCTAAGGTGAACAAGTTTTCTCCCTCCTCCTTATGACACCTTTTTAAATACCTGAAAACTGCTATCATGTCCCCTCTCAGTCTTCTCTTTTCCAAACTAAACAAACCCAATTCTTTCAGCCTTCCTTCATAGGTCATGTTCTCAAGACCTTTAATCATTCTTGTTGCTCTTCTCTGGACCCTTTCCAATTTCTCCACATCTTTTTTGAAATGCGGTGCCCAGAACTGGACACAGTACTCCAGCTGAGGCCTAACCAGAGCAGAGTAGAGCGGAAGAATGACTTCTCGTGTCTTGCTCACAACACACCAGTTAATACATCCCAGAATCATGTTTGCTTTTTTTGCAACAGCATCACACTGTTGACTCATATTTAGCTTGTGGTCCACTATAACCCCTAGATCCCTTTCTGCCGTACTCCTTCCTAGACAGTCTCTTCCCATTCTGTATGTGTGAAACTGATTTTTTCTTCCTAAGTGGAGCACTTTGCATTTGTCTTTGTTAAACTTCATCCTGTTTAACTCAGCCCATTTCTCCAATTTGTCCAGATCATTTTGAATTATGACCCTGTCCTCCAAAGCAGTTGCAATCCCTCCCAGTTTGGTATAATCCGCAAACTTAATAAGCGTACTTTCTATGCCAATATCTAAGTCGTTGATGAAGATATTGAACAGAGCCAGTCCCAAAACAGACCCCTGCGGTACCCCACTTGTTATGCCTTTCCAGCAGGATTGGGAACCATTAATAACAACTCTCTGAGTACGGTTATCCAGCCAGTTATGCACCCACCTTATAGTAGCCCCATCTAAATTGTATTTGCCTAGTTTATCGATAAGAATATCATGCGAGACCGTATCAAATGCCTTACTAAAGTCTAGGTATACCACATCCACAGCTTCACCCTTATCCACAAGGCTCGTTATCCTATCAAAGAAAGCTATCAGATTGGTTTGACATGATTTGTTCTTTACAAATCCATGCTGGCTGTTCCCTATCACTTCACCCCCTTCCAAGTGTTTGCAGATGATTTCCTTAATTACTTGCTCCATTATCTTCCCTGGCACAGAAGTTAAACTAACTGGTCTGTAGTTTCCTGGGTTGTTTTTATTTCCCTTCTTATAGATGGGCACTATATTTGCCCTTTTCCAGTCTTCTGGAATCTCTCCCATCTCCCATGATTTCCCAAAGATAATAGCTAGAGGCTCAGATACCTCCTCTATTAGCTCCTTGAGTATTCTAGGATGCATTTCTTCAGGCCCTGGTGACTTGCAGGCATCTAACTTTTCTAAGTGATTTTTAACTTGTTCTTTTTTTATTTTACTGCTAAACCTACCCCCTTCCCATTAGCATTCACTATGTTAGGCATTCCTTCAGACTTCTCGGTGAAGACCGAAACAAAGAAGTCATTAAGCATCTCTGCCATTTCCAAGTTTCCCGTTACTGTTTCTCCCTCTTCACTAAGCAGTGGGCCTACCCTGTCTTTGGTCTTCCTCTTGCTTCTAATGTATTGATAAAAAGTCTTCTTGTTTCCCTTTATTCCCGTAGCTAGTTTGAGCTCATTTTGTGCCTTTGCCTTTCTAATCTTGCCCCTGCATTCCTGTGTTGTTTGCCTATATTCATCCTTTGTAATCTGTCCTAGTTTCCATTTTTTATATGACTCCTTTTTATTTTTTAGATCATGCAAGATCTCGTGGTTAAGCCAAGGTGGTCTTTTGCCACATTTTCTATCTTTCCTAACCAGTGGAATAGCTTGCTTTTGGGCCCTTAATAGTGTCCCTTTGAAAAACTGCCAACTCTCCTCAGTTGTTTTTCCCCTCAGTCTTGATTCCCATGGGACCTTACCTATCAGCTCTCTGGCTTGCCGCGCTCTGGCCAGGGGAGCGGGGCCCCCGAAGACTACCGCTGCCGGCCTGCCGCGCCGACTGCCGGGAGGGCTCCACGCCACTCTGCAGCCCACTCCCAGCAGGGCACTTCCCTCCTCCGCGCTGCCGCCCCCTACATCGGTCCGCGGAGGGAAGGACACGGGCTGGAGCCGGCCCTGCCGGGGACAGAGGTGAGAACCCCAGGGGCGGGCCGGGGCTGCAGGTAGAGTCCCCCCGCTGCAGCCGCTGGGGCATGGATCCCAAACGCCCCGCGCCTGCCAGACTAGCCCTGCGCCTGCTGCAGCCGCCGGGGCCAGACTCGCCCCGCGTTATAAACGAATTCGCATTATCACGGGGCGCGTTATAGCGGGGTTCCAGTGAACCTCCAACTACAAAATACTTTTATGCAAGAGATTGCCAAAAGTCACAACCTTTGACAAAGACCTTTTATGGTTTCTTCTGAACTAGTCATTAAGGTCTATTCTACCCGACATGCAGAGCTATATGCATGTCTCTCCAATTAACAAAAGTTAATTGGACACCCCCACATACAGGACATTACTTAGTTATTGAGCTTGAAAACGAAGTGATACACAAAAAAATAGGCTGTTGTTTTTTAAATACTTATGGTCATGAAAATGTGTAACAAAATGTTTTATAACACCACACAGAACTCTATTCCCCTTCTTGGGATTTGTAGTCCTTAGTGATCCAGGAGGCAATCCAGGTAGGGTGCTCTGTTATTGTGGGTGAAAGATTATTCTGTATTTGTCAAGAATACAGAATAATCTTTAGGAGTCAGATTCTGCAAACCTTTATAGAACTTGCTCTTGCAAGTAGTCCCAGATAAATGAAATGCTAATCAACGCACGTTTGCAGAATCAGGATTTAAAATATAAAGTAGGTTTGTGGACTCAGAACTAGTTCCAACCTATCCTCATAAGGCGGGGAAAAAAGAATAGTGGCAACACCTGTCTATTGTGCAGAACCTATTGTAAGACATTGTGAAGACAACCTCCCTCAAGTCAAAGAAAGTACTGATGACTATAAAAATGGAAGAGTTAATCATGGTGGCAGCATAGTGGCTTCATAGTTAAGGTTTCACATTGAGATTTGCAAATCATTTTCTAATGCCACTGCCCAATACTGGATTGGATAAAGCGACCTGTCTGAAAATGTTTGACTAAAACTTGTTAGGAGAAGAATTTAGAAGCTAGAAGCTAAACTTTCATGTGGTATTGAATCCAAAAATAGCTGGTTTAGATTTTACAACAGATTCAAAATTCTTCAGCCACTGCCTTCTCACTACAGAAAATATTTAATAAGTCAATATTTCACATGTGTAATGGATCTCTATATACTTGAACATCTGGAAGTTTTCACAAGTGTTTTTAATGACTTGTTATAGTTATTAATAAGATCTCCACAAGTTACTTGTCTAGCAAGTTTTAAAGTGACCCAACAAGCAAAGTTTCATTACTAAGCAATTAGTATTACAGTTTTAAGTGCTTTAGTGTTTAACTGCATCTCAGAATTGTCAAGAACTGGGGGAGATAGAACTGGGATAAAGTTGACTGGGAGAGAAGAATTCTGAGCTCTGATATGCAGCATCATTGGTATCTGTCAGAACTTAAGTTGCAACAGAACAGCTCCCTTTCTGAAGGCCTAAGCAGAGGGAGAGTGCCTGGAGGGAACCAGGGATTGAGAGGCTGGCTAGAAAATGAAGTCTAAGAGTGCAGCTGACTGGGGAGTCAATGACTTACTAAGTTCATGGACCAGAGTGTGTGGTAGGACAGGAAACAAGGCTTCAAGTGAGGTAACAGGAATGTCTGGGTAACAGGATTGGCCAGAGGATATCTGGGAAAATCTTTGCATACCTGGCAGAGAAATTATAAGCAGACAGTGTGCAGATACTTCACCCAAAGTATTAACACACTGTATTAAAAATAGTTATAACTATAACTACTGGCGTTCTTAAGATGTATTGTCCATATACACATTCCATTATTTGTGAGTGGGCACCCAGTGCACTTGAGCTTGAGACTTTTCTAGCTAGCAGTACGTTGGTGTAACACAAGTGACGTTCACATCCAGGACATGAAGTCAGGGAGCTCCCCAACTTCACTCATTTCTTAGCCACCAACAGAACCCAATGTTTAAGATTCTGAGCAGCAGGGGTGCATGGTGGATCGTGGAACATGTATACGGACAACACATCTCAAAGAACACCAGTTCCTGTACTGGTAAGTAACAGGTTTTTTCTTCGAGTGATTGTCCGTATATATATTCCACTGCTGGCAACCTCCAAGCAGTGACCTTGGAAAGGGTGGGTACCAGGTGTCTAGATGAATAGCAATCATAGCACACTTCTGCCCATCTTGACATCATCTCTGGAAGTTTGTACCATCACATAGTGCTGAGTGAACACATGGATGGATGTTGCTTTATAAATGGTCTGAATAGATACGTTCCTGAGAAAGTCCACCAAAATGGACTGAGTTCTTGTGAAATTATCCATTTTTTCATCAGATGGAGTCTTTTCATTCAGCTGATAAAGTCTGATACACAAGGAGATCAAACTGGAATTCCTATGTGCTAAGACAGCATAATCATTGACTCTCTTTTTATAAACAATAGATATTCTGAAGTGCCTAGTTCTCTCAAGACAGAATTAAAGAGCTTTGTGTACCTCTAAGGCAGTGTTTCTCAAGGTTTTTGATACCAGGGACCAGCTTACTGACTTTCTAAACCGTGTCAGGGAGACCACAGGGAACAGCGCCGGTTCACAGACTGCTCCTTGAAAAACACTAATCAAAAGTATGTAGTTTTCTCCTTAACCTGCATGTAGTTAGGCGAAACAACACTCACAAGTTAATAACTAAGGCTAGGTCTACACTACGGTGGGGGCGGGGGGGGGGGGATTGATCTAAGATACGCAACTTCAGCTATGCTATTTGCGTAGCTGAAGTTGCGTATTTTACGTCGACTTACCTGGCTGTGAGGACGGCGGCGAGCCGACCGCTGCTGCTCCCCCGTCGACTCCGCTTCCACCTCTCGCTGCGGTGGAGTTCCGGAGTCGACGGCAGAGCGATCGGGGATCGATTTTATCACGTCTACACTAGATGCGATAAATCGATCCCCGATAGATCGATCGCTACCCGCCGATCCAGCTGGTAGTGAAGACATGCCCTAAGTGAAATTCTGAAATCACCTATGGAAGTAATTTAGGGTTGGGTTCATTGAAACTTTATCCTTATGAAAGATTGTATGAGGTGGTTCTGCCATCTATGCTTGTATAATTCACCCTCTCCTGACAACTGTTATTGCCATCCGTAAAGCCACCTCAATAATGAGATGAATGAGAGAGCAAGTGGCCAGGGGCTCAAATGGTGGACCCTTAATCCTGAGAAAACTAGATTCAAATCCCAACATAGGACTAGATCTCTATTTGATGGAAAAATTCTACTTAAACTCTAGTCCTCTGAAAGGACACCAGAAGGCCCTTCATCCTGTCAGCTATCGCAATAAAGAGCTGGGTCGATCTGCGGAAGGGCTTGGTGCGCAGCTGCCTCTCCTCATTGGTCGTGTGAAGCTTTAGACAAAACACTGGGAGGAAGATATCCTCGTTGCCGTGGAAGTGCGACACCACCTTTGGCAGAAAGTCCAGATGGGGCTGCAGTTGGACCTTGTCCTTATAAAATACCGTGTATAGGGGGCTCCGAAGTGAGGGCTTTGATTTCGGAGACATCTTCCTGGGGTAATAGCTACAAGGAATGCAACCTTCCACGACAAGTGGGAAAGGGAACAAGAAGCCATACACTCAAAGGGTGGACCCGTGAGCCTGGAGAAGACCAGGTTGAGGTCCCATTAGGGAACCGGGTCCCGGATCAGTGGAAAGAGTCTTTCAAGGCCTTTCAGGAACCTGATCGACATCTCATGCGAGAACACCGATCAACCCTGGCTGCGAGGATGGAAGGCCAATATGGCTGCCAGGCGCACGTTGGTTCAAGAGAAGGCGAGACCCTGGTGCTTTACGTGAAGCAAGTAATCCAGGATGGACTGCAGAGACGACTGGGTCAGGGAGATATTCCGCTCCTACGCCCAGCAAAGAAACGCTTCCACTTTGCCAGATAAGTTGCTCTGGTGGAGGACTTTCTGCTCTCCAAGAGAACCTGCTGTACCTGACTAGAGCAAGATTGTTCCTCTGGATTCAGCCACGCAGCATCCAGGCTGTGAGGTGGAGAAATGCGAGGCTCGGGTGCAGGAGTCTACTGTAATCCTGCGAGAGTCGGTCCAGGTGGCTGGGAAGTGGCCACGTGGCTGCAACAGCCAGATCCATGAGCATGCCTAACCAATGTTGGCAAGACCATGCTGGGATAATCATAATGACCCATGCCTTGTCCCCTCTTGATTTTTTAGAGGACTTTGCTGATGAGCAGAACTGGCGGGAAGGCATACATCAGGTCCCCTGACCAAGACAGGAGAAAGGCATCGGATAGTGAGCCTTTGCCGAAGCCTTGGAGAGAACAAAACTTGACACTTTCTGTTCTGTCTGGTGGAGAACAGGTCCACTCGGGGGGCTCCCCACTTCTGGAAGAGCATTCTGAGAACTTCCGAGTGAAGGGACCACTCGTGGTGAGAGAAGAAGGACCTTCAGAGATGATTCGCCAGCTTGTTCTGGATGCCGGGGAGGTGTGAGGCTTCCAGGTGGATTACATGCTGGATGCAGAAGTCCCACAGACAGAGGACCTCCTGGTACAGAGCTGACAATCGAGCTCCCCTCTGCCTGTTGACATAGAACATAGAGGCCGTGTTGTCCGTCAACACTTGCACCACCTGGTCAGACAGTTGGGGAAGGAAGACACCACAAGCCAGGCGGATGGCTCTGAGCTCCCTGACGTTTATATGCAATGCGAGCTCCTTTCAAGACTATAGCCCTTGAGTCCGCAGTGTACCAAGATGCGCTCCCCAACTGAGGTCAGATGCACCCTAAATCAGGGAGACCATGGGTCACGGGCTCGTGAATGGCACACCTTCCAACACCAGAATCAAGTTGGACCACAACTGCAGAGAGGTAAGTACCTGCAAAGGGATCATGATGACCTTGTGTAGGTGATGTCTGGCCGGGAGTAGACCAACACTAGCCACATCTGGAGGGGACGCAGCCTGGGTCTAGCATGTCAGACAACGTATGTGCATGCTGCCATGTGCCCCACTAGTCTGAGACAGACCCGGGCCGTGGTGAGTGGATGGGCAGTGACACTGGCAATCAGATCTGACATTGCCCTGAACCTGGCCTCTGGCAGGAAAGCTCTGGCTAGCATAGAGTCAAGTATCGCTCCGATAAACTCTATCCATTGGACCGGGATCAACACTGATTTTTGTTGTTTATCAACAGGCCCAGAGCTTGGTAAGTGGCTTGCAACATCTCTATGCTGCACTGGACCTGGACCCTGGAGCGGCCCGTGATGAGCCAGTCATCGAGGTACAGGTAAATCTGGGTACCCCAACATCTGAGGTAGGCCGCTACCACCAACCTGCATTTCGTAAACACCCTTGGCACCATTGCTAGGCCAAAAGGCAGCACTGTGAATTGGCAGTGGGCGGTCCAAACTATGAAATGTAGGAACTGTCTGTGTCCATGAAATATCAATATATGAAAGGCTCTGCACTCCTGAGCGAGCAGATGCTCATGAGAAGGGTCCCTGAAGAGGGATGGGGGGGGGGGAGGAGTAGAAATAAACTGGAGGGTATATCCCCCCTGCTACTGTGCTGAGGACCCACTGGTCTGATGTTATAGAGACCCAGGCAGGGAGAAAGGAGGACAAACAGTTGGAAAATAACAGGGGAGCAGGATCCAGGACACAGGCTGGAAGGTCACTCTCGAGAGCACCCTCAAAATGCCCGCTTGTTACCCGTTGATTACGGGTGGAGCTCAAGTGAACTAAGGGTGCCAGTTGATGGCCTTGCCGGCACTTATAGCCCTTGCCCTTTTTGCAGAAGGGCTCTGACCAAGGTGGGGCTGTTGCGGTTTAAACCGCTTCCTCGCTAGCCCCAATGTGTATAGGCCTAGGAAATGCAAGGTAGCCCTAGAATCTTTCATGCCATGTAATTTACTGTCTCTTTGCTCTGAAAACAGTTCCAGGCCATCAAACGGGAGGTCCTGGATGGATTGTTGAACCTTCATCGTTAGGGCTGATGACTGCAACCAGGACAGCTGCCTCGTAGAAATGCCTGAAGTCATGGTCCGGGCCGCAGAGTCTGCCGCATCTGAGGCCACTTGGAGGGCTGCCCTCATCGAGGATAGCCAGGAATTCCTTCCTGGACTCCTCTGGCAGCAAATCCATAAACTTGGACATGGGCTGCCAGATATTAAAATCATAACGGCCAAGTAAAGCCTGATGATTGGCCGCTCTCAGTTAGAGGCTAGACATAGAATAAATTTTTCTACCAAAGAGATTGAGCCTCTTTGCCTCCTTGTTCTTAGGCATCGATCCCAGTTGGCCCAGGCTATCACGCTCATTGGCTGCCGACATAACAAGTGAGCTTAGGGTAGGGTGGGTATAAAGATACTCATACCCCTTTACGTGGATGAAGTATTTTCTTTCCGTCCACTTGGAGATGGGGCGCAGGGAGGAGGGTGTCTGCCGTAGGGCCTTAGTAATTTTCACCACTCCCTCGCGCAATGGAAATGCCACCTTTGAGGGGGCTGCTGCACTTAGCACATCGAACGGGGAGTCTGAGGGCTCTGCCAGTTCCTTGACTTCCAGACCCAGGTTTGAAGCGTCCCTCTTCAAAAGCTCCTGATGGGCCCTTGCATCATCCTGGGGAACTGCGTGAGATGGCCCTGTTATCACCTCATCGAGCGAAGACGAGGAGGAGGCAGGTACAGGTGGGTCTGCCAACTCCGCCGCTTCTGCTAAGGGAGCCTTGGCCAAGGCTGGCTGGCCCTGGGAAACCTGCTCTGACTCCGTGTCCGAGTCGGGGGTGGGCGGGAGACTGTCGCTGACAGTCTTTCAGACGTCCCTGAGACCGACCTATGCCCCTGCAATGGGTGAGGAAATCCCCAGGGGTTCCATAGTTGCCAGGGGGCCAGCCACTGGCCCTGGGACCATGCTGCCACTTGTAGCCCAGAGAGGAATGCCAATGCCCCTGGTAGGTGGCCTTGGCCCGTGGGCCTCTCTCTCCCCCCGCTGTCTGAGCCTGAGGGCGGGGGAAGAGAGAGAGAGAGAGAGAAAAACTTGTCTGGGGGACCAGGACGGTATCAAGACCGTTTGTCTACCCCGATCCCGTGGGCTCTGGCTGTGGACCTCCATTGAGGACCTGTATGGGGGCGATGGCTCTCGGTGCCGCAAGCCCGGTGACCAGTGGCAACATTCAGTGGATTGGCGATGGAACCCCGGCAAGCGACGCCTCATGCTTAGAGAGCGGTGCCACTCCATAGATCGGGAAGGGAGCGAGAAGACCAACATGTCGGAGACTGGTGACGTGGGTTCAGGTAAGGACGCGCTGTGATCCAAACCTTTTGAGGCTAGACTCATTTGCCTGACGCCTGTTCATTTTGTGTGTGTCCGTTCTGTAACTTGTCTGTTTAAATTCTTGCATCATGCTGCGCTATCTCTATCATTGTTTACTTAAGCTATAAGCTGGGGGCGTAGGGGACTGTCTGTTTTGTGGTGTGTACACGAGGGTCTTAGACCCAACAGTTTCCTTGGAACAGCCTCGGTGAAATTACTGGGACATCCGTCTGGCAGTTAAACACTTTTAGAGTGCCAGCCCAGTATAAAAACAAGTTTCGGATGACAGGAGATTATTCAGGAAGAAACAGAGGCTGAATACCCTTCCCCCTCCCTCCTCTGGCCATTACCCTTGACCGAGTTTGGCAGAGAACTGTGTTGTTTAGTCTTGCTCAGGTTTAGGCCTATACTGCTCTACGTAAGGGCAGTCAGCATAACAGATCTCTGTTGGAGGGTTTATTTCGGGGCCTTCAGATTCACAGCTCTGGCTATTAAAAAGAAGGCCCCCCTGTTCTATTTCCCCACAGTGCCCACATTGAGCATGGTGGCAAGGTGTGATATGGAAAAGAGTCAGCAGATGGCGCCAGACAGCTTTTCGGAGCCGTAGCTTTAGTAGGAGTTTGCAACCCTGCCGGAGTCGTTCTTGGAGCCGAGAGCTTCGGTGCCGTGCACAGCGTTGGGGTGGAGAGCTGTTTTGCCAGTGCGGACAGTGCCTCAGTGCCAGAAATGGACCTGGAGCCACTGAGGAGGTAAAGGGCTCACTTCGGTCATTCACAACAGGAGGCGGCGCCAATAGCTGCTGTTTCGCCTGGGGACCATCCTTAGACTTACTCTCAGGGGCTGAAGTAATCAGTCTAGGAGCAGCTTAGTGCCTCTTGTCAGAGGCCATTAGCACCATACATCTAGCCGGGGATGGCATTCCTGCAGTTGGCACTGCAGGAGCTGAGGGTGGGACCGCTCTCTTCTTAATGTCAGCCCGGTCGGAGGATGATCTTCCCTTACTCGGGCAAGGGGAGTGAGGGTCGGCAGATGACCTTGCTGAGCGTGAGGGTCTCTCCGGTAAGGAGTAAGAACCGGGGTCCGACGCTGGTCACAGGGACTTTTCCATGAGGAATAGTTTGAGTTTAAGGTCCCTATCTTTCCTTGCTCTTGGCTTTAAGCCCAGACAGTGGGAACACTTCTGGGAAACATGTCCCTCTCCCAGGCAATGGATACACTGTGTGTTGCTGTCCATTATAGAGAAGGCGGCCCCGCATGACACTCACCGCTTAAACCCGGAAGAGCAAGGTATAAGGGTGAGGGAGTGGCTTCCCTGATGGGAATTAGGGAAAACAAAAACAAAAATAATTTTTTTATTTTTTTTAAGGATGAAAGAAAAGAAAAGAAAATGAAGGAGCTAACTAATTATGAGAGGGAAAAACAGATAAGAGACTATCTACATAACGAAGAGGGCTCTGGTAAACTGTTCTATTCCAGACCGCAGGTGGTAGAGAAGGAACTAAGGGCGGTCAGACCGCACAGTGCTATTTATACTATCCACGCACAGCGTGGGGGAGGGGAGTTGTGCATGTGCAGTCCGACGGGCACTGCTATTGAAGCTCTCCAACTCCAGATGCAAAGGCGCAGCTGTACCTACAGTGGAGCACCCATGGGGACATCACTCAAAGAAGAAAGTTTTTTTGGCTTAGCTTCCCCCTTCCCAAAGCCTTTGCAGGTCATCTACCAGATAACCATTTAAGTGAGCTGCACTGTAATAAAATATATAAAATTACCAGATTATGAAGGAAATTAGGGTGAACAAAAATAAAATAAGTTACTTTGCAGTAACTGATGTTTTCTATCCGAGTCATCTCTCCAATTCCCCATTCTTAGTACAGCAGGCTGATGCAAATTCCAAGAATGGCAGAGGGGAGAAAAATCCCAAAGAAAAAAAAGGAAAGATTTATAAAAGTACAATTAGAAATCTAAAGGCTTCTCAATGTGCAATAATATCCTTGACAATAATGGTAGAAGAAAGCCTAACAACAAAGACTTTCAGAAATACAACAAGGAGTCTGGTGGCATCTTAAAGACTAACAGATTTATTTGGGCATAAGCTTTCGTGGGTAAAAAAAAAAACTCACTTCTTCAGATGCATTTTTACCCACGAAAGCTTATGCCCAAATAAATCTGTTAGTCTTTAAGGTGCCACCGGACTCCTTGTTGTTTCTGTGGATACAGACTAACACAGCTACCCCCTGATACTTGACAAAGATTTTCAGGCATCTTCTAATGGGGACAACATTACAAAAAACACAAGACACTTTGGTTCAGACCAGTTTTTCCATCAAGTCCCATTTATGGACAGAGAAAATTAATTCCACTACTAAAATAAAATGGACATACTTGCACCCTTTATTTCTTGTTTCTTCTCATCGTTTTTTTCTCCTGACCAACCCCATATCCAGCTGAACCAACCACCAGAATTTTCATCATCTTGTTTTACCCCTGGTCTGTAAATCTTTAATCCAGCTTTAGTTACCTGTGATTAAAAAAAAGTTCACAGTTAAATTCTATACGAGTTAGACAGCAAGTAAAAGATATAAATACAAGTCATGCTCCAATGCCCCAGAACAACAAGGATGACTTCATGACAAAAGTGACATTTATTATTGGCTTATACAGACGCCCCCCGACTTATGCAATCGTTCCGTTCCGGAAAGCCTTGCGTAACTCGAATTTTGCGTAAGTCGGAAACATATACCCGTACATTATGCAAAAATTTCCGCAACTCGAAAATCCTATTTTTGGCTTATGGAACTTTTTCCGTAAGTGTGAATTTGTGTAAGTCGGGTCTTGTGTAACCCGAGAAGCATCTGTATACTTGCTACAGTTTTTTGAAGCACGCTGTAGGCCTGATATCAAATATCTCTCCGTTTTCATAAAGGCAACCCACTGAAGTGAGGGATAGAGTGGAAGGAAATTAATCTCTCTCAAGTCACCAAAAGCCTCTATTATAAGATTTCTACATAAGACAGACATTCTTCTCTCAAACACAGCTACAAAAAATATTCCATGACAATTTAATATATTTATTATACAACATATAAAATGTTATTTTTAATGTAAGTTATTTAGGATATAAAGTCAAGCACTACAAAGCCAGAATAGGCCACATTTAGGCTTGCTCATACAACTTCAATTCTGGTTCGCTGGCCATCCAAACTATGCACTGAATAAGGTAGTTGCTCCGCAAAAAAAAAAAAAAAAAAAAAGTACTTGATTGTGTTTTTAAAGACTATTGTCATCATATTTCATATACACTGAGGCAAAATTAAGGTTCATATACACGGAGGCAAAATTAAGGCAACTGGAAAGCTAGCATCTCTTAATTTACAAGTGCTTGACTTTGCTACCTAAATAACATTTTTAAAACATAGTTTGTACCTAGTTTCGTAGTTTTTTCCCCAAAGAATGAACTGATTTAAATCCAGACAAATTAAATCAAGTGGAAAACCTTGAATTAAATAATTAAAATTAATCAACTTTTCCATTTGTAATTCATTTTTTTTTCCTAAAGAAAGGTGCACTCTCATTGATTGCTATAACTGCTAAAACACACTGATTTACAACTAAACAGACCCTTTATTCTAGATTTGGTACATCTTTTCGCTACCTAGGATGGTTCACTATAAATAAGGCTGCAAGCCAGTCACGGATTCCATGATTTCTGCAGCTGCAGCGGCCAGCGTGGCTGACCCCGGGACCAGCTGCTCGGGCAGATCCGAGACCAGCTGCATCAGCCGCTGCTGGAGCGGCCCCTGAGACAGCCGCTCGGGTGACCCCAGGGCCAGCCACACCGGCCGCTGCTGGAGTGGCTGCGGGCACCTGGCCCCGGGAACCACCCAAGCAGCAGCACCCTAGGATCAGCTAAGGTTTAGTCAGGAGTATTTATAGTAAAAGTCATGGACAGGTAACTGGCTGTGAATTTTTATTTATTGTCCTTGACCTGTCTATGACTTTTACTAAAAATAACCATTACTAAACCTTAGTTTTAATTATAAACGTTTATAATAAGCAATTATGCAGCTTAATATTGTCAGATTCTTAATTGCACATTTTTAGCATGTTAGAAAATGGTTAACTATAAATTGCTTATTTATTAGAAAATTAACTTTGCTCATGATTTGTGTCAAGTTGTTTTAGGATGGTAACTGCAATTTAAACAGAATTTTAAACAAACTATTTTTATTAAACAAAACCTTAACTATTTTGGATAATAAACTTCGCTTATTGAAACATGTTTTACATTTACAACTGAATGATTTGTTAAAAAGAGGGATTAACCGTTGTCAATGAATTAAACTGATTATTTCAGATCAGTCTGGGAAAAAAATATCAAATATGCCTAGTCGCTTAAATCTCTTGAAAATGGAGAACAGCATAATGAGAAGTAAAGGTGTGGACTGAAGACCAAGTTGCTGCTTTACAAATGTTGACAACTGGTCCTCAAGCCAGGAAAGCTACAGATGCTAATAGATACCTAAATTTTCTAAAATGAACTCCACCACCATGCACTTTGTGAATACCCAAGGAGCAACTAAATGCCTGCTTGGAGAAGCAGCTGAACTGGATGAGCTCACTGACACTGAAGAGGAGGGCGGTGGAGAGCATTTTCTATAATTCCTTCCCTTTTCCCTAGGCAGATCTCGGACACTGGGAGCAAAGTTATGGTGTTAAAAAGGTTGTTGCTCATTAAAATGCTCTCTCTTCGTTGCTGGAGTTTAGATTCCAAGAGATTTGAGTGTTGCCCTGGAATCTTTAAGGTTGTGAAGCCGGTCAACAGTTTTCTTGGAGAATACAGTAGGACCTTCAAGTGGAAGGTCCTATAGATCTGTTGGATTTTTACAGGCAGTCCCGATGACTGTAATCATGAACACCTTCTCATAACACCTTCTTATTTGGGCCACCAAATCTGCACTATCCAAAAACTACCCTGAAGGGCTGTTCTGGTGACCAGTTTACCCTCCTCCACCATTACTGAGAACTCTTGCTTGCAATCCTCTGGTAATTTGTCCTTCAATTCTGCAATGTTCTCCCAGAATAACAGTCATATTGACTGAGGAGCTCCTGCTGGTCTGTGATCCTGATCCACAGGTCCCCTGAGGAATCTTTGACCAAACAAGTCTGATCTTTTTGAGTCCTTGCTATTAGGCATGGAGGCTTGTTGTCTTTCCTACTCATTGGCAGCTGCCACCACAAGACAACCCAGAGAGGAGTGAATGTAAAACTGTTCATACCCTTACAGGGAATGAAGTATCTCTTCTCAGTTTGTTTTGCTTCTGGGAGCCAGTGACGAGAGTGTCTGCCAAAAAGTCTTGACCAGCTCCATGACCACCTCACCGACTGACAGAGCAACCTTAGCCAGGGTAGTAGATACTACAATGTCCATCAACTTGCAAGAACTCTCATGTACCTCTTCTGCATGGATGCCAAGCACCAAGGCCACTCTTTTCAGAAGGTCTTGGTGGGCCCTGTGGTCTTCTGGAGGAAATCTCCCACTGAATCAATAGCTTCATCTGTTGATGAAGATAAGGATGCAACCGGCATCTGAGGTGGTGGCAACTCTGTAATCTGTGGTGGGAGAAGCTACCTGAAAAGGACCTGGTTGGCTGGGACTGGTCACGGTACCGGACACAGAAGTACCCAAGTCAGGTATCGAGGAATGATGTTCCCAGTGCCGTCATGTCTGATGTGCTCCCCACAGCTATTGAGACGGCTGAGGGGATGCCCTGGCTGGAGGAGGGATGCCCCATGGAGCCCAGAGCAGCCTCTGGAGTCCCAGGACCCATCCTTGTACAGACACTCACCCCTTAGGAAAAGACCAATGTTGGGGCTGTTGCATTGTCCATGGCTCCGACGACCACGAAGGAGGGTAAGTGCTGTGTCCCAGGTGGGATACAGAGGACTGCACTTCTGAGGTCAAGGCCAAGGAACCAGAAGTTTCCAATAATGAAGGTGCTGATGCAGACAGTACCGGAGAGAGGTATCCTGAACCAGGGGGTGGCAGTATCAGAAAAAAGTCATGGGAGATTTCCCTCTTAATAAAACTGGATTGAGAGATGGTATAGATAGTGGTACCAGGGGTTCTCAGTGCGCTGAGGCAAGAGCTGTGGGAGAAGGAACTGGTTGGATGGTTTCCAGTGCTGGTGAAACAAGTACCAAAGGTTAAGCAAGTTTCTTGCAGCTGCATATGCCTCTGGGGTACATGGGAGTGGCATTGAGTGTTGGGCTCCTCAAATGTCTCTTCGGGGAAAACTTTGACAGACGTGGTACAGGCTCCAGAGACAGCGAACCCCCTTTCAGAAGGTGAGGCTTCTGGGATAGCGCACTCTGCCAAACACTTAGAGACAATGCCTCTATCTCACCACAGTACCAAGACTGATGAACGAGACGACGAGCTCACGAAAGGTCTGGGTCTCTTCTTCAGTACCAGGGATCAGGACGGAGGGGCCAAAGGTACATCTGGTGGAACACTATGTAATGACGCTGAAGTACTTGGGCACTCTCTCCATGCGATGACTTGGCTGGGAGTCAAAGTGCTATTTCCATAAGCAAACACAGAAGCCTCACTGCTCTATGCTTTTTCCAGCAGGATTTGAAGCCATTGCAAATGTGATATTTGTCACTACTGTTGGCCTCACCCATGCACTTCTGGCAGGCTGGATGAAGTTCACCAACCAGCATGGGCTTTCAACATGTTCCAAGGACTTAAAATCTGGGAAGCGAGACATCATTCCAGTACCGAGCCTGGTACCAAAAAAATAAAAAAAATGATCCCAAAGGATGCAAAAAAGAAAACCTAACACTAACTTACTTGAGAAACTATTTATGAGTGAGGGAGGCACTTAAGTAAACAAGTCTGAGATGCTCCGACAACCGTCACTGGTGGAAAGAAGGAACTGAGAAGGACGGGGAGACTAAACCCTCTTATACCAGCACACAGTGGCACACGGAAACAGGGGGCACTTGAGCCAGCCCGACAGGGCAGGCACACACCTACAGTGGAACTGACATGTTCAATCACTCAAAGAAAAAACACCATACTTAATTTAAACCAAATAGAAAATTGATTTAATTACAAAAATCAGATATTTTTATCCACCTTTGGGTGGGAGGGAGGGGGCGTTAAGAAAAGGTACAAACAAATTCTATCATGTAAAATTATAACTGCTCCATCATGCATCATCAGCAAGGTTTGAACGCTGAACCTTTGGCATTGTTGGACAGACCTCCATTACTTGAGCTACAGGACTATACTAAAGCAGCTGGCAGCAGAAGACTGTTGTCCCAATGCAGTATGAGCAGCTGGCATCATGTACTGCAACCAGGGAGTGGTCAGAGGAAATCACACACCCCCAAACACATCTCTATACATCCCAATCCTGGTGGCATGGGGGTAGGGGGCTCATGTCCCATGTGGAGACCCAGAGGGGAAGAATGGGACACTATGACCTAGTGCAGTGGGGCCTAGTGTTGTGGCCATTCATAGGGAGCCCAGACGAGCTCTCTCCTCTCCTCCCACCCCTGCTGTTCCAGTAGGTATTAGCATGTGGGGCTGCTGTTGCTTTGGCATTTCCCCTTTAGAAGGATCTTGCTAATTTTCATTCTGATATACTGTCAAAATCTGCCTCAGCAATGCAGCAACAAAAGAAAAAAGGAGATATTTAACAATTTACAAGGCAGCCAAATATGCATGGAATCTCATGGGTCACAGAGAAATCCACTTTTCTAACTCGAAGGCTTTCTCCCTGACAAATTTCAAAGACCTATTGCAAACAACTGAGGCATTAGAGTACCTCTAAAAAGGATGCAATAATCTCTTATAATGGAAAGTGTTAGGCAACCTAAACTTAAGGGTTGCTACCAGCTTCTCCCATACTACTACTTTAATTTCTAAACAGTATTGAAGTTACAAGATATGTAAGGTGGTGTGCTACAATAGGCTAAGCTGAAGCAGAGATTTTTCAAGGGAGTTTACTGAGGGATAGTTTTCTTCACTGCCTCCATAAAAACAGTGAAATAGGATGCACGGACAGACTGAGCTTTTCTGACATGTTTGGCTTTCTTCTGCTGCTGGAGACCATTTTTTCCACTGTGATCCTCATGTTACAATGAAGGAGCTCAAAACAATAGCATTTTTTCTGATATGAAATCTTTTGTTCTATTTTGTTTCTTTATCCAAGGTTTGAACAATTTTTTTAATTTACCAAATGGAATGCTACCCCAGAAATCTGTCCTTAAGCAGGTTATAATATAAATTCTCTACCTGTATATTGAGCATATAGATGCTCTCTTATGCTACAGTAGTCAAAAAGATTAACTAAAGCAAAAATGCACATCTATAAATTGGGCAGCAAAGCTGTTTAAATTCATAGGGTCTATTCAGAGTTCATATTTATGAATTTCTACTGATAAAAAAAAGCTAGTTTTAGACATAAGATCAGAAGCATCACTGTAGAATAAGGCTCATGAGGTCTACCTATCAACTCACTATGAGGTAGTTTTTGCCACCCTTACTCTCATTGAGTTGTGTTTTAAGGGAGAAAAGCCAAGCCTCCATGAAGTCGACTAGACACTATTCCAGGGGTCGGCAACCTTTCAGAAGTGGTGTGCCGAGTCTTCATTTATTCACTCTAATTTAAGGTTTCGCGAGCCAGTAATACATTTTAACGTTTTTAGAAGTTCTCTTTCTATAAGTCTATAATATATAACTAAACTATTGTTGTATGTAAAGTAAATAAGGTTTTTAAAATGTTTAAGAAGCTTCATTTAAAATTAAATTAAAATGCAGAGGCCCCCGGACCGGTGGCCAGGACCCAGGCAGTGTGAGTGCCACTGAAAATCAGCTTGCGTGCCGCCTTTAGCACACGTGCCATAGGTTGCCTACCCCTCACTATTCTATTTCCAATCTATTTTCTATGAAAGATGCTCAGATACTATGTTAGGAACAAACACTACAAAACCCTAGGAAAGATAAATCTAATAAAAATTTACTACTAACCAAGTAAAGGTGGCAGAATCTGACCTTATGTGATTACAAATGTGTGGTTATTTTGTGCTACTTAAATTTGGGACAACATCTGCCAGCAGTAATCAAGAATGTCAGGAACTTTGTACTGTACCTGAAATAGTGGTTTTAGTTCCAGTCATTTGTCCAGAAGGAAAAGAAAGAATAAAATAATGAAGTGTGTACTGCAGCTGAGAAAAAGGTAAATTATGCAGTTCTATACCCATTACATATTCAGAACAAGCCGTATGTGCTAAAAATAGAAAGAAATTTGCTGCAGCTTATTTAAAGAAGATTATGGGGCCAAATTCTTGTCCACTCACGATGCTGCTTGACAACGGACTCAGCCCAATCACTCACATGTAACTATCAGTCAAAGACAGGAAGACAATGAGCAACTGAGCAAACTTTACAATTAAAAGGCAGGAGTCAAACAATTTATCTGCCTAAGAACTCCTCAACCCAAAATCCCATTTTATATATTACTTTATTTTCAGTTAACTTAATTATAGCAATTTTACCTCGACTTCTGCCTGTTGTCTTGCTAACGTGATGTTAAATATATCCAGGGTCTTTTCGAATTCCTAGAAAGTAGGTGAAAAAAATACAATATTAACTGCTCAGGTAATAAAAATGATACATGATTCAAATATTTAACAAAGTCTGTTATTGTTTTATTCAGTATGCGCCAACTTTCTGTATTGTTTTCTCCAAACCATCTGTTGTGCGAAGTAGCATATTCTCCATTACCGAATAATTCAAGCACTTTTTCCCTTATTTACAATATATTTCACGAACACAGCATTTTTAATAAGCTCTACCTGCGTAACTTTATCTGTACTGTTTTTAATTTACTTACCAGCACTGTCATTTGAAGATAGCATCCTACCTAGATTCCTATTCTGGGGCACAAGACATAATAGTTCAACATACTGGTTATTTCTGCATACCCCACATATTACCCTCTGAAGACATGATTACTATAAATACTGTACTGTCGTCTCCAACGGTTAGTTCCATTCCACCTTACCTCTAAATGGTCTAGTCTTTTAATAATCTATATAACGTAATAAATACTAATACCAGGGTAGTCAATTATTTTTGTCAAGGTCCAATTCTTGGGCAAGGTATAGTCAAGAATTCAGAGAAAATAATAAAAAAAAATAGTAAGTACATAAAAATATTTTTGGGATCATTCAAAAGCATCTAACAGTCCAGCTTTGGCCCGGGGTCAGCCTATTGACTACCCCTACTAATACTTTTGATGATCCCTACGTGAGAATTCATCTATTAATGATGCTACCTTCTGAAAACAGTCACTGTGTACATTTTTATAGTGTCTTGCAGCCAAAAGTATTCACAAAACAACAAAAATGGATGTAGAGAACTCTCAACTGGAGATTGCAGCCAAATGGTACGCACTACCATGAGGCATGAAGAAAGGTTTAAAAAAAAAAAGGGGGGGACTTAAATCCCCATTCAAAAGGACTAAACACTTTACAAGGTTTGTAGCTCAACTGGAAGAGATATTTACATCTGTGTGAATTTTGAAACTGGTGTTACTGGTTTGTGCAAAAATTGTATTTTGGAATGAAACCATTTGACAAGTGGAGGGCTCCTAGGTTGGAGAGGAGTGAAGGAGCAAAGGATGAATATAACTGACAGGAAAAATAAGATTATTGTAAGGGGAACGTGGCCTCCAAGTGGTTTCTACTGTTGACACACCCTTACAGAATTAACATTACAATTTTAGAATGCAAACCTAACTACTCAGTCATCACCAACCATCTCCATAGTTTATACTACACCATCGGCAGGAATGGTGCTTTACAGATACAGAAGATGGCCAACTCTCTGTGAGCTTACCATCTAAATTATACAAATAAAACACACAAAGGCAACACACAGTTAGCAGGAGTGGCAAAGAAGAGAAGAGGTAAGATATATTACTTAATTTTATTGATATATAAATATATACAGTATAGTGCAACAGGTTAAAAGAAAACTAGATCATTTCATGGAAAATAGGTCCATCAATGGCTACTAGCCAACGTGGTCAGGGATGCAACCCCATGCTTGAGGTGACTCTAAACTTCTGAATGCCGGAAGACAGGCGTGGATCTTCCCAAAATTGTCCTGTTTTGTACACTTCCCCTGAGCTCTGATATCGACTATTCCTGGAGACAGGATACTGGGCTAAATGGACTACTGCTCTGACTCAGTATGGCAGCTCTTATATAAAACTCTAATTATTATAATCTTATACTTTGTTATATAGTACATAGGTCTTTCAACATAAACCAAGCATTTCACTTTTCAAGGCAAGAACCAGAGGAAAACAACCACCAATTTTCTTCACTCTATTCATTAATTTAAGGACTCATTCTGCCACCCTTACTCAATGTAATTAGTAAAACTGTGCTACTTACAAAGCATATTACTAGTCAATGTGAATAAGGTTGCAATATCAGACCTTTAGTAAGTTTTACTGAATTTTACTACTGAACTTCTGACCATCTGTGTCTGACCATTTATAGCTAAGAAATTAGCAAGAGACTTTTCAATTCGGGTGCTCAATATCAAATTGAAAATTGCTAACCTCTAACAATTTTACAATCTCTTCACTAGGTTTCTTTGATGTTATCTTCATTTTATACATCTCTTTGTAGTTCTTCACTTGTTTTCTATGGTGTCGAATGTGTTCCCATGACCACATATTAAGCTTGGGTTGAACATTTACTTCCAGAATACCTTTAATAATGTATTTCCACCTAATGCAAAAACAAATTAAAGTGTTTGTTATATACCAGTAAAAGTTAAAAGCACTTCTTTCCATATTCCACACTGACCCATCTCCAAAAAAGATGGGACCAAGTTGCACAAGGGTGTAACACCCAGGGCCGACGAGATGGGGGGGAAGCCGGTACAAATTACCGGGGCCCGGCGGTCTGGAAGGGAGCCCGGGGCCCGGCTTCCCCCCCACTATTCTCGTCGACCCTGTTTAGCTGGTCCGCCCCTGCTGGGGGGCCCGAAAAAAAATTTTCACCGGGGCCCTAACCCGCTCTCGGCAGCCCTGGTAACACCTTGTCAAATACCAATCCTCTGGTCCAACAGAAGGGTATCACTTAACGGTTTCAGTTTTTTTCTCAGAGGTTAATAGGTTGCTTTGTCCTAATCCTTTGAAGTACAAGTGTTTTCTGCAAACCTACAGGGAGCTTCTGAAAAAAGTGCATGCTACTTTTATCTTCACCTCCATGCAAAAAGATTATAGCTAACAGTAGTAATCTTCAACTAATGACCTCCAAAGCCACACTGGAGTTTCATCCTCAGACTACAGATATCAGAATGCTATCAGATTCAGAAGTTTCTAGAAATGTGCTGCTCAAGACAACAGTTACAAGCTTTGAGTAAGTATGCTGTATTTACTGTATCCTAGCCTCTCAATGATTCACTTTTTTTTAAACTATAAAGTATTAAAAACCAGAGCACAGTTGCACAAAACCCTTAAACTCATCGGGAGAAGACAGTGAGAGTGGATCTACCCAGGATAGTATACTCAGAATGACAGTCGCAGTAAATCCCTTTTAACCATATCCTAGCTACCTAAAAGTGAGTTATGTCTCCGGGGGTTTACTGTTGGCCTTGACATATGCAAGGAAAGCAGTTTGCATGAATTCATTTTGGTTTGTGGATGTGTACATGCCCATTATATCATCACATATCCGTTCAGATCAGTTCCTCCCTTGTAAGTTAAAAGTATATTGAAATGGACAAGAATCAATGTATTGCCAGTTTCACGGAAGCTGCAATGGCAACAGATAAAAACTTGTAGTGTGATACACTGTTAAAATCACGATACACTTCAAGATGCCACAAGCTAACTTAGGAGAGGGAGTGTAGGGGGCGAAATAGATCTACAAAATGTATAAAGTAAAACTCAGATAAGCAAAAATTTCTGTGGGGAATTTATGCAACACACTCTCATTTAAAGAGGAAAACTATCATCAGAAAATTATTTCAAGTAAACAATTTATAAAAATGTATTTAAAAGAGATTTTACCACATCTTGGCATTGTTGTGCAAAAGAACATCAGGTCTGTACTTCCGGTATGGCAGATTTCGGGTCATCATATCAATAGACTCAAGGAGCTCCATAATACTGAAGTACTATGCAAAATATACCAAGTCAAAATGTTATAATTTGCAGCAAGACTAACACAATATAAACCAAAATGTCTCCAAAGCAGTATTGTTTAAAATCAAGCACACTATAGGGTTCAAAAAGGTTTAATTTAGTAGGTTCCTTTTAATAGAACATTTTTTTCTGAAAGTTTTTATACTATTTATTTCTGAAAAACTCAGCAGAAGAAGTTCCAGACTAATAAAGCCACTGATATTTTTATTGAATCAAACAACTGAATCTCACAAAGAAATGTTACCTGTGGTTTATTGAACTCAATGGCTATATCCTGTAAATTTACATCTAAGTCCATTTTTGGTGAAGAAAAGTCAAAATCAGATCGAGGATTCATACGGAGTTTGGCTTTAGCGGAAATTGGACGGAATACTAGAAAATAGAATTTTAGAAAAAAGTGTGAATTAAACAAAACAAATGTGAAAACAAGTAAGTTATTTAATACAGTCTAATATTTACACAGGATAGACTCCACTGAAAGTTACATCATGCCATTCACTTGAAACACCACATTTCAGAACACAAGAATTGCATTAAGGCAACTTAAGTATACTGTACTCAATTTGAACTGAGCCAAACCCCAAACCAGTGGACATTTGAAAGGGAATTTCTTTACAAAATTCTCTTCAACAGAATCACAAGTCAGGAATTTCAAGAAGTAATCTCAATTTGCAGCAAAACTTAAGTTTTATTTGCCTCTTATGATGCTGAGTTCTCTGTTGCATTAGGAAAAGCATTCAACCATAATATTTATTTCACTACACCAATTATTACCATATGACAAGTACTATTCTCTAAAATTTTACTGGTGATCTCAATTTGCACCAATATATTATAGAAACGAGGCTATTCATTGCTTCGGGTATGGTGTATCTGCACGGATATTAATTTCACTTAATCTTCAATTCAGCAAATTGAAAATGTCAGAAAATGAAATACTGACAACTGATGAAAACAAACTTTGGTAAACTCTGTCATTTTCTGTTAAAGGGTGAATGATTTACTGACATTTCAAGCTTCAAATCTAAGTCTAAGTAAACATCTACATCATATTTACACAGGATCCAGGAAAGTACTAGGGAAGTACTAGGGAGGAGCAGTAGAAAACTAATAGCTGTCTAAATATTCAGGGCAGGTTTCTATTCATCATCTGGCTCCCAATTCTGCAAGTTGCATCTGCATAGGTAAAACCAGGCACCTTTGTGGATACAATTGCATAGCTGGGGCCTTAGTGAAGGTTCCAAGATAACAGCATTAAATATGTGAATGCCAACATCCAACTATTGTACATAGCATCCAATTAATTTATTAATCTTGTCATTTGACAGTGACCTGCAAATATCTTCACAAAATTCCTTCATAACTATAACATGTTGCCTACTCCTCACTTAAACTGGCAGTTGGGGGCACCCAAACACATTTTTCAGTGAGATTTGTAGGTTACTTTTAAAAAGCTATGTTTGGGGTAAGACTTTTTATCCACTCCGGTATGTAGTCTTAGATGTTGATTACTTGTAGCTAAAACAGATATAATTTATACCTGTATTTATACTAAAGATAATTTCTTCCACTTCAATGGAATTTTTCTAAGATTGCTTATATTACACAGAGTCCAAAACCACAAAAAGCTATATTGTATAGCCATTTCTGCTACATTTGATTCTGGAGAAGATCTCTGTTGTAGATCTTCACTCTCTAGATCTAATCAAGGAAGAGGCATCTGAGCAATGGATTTGCTCCAGTCTCATTATAGGAGGTGGGGTAAAAGGATCAGAACTGATACATGCATCCAATATCACCCTTTGCTGCTTCCCTGTGTCTTGAGAACTGAGTCCTTAGCGATACTATGATTTCTGTACAAGATCCAGGTCTCTGGGAACTGGTGCTACAGCTGGATCCGTTGTCACAACCAGGTGCTTCTTAGCTCTACTGCCAGGTAATGATCCTCTACTTTGTTCTGCTGCAACAGGAGCCAAGGAAGTTCTTGTTTGTGGACTGGCTCTGCTCATAGAGGCAGTTTTCCACTGATGGCTCAGTTTTCTGATCCACAAGTTTTGGGTCTTTTGCAATTAACTTCTTAGAAGATGGATCTGACAAGGATTTCAGTACTGTCAACACATTATGACATTTAGTCTTGTCCACAAATTCATTTGACACCAAAGCTGGTCTATGCTCTCTCTCATAGCCAACCATACTGTCCAATTGCTGGCCTCCTGAAGGAGTAAGGCTTGTAACCTGTTCTGTCTCTCCTTTCATGCTCTCAGGATAAAGGTGCTGCAGATGAAACACCTGGAGGGTGAATGTCCTTCTCTGAGGCAGGTAAGAGAGCATGTTTGTGCATCCAACACTGGAAAAAGCAAAGAGCAAGAGGCGCAGCATTTGAAGCCTAGTTATCTGATCTTCAGATCCACCATGAGGTCTTAGTCCAGAGTCGAAGCTTATTAATGTTACGTAATCTATAATAAAAACTAAGTTACTAAGCTAATAAAACCCTATACTAAGTAACTGCTTAACAGTAACTATTTAAAAAACAGTAGAAGTTATCTAAAAAACAGAATGTTTTACATAGTGCCAAAAAACTATCTTGGCACTATGTAAAAGAAGGATCTGGACCCAAGGTCCGGAGTCATTTCTAATCCATCACAGTTGGCAAGTGGAAGGAACTGAGATGGCTGGAGAGCAATGCCCTCCCCCTTTATAGCAAACAGCAAGGGGCACGTGAGCATTCCAACAGGCACTGCTGGTCAGATTACAACATCTGAGTTGCACACAGCCGGTGCATCTCATGAGTGGGAATACGCAGAAGCCACTCAAAGGAGAATTTAGAGTATTCAGAGAAACAACCATCTCCTTTGTTATTCTAAATTCCTACAGTAAGCTAAGATTGTGTACATACAGTTTCAAGCAGTTTTCGAAGGATATCTATGACATAAGCATAAGACACCAGGACTCAACACAAGTAACATTGATTGATAAATAATTAGGGCTACCATATGTCCGGATTTCCCCGGACATGTCCGGCTTTTCGATCTATAAATAGCCGTCCTGGGGGATTTCTAAAAATCTAAAAATGTCCGGGATTTCCCCCCGGTCGGCTATTTATAGATCGAAAAGTGGCGCCGCTCGGCAGCCAAAGCCCCTTCTCGGCCCCCCCCCCGCAGCCTTAGCATGCCCCCGGCCCCGCAGTTGTCTTCCCCCTCCTCCCATCCCCTGAACACTCCGCCCCCCTGCTCCTCCCCCTCCCCTGCTTCCCGCGAATCAGATCTTCGCGGGAAGTCTGAAAAGAAGCAGGGGCAGGCGGGCAGCAGCAGGTAAGCTGGGGCGAGGGGGACGCGAGGAGGAGGGCTCCGGGGAGGCGCGGCGCGGCCCAGTCCAGCCCCGGCCAAGCGGCTCCGGCCAGCCCCAGCCTGGCCCCGACCCCAGCGGCTCCGGCCCGGCTCGGGCCCCAGGGCGGCTGGCCCGGCCCCAGCCGAGCACCTCCGGCCCCAGCGGTTCCAGCCCGGCTCGGGCCCCGGGACACCGGCTCCAGTTGCGGCCGAGCGGCACCGGCCAAGCACCCCCCGGCTCGGGCCCCAGGGCGGCGGCCCCGGTTCCAGCCAAGCACACCGGCCCGGCTCGGGCCCCAGGGCGGCCGGCCCGGCCCCGGACAAGCACCTCCGGCCCGCCCCAACCCCCGCGACTCCGGCCGGAGCGCAGCCCGATTCCTGGGCTCTTGTTAAAGCCGGCCCTGGTCAGGGGACGGTTGGATGGGTCAGGAGTTCGGGGGAGGGGGGCTGTCAGGGGGGCAGGGGTGTGGAGAGGGGTTGGGACAGTCAGGGACAGGGAGCAGGGGGGGTTAGATGGGTCAGGGGTTCTGGGGGGGCTGTCGGGGGGCAGGGGTGTGGAGAGGGGTCGAGGCAGGCAGGGAGCAGAGGGGGTTGGATGGGTCGGGAGTTCTGGGGGTCCTGTCAGTGGGCAGGGAGCAGTTGGATAGGGCATGGGAGTCCCAGGGGTCTGTCTGGGGGCGGGGTGTGTGAATATGGGATGGGGGTGTGGATAAGGGTCGGGGCAGTCAGGGGACAGGTAGGGTCCTAGGGGGGCAGTTAGGGTGGGGGGTTCTCAGGAGGGGGCAGTCAGGGGACAAGAAGCAGGGAGGCTTATATAGGGGGTGGGGTCCTAGGGGGCAGTTAGTGGCAGGGGTCCCAGGAGGGGGCAGTCAAGGGACAAGGAGCAGGGGGGGTTGGGGGTTCTGAGGGGGGCAGTCAGGGGGTGGGAAGTGGGAGGGAGTGGATGGGGGCGGGGCAGGGCAGGGGTGGGGCTAGAGTGGGGCTCCTCCCCGCCCCGTGTCCTCTTTTTTGATTGTGCAAATATGATAACCCTAAAATAATACCAGAAAATTATTCTATTTTTGTACAGTATATTACTTTCTTTTGGAAGGTAGTAATGCATTCAGAATGATATGCTTTCATGGCAGTATCAAATAATCTATAACAACATATGCTAAACATCTCTGTACAGTTAAAATATATTTGTTACAGTTATGCCATTGTGATTGCCAAGACACATCAAAAAATTTTCAACCATAGCAAAATGTTAAATGAATAGAGTATAAGTTTCAAAACCCAGTGAGAACACTTTCAAGAAAGAAACCTAAGCAGAAAGCTGAAAGATTTACCATTCTTTAAGACAGACCACATGGCTGCTCTGGAAAATTTACAACCTCAACAAGAAGCAAACTTGTATTTTCAAAGGATTATTGCCATGACAGACCATCACAGCCACAAATGCTTTGCAATGTAGCATTTACAGTCAGGGCTAGCTTTAAGTTTTTGGAGAAGACAAGCAAGATGATTATTAGGGTTACTTTCAACACCAATACCAGCCTCATCTGCTGCAGAAGTGCAGCCCACCTATTTAAGTAGTTTTCAACATCTGAAGATTTTTTTTAAATAATTCTTCAAAAGCATCTGCTGGAGGGATGCATATGCACATACTGGTGAATTTTAGGTTATTTTCTTTACC
Source organism: Emys orbicularis (assembly GCF_028017835.1). NCBI lineage: Eukaryota > Metazoa > Chordata > Testudines > Emydidae > Emys > Emys orbicularis. The sequence goes on along the minus strand of NC_088688.1, from coordinate 99,997,124 downwards.
TTCTCGCCAAGTCTACAGAATCCAGAGTGAAGAATGATATTAACACTCAAAATGGCCACCCTCATACGCTCAGACTTCAAAGTCAGAAGGGACCATCGTGATCATCTAGTCTGACCTCCTGCACATTGCAGGCCACAGAACCTCACCCACCCACTCCTATAATAGACTCTCAACCTCTGGCTAAGTTACTGAAGTCCTCAAATCATGGTTTAAAGACTTCAAGTTACAGAGAATTCACCATTTACACTAGTTTAAACCTGCAAGTTACCCCATGCCCCAAGCTGCAGAAGGAGGTGAAATACCCCTACAGTCTCTGACAATCTGACCGGAGGGAAATTCCTTCCTGACCCCAAATATGATGATCAGTTTAGATCCTGAGCATGTGGGCAAGACCCACCAGGCAGATACCTGGAAAAGAATTCTCTGTACTAACTCAGAGCCCTCACTATCTAGTGTCCTGTCTCCAGCCATTGGGGATTTTTGCTACAGGCAGTCGCCAATGGGCCACATGCCTTTGTAGGCAGTTTTGTCATACCATCCCCTCCATAATTGTATCAAGCTCAGTCTTGAAGCCAGTTAGGTTTTTTGCCGCCACTGCTCCCCTTGGGAGGCTGCTCCAGAACTTCACTCCTCTGATGGTTAGAAACCTTCACCTAATTTCAAACCTAAACTTGTTGATGGCCAATTTATATATATTTGTTCTGGGGTCCACATTGATGCTTAACTTAAGATCTTCTCTCTCCCTGGTATTTATCCCTCTGATGTATTTATACAGAGTAATCGTATCGCCCTTCAGCCTTCTACTGGTTAGGCTAAACATGCCAAGCTCTTTGAGTCTCTCTCAGAAGATAGGTTTTCCATTCCTCAGATCATTCTAGTAGCCCTTCTCTGCACCTGTTCCAGTTTCAATTCATCTTTCTTAAACATGGGAGACCAGAACTGCACACAGTATTCCAGATGAGATCTCACCAGTGCCTTGTATAACGGTACTAACACTTCCCTGTCTCTACTGGAAATACCTCACTTGATGTATCCTAGGACTGCATTAGCCTTTTTCACAGCCTCACCACATTGATGGCTCACAGACATGCTGTGATCAACTTATATACCCAGGTCTCTCTCTTTCTCTGTCGCTTGCAACTGATAAGTCCCCAGCTTATAGCAAAAATTTTGTTGTTAGTCCCTAAATGCATGACATTGCATTTTGCACTAGTAATTTTCATTCCTTTTCTATTACTCCAGTTTACAAAGTCATCCAGATTCTTGCCTGTTATTCCAATCTTCCTCTGTATTGGCAATACCAAAAAAAACTTTAACTTTGTGTCATCTGCAAATTTTATTAGCGCACACTTTTTGTGCCAAGATCAACAATAAAAATGTTAAATAAGATTGGCCCCAACACCAATCCGAGGAACTCCATTAGTAACCTCCCACCAGCTTGACATTTCACCTTTCAGTTTGACCCATCGTAGTCTCTCCTTTAACCAGTTCCTTATCCACCTTTTAATTCTCATATTAATCCCTATCTTCTCCAATTTAACTAATAATTTCCCATGTGGAACTGTATCAAATGCCTTATTGAAATCACCTTGAGTTTGAAAGAAATGTCAGAAGATACAGGACATCTGCCATGGAAATACAATAAGATAAAGGAGAATATGTAACATTAACTAACCTAAAAGTTTATGCATATCTGTCTCTTCTTCTTCCCTCATTTTCTCTACCTTGTTTTCCAACTCTATCATTTTCTTCCCCCTCCCTGCCATCTGACCATTTTCCTTATTCTTCTTTCCCTTTTAGCTCATCAATCTTCTCTCCTCTTCCTTTTTGAAATTCTTCCTTTGCTCTCCTCTAACTAAATTATTTTTGACTCACCTCTCTTGTTCTCTTCCACATACTGTATTGTTCCTTTGCTATTTGCTCCTCTTTACACTTGATTTCCGCCCTCTTTGATCCTTCTATATTTCACAACTTCTCCTCCTTCCCCTATTCAGTGTCAAGGTCTCCCACGGTGCCTCCTTTCTACTCTTACATGGGTTCATCCTTCCTCTCTCATGTACGGTCTTCCTGTCTTCCTCAATTCGTGAGAAATTACTGTAAAGTATCGCAGTTATTTGCTATCTGCTAGGGACATATCCAGAAGCCCAGTGTCCAGTACTGCGGTGCTCCTAAGTTCCACAAAGAAAGACATGGAACTTGGCTGTAGTAGTCCCCACATCATCATGACCTTCCATCCCTACCTGGCTTTACTGCTTCTGAGGGTGTGGGGGATTACGGTCAGGTTCCTTGACCCTTTGGCTTCTCTGATGTGCCAGCAAGGGAGCTCAGAGCTCCACCACTATTGCTAGGGATTGCCCTGATAATTCCACAGAGAGGCAAACAGTCTGAAAAAAGTTCACAACAGACCTTAAAGCTGTTGGAAACTACTTGAGTAGTCCCTCTTCCGGCCTCACAACCCAGGGGACCCATGTTTGCAGGCCTCACAGACCAGTCCTGGACGACTGTAAAAGAACGAGGTGTAGGAACAACTGAATAAGCTACAAACTGGTATTTTTGTGGAGAGAAGGGAGAAGCAGGGGAGACTCAATGAAGCTTTTCACCTTGATGACCCTGTAACCAGTTAACATTATAACTGCAATTTTTTTGAACACTAAATATAGCCAAAAGTATTGTTGACATTTAGAAGGTACAAAAATTGACGTTTCACATTTGCAGGCTCCAAAGCCAGACATTGCCTTTGGTTGTATTCTTCCTTCTGCACATTTACCGTGAGCATACTTCTCAGAAAGACAATGTATGAAGAAGTGTATTTTGTGCAACAGACTAACTGTTGCACAACAGACTAACTTTACAATTAGTGATGCTCCTCAAAATTAAGTACAAAAGAAAGTATGAACGTGAGACCACAAAACAACTAACAGAACAATGCATTTTTACTGACTGACACTTATGGGTGGCTGCTACTGTACCTATTTCCAAAAAATACCCTCAATACAATTTAGTTAACACTAAAACTATTGGTCCAGCATCGGTTGGTACGTCTATACTTACTTCCTGGTCCGGATGTAAGCGATCGATCTTCTGGGATCGATCCCGGAAGTGCTTGCCATCGACGCCGGTACTCCAGCTCAGCGAGAGGAGTACGCGGCATCGACGGGAGAGCCTGCCTGCAGCGTCTGGACCCGCGGTAAGTTCGGACTAAGGTACTTCGACTTCAGCTACGTTATTAACGTAGCTGAATTTGCGTACCTTAGTCCGAAGTGGGGGGTTAGTGTGGACCAGGCCATACAGAGCTGTATTTTCTTCATTTAAGTGTCCATTATTACTTTAAACGCTTTTGTTATTTTAAAATTCAGCTCATCTGTTATATGAACAAGGAATGGTGACATTAAACGTATGGTTTATAATTGTTGTCTATTTTAGTTCTTAAGCAAAAACATTTCTGTAGAAGGAGTTTACATGCTGTAATGGCTGTGGCAAATGTAAAGACACAAATATAATATAGAGCTCCATTGCAGAAAAGAATTACCATATATACTTGTTCATTAGCCCGTTCATTTATAAGCCGACCCCCCAAGATGGTTAAGTAAAAATAGCAAAAACTGTATCACCCTTTCATAAACCGACCCTATATTTCAGGGGTTGGCAAACTTTGGCTCCTGGCCCGTCAGGGTAAGCCGCTGGTGGGTCGGGACGCTTTGTTTACCTGGAGCATTCACAGGCACGGAGCCCCTCAGGTACCAGTGGCCGCGGTTTGCTGTTCCCAGCCAATGGGAGCTGCCAGAAGTGGCGCGCCACTTCCCGCAGCTCCTATTGGCTGGGAACGGCGAACCACGGCCACAGGGAGCTGCGGGGCTCCATGCCTGCAGATGCTCCAGATAAACAAAATGACAATGTATTAGATATTCAATTCAATGATTCCATAGAGTTTAAAATAATCAAATTTTGGTGTAGACCCGTTTATAAGCCGACCCCCGCTCTTTGATGCGTCACTTTTTTACCAAAAATATTCAGCTTATGAACGAGTATATACGGTAATCAGCATTTTGGAATAGATAGGTGTGCTATGTTCTTTAAGATCTTAAACAAAAGAAAAACTTTCATTTAAAAGTGAAGTACTTTTAAAATAAAAGTGAAATAGTCTGTTAAGTATTGAAAATACAGAAAGTGAGAGAAACACTTACCAAAATCATAACCTTCTGGAATCACATTGCGGCAGGCAACTCCATGCTTTAAATTATTCTATTTATGAAAAAAAAAATTAAAGTTTGAGAGCTTCATTTTCACTTCATGACAAACGTTTTTATATAACAAAGGATAAAATAAAGTATTTTCTTAAACGTGCTTAGAAGAAATAGTACCTCTGAAACCAGAATATATTTTAAAACAAGTCTGTCTGCCCTCAATTTAAATCTATAAAAACCTTTTATTAAGGATGTCAGATTTTAACAACCATGTAATGAGTGAACAACCACCACCACCACTCCATCATACAGAATGCACTGGTAATTTTAAGTGACCTGGGATAGATTGAGAAGAATAAGTTATGCCACAACATATTTGTAAAAAGAACAGGAGTACTTGTGGCACCTTAGAGACCAACAAATTTATTTGAGCATAAGCTTTCAAGATGGCCGATTCCAGACAGTTGACAAGAAGGTGTGAGGATACTTAACATGGGGAAATAGATTCAATTTGTGTAATGACCCAACTCCCCGTCTCTATTCAACTGTCTGGAATGGGCCATCTTGATTATCACTACAAAAGTTTTTTTTCTCCTGCTGATAATAGCTCATCTTAATCAATTAGCCTCTTAGAGTTGGTATGGCAACTTCCACCTTTTCATGTTCTCTGTTTGTATATATATCTTCTGATTATATGTTCCATTCTGTGCATCTGATGAAGTGGGCTGTAGCCCACGAAAGCTTATGCTCAAATAAATTTGTTAGTCTCTAAGGTGCCACAAGTACTCCTGTTCTTTTTGCAGATACAGACTAACACGGCTGCTACTCTGAAACCTGACAACACATTTGTGTATGCTAATCTAACATTCAGTATTCTTCCAACAGAATAGTTACTAACATACAACCCAATCCTGCAAATGGCAAAACTGCCTCTGACTTTACTTCGAGCAGAACTAGATCCCTAATGAATAGGAATTACACCTCTACCCCAATATAACGCTGTCCTCGGGAGCCAAAAAATCTTACCGCGTTATAGGTGAAACCGCGTTATATTGAACTTGCTTTGATCCGCCGGAATGCGCAGCCCCGCCCCCCCGGAGCACTGCTTTACTGTGTTATATCCGAATTCGTGTTATATCAGGTCGCGTTATATCGGGGTAGAGGTGTATATTGAACATTTCACAACATGAAACATGGAAGTACTGGATACACTATGTCATATTTGACTTACCAAAGATTCATCGTAACCTCCGTGGTAGAACATCACAGACTTCACATTCCAGTAAGCAAAAAGATTATCCAGACGTACAAGCTGAAGATAAAACAGAATGCTTATGAAGTCAAATGCACTGTGATCTCTTTCAGTACTTCCCATTATGGTTTTTCATGGATATTAAAATAGCCAAATGCTCCACAAATAAGACATGCACTCTCTCTCCCTCCAGTTTTGATGACATAGAAATAGATTATATCTTTTACCAAGCAAAAGCATAAATCCACAGGAGATGGCTCCTATTCTGACAATGTTTTGTTATAATGATAGCATTCACTGCCTATATTTTACCTTATAGAACAACTTGGTAGCTTCATCATGTAAACATGGGTTCCAATTTTGATCTGAGGTCTGAAAAGGAAAAAGGTCTAGACTTAGTACAATCAAATCACAGAGTCAAACAGACCATACCACAAAAGAGAAAATACACTGTGGGCCTAACTCAACACCCACTGAAGTTAAAGGGCATGGGCGGTCTTTTTGATCTGTTTGTACACCACCTACTACAATGGGGCCCCTGCCTATGACTGGAATTCTTCAGTACTACAAAAACTACTACTACTACAGGAGTCTTTCCACTGATTTAAGTAGACCAAGCTTTAAATTTCTTAACTAAAACTATCAGACTACATCTTCTGAGGGTCTATATACCTGCAATGACTGCCATGCTCCACTCATGAACCAGAAATTAGCATGGTTAAGTTTTCTGCAGGGTGACCTCAATTTTTTTTGTTTATTCTTTAGGCAGATTCTATGGAAAAAAGTACTCAAGGGCTCCTGTTTGTAGTTTTGGTGGTAGCTACATGCAGTAGCTTGAGACCAGTAGAAAGTTTATAGTTTGTTGATAACTCTCCATTTTTATATACAATATGGTGCTAGCTCCAGGAGAGGAGTGCTGTGGGGAAGAGCTTATACTCAGTACACAAATAGCATTTTTGTCAGCAAATAAAGCGTAATTTTCTACAACGTTTTTAACATAGTATCCTTAAAAAGTACGTATCTAGAAACAAAAATATGTATGTTAGCATACAATATGTTATATTAGCACACAGTATGTTAGCATACTGATTTCACTAAGCACTGCCCTGCATGAAATTAAATTCTATTTACATGGAAACGTCACATTTATGATTTACAGAAGCTGCTTAATCAGAGCAGCTCTACAGACAGCCTACCATTCCTGTTAAGTAGCCTCCCAGAACAAAGACAGCACCTGCCACGAGGGAAGCAACAAACAAACGAAGTGTGTTTGTTTCTCAAGTACTTCAAGTTTACATCCTATTTCAGTATTTGTTATAGTCCCGTTTCAGAACGAAGTAGATCAAAGCGCACTAAGGAACTGTTACTGCATGTCAGCAGGGTCCACATGGACAGTTAATGCACAGCAGACTAATGTGGGGTAGATTTACACCTCACCTTGGTGAGAACTAAATGTTCATGTAGACAAGCCCCAAGTGTGATTGCCGCCTCAACTGTCTGTCCCTCCTCCTCTGAAGAGTGAAGTTGCAGCAGCAGATCATGCACTGGGCTATGATGTGAATCTCTCCCAGGAACATCAGGAACCTAACATGGGCATCTGTCTTGGGAAATATAACTGAACCAGACGTGCATCTTTTGAACCTTCTGTGCAGTTCAGGTCCCAACATAGCCTTGGTCCTGCTAGTGAAGGCAGGGGGCTGGACTCGATGACCTTTCAAGGTCCCTTCCAGTTCTAGGAGATGGGATATCTCCATTAATTATTATAATTATTATTATTATTATAAATTATAATTAATTATTATAGCCCCAGGAAGAAACCCAACATAGATCACTCTAAACTATGTAACTAACTATAACAAGAAACTGGATGAAAATATGCAATAACTAGTTGAAAGACACATGAGGTACTTCCTTTACCTCTCTGCAGTAGCAAAGAAACTGAAGTGATCAAGAGACATGCTCTCTTACAAAGACAAATGATGTAATCTTAAATGTGGTATCACTCCTCCATTCCCCAACAAACACATCTTTTCTATGCAGGTTCGTAGCTTAATACCAGAGATGCCAAATACCATAAGTGGGAAATCACAGAGGCACTCAAAAGAGAGGTTATTTCCCTAACAGTTACTGGAGTTCTTTGAGATGCTTTTGCCCACCCAGATCCCAGTGCACGAGCTTGCAAGCTTTGAGCCAGCAATGTCTGTTGGGGCTGTGCATATGCCCTGTATGCCTTCAGGCCCCTGAACAGGTAGATCAGCCCCAACCACTGCTCAGTTCCTTCACCAATACAGAACATCCAGGTAAAGGACTCTTCATCAGTGAGGAAGGAGGATGGGTCATGGGATTCCTGTGGAGAAGAGAATCTAGAAGAATCCCAGTTACTGTAAAGTAATTAAACTCTCTTCCTCGAGCATTTGTCCTTAGAGATCCCACTGCAGGTGTTTAGCTAGCAGTTACCTCTTAAGGAGGTGTGTGTGTGATAGTCCTATCTAAATAATGACCTACCGAAATAAGCACCTGGATTTGGAAGCTGTCACAATGGAGTAGCAACTGGTAAATTTAGGAATAGAACTTCAAGTAGCTACCCTACACAATCTCAGAAATAGGGGCTCCACGACAACAATATGCCAATGTCACCTGAGCTCTAGTAGAATGTGCCCTAACTCCTCAAGAAAAGAGTAGTTTATTCAATGCATAGGATATCTTAATGCACTCTGAAACCCACTTCACGGGCCTCCAAGAGGCAAACAGCCTGATCCTTAAATTTACCACCTATAGCCACAAAAAGCCTGATTGATCCAGGAAATTGCTTCATTCTAGAGAGAGAAAATGATATAGCTCTGTGTAAATAGAGTGTATGAAGTTTGGTCTCCCCAGAAGAGAAATGATGCCAGGGGGAAGATACCAGCAAATGTATAAATTGATTTATGTGAAAATCAAACATTTTTGGTAAAAATTTTGGGTATGATTTGAGAGTAGCCCCAGCCTTACAATGTAAGGAGGACCCATTATCAAAGCCTGTATTTCATTCACAAAATTATAGCTATTAAAAAGGCACTTTTATGGAAAAATGGAATAATGGACACAGTAACATGAGATTCAAAGGGAGGATCCATTAATAATAGAAGTAGCACATTCAAATCCCATGTAGGAAAAGGATCCTTAATTGAATGAAATATGACTTAGTCCTTTTAGGAATCTTGATACAGTTAGATTGGGGGGGAAGCAAATGACCTCCAGTTGGCAGACGAAACGGAGATCATGGTCAAATGCAATCTAATAGCAATAAAGTCTAGAGAGTTTCAGGGACACACGTAATCCAAAATAAAATAAATAGATGACTAAAGTGTTGAATATGCCTCTGAAAAGCCCACAATGAAAAACATTTTTTTTTTATAGAGCTTCATATGTTAGCCTTGTCAGAGGACTTTCTGCTCTGAATCCAAAATCTTAAACTGCCTCCCAACAGCTTTTATCAATAGAATTTAACCAGCTAGTCTGTGTGCTGTTAGATGTACACATAGAGTACCAGAGCATAGTTCTGTGAAATTTATGTCCAGAACATTTGGACGTGGAAGAAGTGGATGGACTGATAGGCGCATCAGGTCAGAAAACCAAAACTCATGAACCCAGACTGGAGTTATCAATATTATATAGGCCTTTTCTTGTTGTATTTTCTTGAGGATTCCAGGGTTTAACGGAATGGGGAACAAGAGTACGGTAGAACTTTTCCCCACCAAATAAGAAAAGCAGCTGCTAATGAGCCTGGACTTAGTCCCCCTTGGGAGCAAAACAAGGAGCACCTCTTGTTTGCAACAGTAGCAAAAAAGTCTATGACTTATCCCATTTCAGGAACACCTGACTCAGAATTTAGTCTTTAAAATCCCACTCATGGGTTACTAAGCAATTCCTACTGAGATGATCTGCCAAATTGTTCTCAGTCCCTGACAGCTATTAGGCTGACTTGAAAAATGCACCATTCTCACAAAACAATAATTTCCAGACAGAGAAAGATTTTTGCCCCGCTTGTCTGTTTATATATTTCATCACCCTCATACTGTTTGTTAGAATCTGGACAGTGATACCTCAAAGAAGGGGTAGGACAGTCCTGAAGGCTAAACAAATAGCTTGGAGTTTAATACATTTATGAGTAATCAAGATTCCATCCAAGACCACAAGCCCTTTATCTGGAGTTTGTCTAAATGAGCTTCCAGTCCTGCTTGAATGTGTCCATCACAAGAGTCTGAGGATGGAGATGAAATAAAACACCCTGACAGACTTGAAGAGGGGATCAATTCACCAACAGAGAGAGGCCACTGGCAATAATATTTACAAAATCATGGATAACAGAAGTCATGGGATAAGAGGGAAGGTCCTCTCATGTATTGGTAACTGGTTAAAAGATAGGAAACAAAGGGTAGGAATAAATGGTCAGTTTTCAGAATGGAGAGAGGTAAACAAGGGTGTCCCCCGGGGGTCTTTACTGAGACCAGTCCTATTCAACATATTAATAAATGATCTGGAAAAAGGTAAACAGTGAGGTGGCAAAATTTGCAGGTGATACAAAACTACTCAAGATAGTTAAGTCCCAGGCAGACTGTGAAGAGCAACAAAAGGATCTCTCAAAACTGGGCAACAAAATGGCAGATGAAATTCAGTGTTGATAAATGCAAATTAATGCACATTGGAAAACAATCACAATTATACATATAAAATGATGGGGTCTAAATTAGCTGTTATCAAGAAAGATCTTACAGTCATTGTGGATAGTTCTCTGAAAACGTCCACTCAATGTGCAGCAGCAGTCAAAAAAGCAATGCTGGGAATAATTAAGAAAGGGATAGATAATAGTACAGAAAATATCATATTGCCTCTATATAAATCCATGGTACGCCCACAGCTTGAATACTGTGTGCAGATGTGGTGGCTCCATCTCAAAAAAGATATATTGGAATTGGAAAAGGTTCAGAAAAGGGAAACAAAAATGATTAGGGGTATGGAACAGCTTCCGTATGAGGAGAGAATAAGACCAGGACTTTTCAGCTTGGAAAAGAGACGACTAAGAGGGGGATATGATTGAGGTCTATAAAATCATGACTCGTGTGGAGAAAGTAAATAAGGAAGTGTTATTTACTCCTTCTCATTACACAAGAACTAGGGGTCACCAAATGAAACTAATAGGCAGAAGGTTTAAAACAAACAAAAGGAAGTATTTCTTCACACAATGCAGTCAACCTGTGGAACTCTTTGCCAGAGGATGTTGTGAAGGCCAAGACTACAATAGGGTTCAGGTGACAGGGAATGGATCACTTGATGATTACCTGTTCTGTTCATTCCCTCTGGAGCACCTGGCATTGGCCACTGTCGGAAGACAGGATACTGGGCTAGATGGACCTTTGGTTTGACCCAGTATGGCCGTTCCTATGTCCCGGAAGCCTGGAGAAGGGCTAACATAGAGCCCATCTTTAAAAGGTGGAGCAGGGGAAGACCAGTCAGCCTGACTTTGATACCTGGGAAGCTATTAGAGCAGTGGTTCCCAAACTGTGGGTTGGGACCCCAAAGTGGGTCGCAACCCCATTTTAATGGGGTCGCCAAGGCTGGAGTTAGACGTGCCTGGGCCTGAAGTCTGAGCCCCACCGACCATAGCCGAAGCCAAAGCCCAAGGGCGTCAGCCCTGGGTGGTGGGGCTCAGGTTACAGGCCCCCAGCCTAGGGCTGAACCCATGGGCCAATCCCACCTGGAGCAGCGGAGCTTGGGCAGGCTTAGGTTTTGGTCCCCCTTCCTGGGGTCATGTAGTAATTTTTGTTGTCAGAGGGGGAGTCACAGTGCAATGAAATTTGAGAACCTCTGTACTAGAGCAATGTATAAAACATTCAATTTCCAAATACCTGGAGATGAAGGAGTAATCACGAGCAGCCAGCATGGATTTACTAAGAACAAATCATGTCAAACCAGCTTGATTTCCTTCTTTGACAGGGTAACAGGTTTGGTGGATAGAGGGAATCACAGAATTCTAAGACTGGAAGGGACGTCAAGAGGTCATCTAGTCCAGTCCCCTGCACTCATGGAAGGACTAAGCATGATCTAGATCATCTGCAATGGGTGTTTGTCTAAACTGGTCTTTAAAAATCTCCAATGATGGAGATTTCACAACCTCCCTGGTCAAATTTATTCCAGTGCTTAACCAACCCTGACAATTAGGAAGTTTTTCTTAATGTCCAACCTAAACAGTCCTTGCTGCAATTTAAGCTCATTGCTTCTTGTCCTCTGCTCAGAGGTTAAGGAGAAAAAAAATTTTCTCCCTCCTCCTTGTAACAATCTTTTATATACTTGAAAACTGTTATGTCCCCTTTCAGTCTTCTCTTCTCCAAAACAAATCCAATTTTTTTTTTCAATCTTCCCTCATAGGTCATGTTGTCTAAACCTTTAATCAATTTTGTTGCTCTTCTCTGGACTTTCTCCAATTTGTCCACATCTTTCCTGAAACGTGGTGCCCAGAACTGGACACAAATTCTCCAGTTGAGGCCTAATCAGCACACCGTAGAGCGGAAGAATTACTTCTCATGTCTTGCTTACAAACACTCCCGCTAATACATCCCAGAATGTTTGCTTTATTTATTTTTTTTTTTTTTACATCAGAGTTACACTGTAGACTCATATTTAGCTTGTGATCCCTATGACCCTTAGATCCCTTTCTGCAGTACTCCTTCCTAAGCAGTCACTCTCCATTTTGTATATGTGCAACTGATTGTTCCTTCCTAAGTGGGGTACTTTGCATTTGTCCTTATTGAATTTCATCCTATTTACTTCAGACTCTTTCTCCAGTTTATCCAGATCATTTTGAATGTTAATCCTATCCTCCAAAGCACTTGCAACCCCTCCCGGCTGGGTATCGTCTGCAAACTTTATAAGTGTACTACCTATGCCATTGTCTAAATTATTGAAGAAGATATTGAACAGCACCAGATCCGGAACTGATCCCTGCAGGATCCCACTCAATATGCCCTTCCAGTTTGACTGTGAAACACTGAGAACTTCTCTCTGGGAATGGTTTTCCAACCAGTTATTCACCCACCTTATAGTAGTTCCATTTAGGTTGTATTTCCTAGTTTGTTCATGAGAAGTCATGCGAGATAGTATCAAAAGCCTTACTAAAGTCGAGATATACCACATCTACCGCTTCCCCACATCCACAAGGCTTGTTACCCTGTCAAAGAAAGCTATTAGGTTGGTTTGACACAGTTTGTTCTTGACAAAAGCATGCTGACTGTTACTTATGACCTTATTATCTTCTAAGTGTTAGCAAATTGACTGCTTAATTATTTGCTCCATTATCTTTCCGAGTACTGAAGTTAAGATGACTGGTCTGTAATTCCCCGAGTTGTCCTTATTTCCCTTTTTATGGGCACTATATTTGCCCTTTTCCAGTCCTCTGGAATCTTTCCCAACTTCCATGACTTTTCAAAGATAATCACTCATGACTCAGATATCTTCTTGGTCAGCTCCTTGAGTATTCTAGGATGTATTTCATCAGGTCCTGGTGACTTGAAGACATCAAACTTTTCTGAGTAATTTTTAAATTCTTCTTTTCCTATTTGAGCCTCTGAGCCTACCTCATTTCCACTGGCATTCACTATGTTAGACATCCAATTGGTACTAACCTTTCTAGTGAAAACAAACAAAAAAGTCCTTTAGCACTTCTGCCATTTCCAAATTTTCTGTTATTGTTCTCTCTCTCCCTCCCCCATTGAGTAACAGGCCTCCCCTCTTCTGGGTCATCCTCTTGCTTCTAATGTATTTATAGAATGTTTTCTTGTTACCCTTTATGTCTCTAGCTAGTTTAATCTCGTTTTGTGCCTCGACCTTTCTAATTTTGTCCCTACATCAGTGGTTCCCAAACTTGTTCCGCCGCTTGTGCAAGGAAAGCCCTGGCGGGCCGGGCCGGTTTGTTTACCTGCCACGTCCGCAAGTTCGGCCGATCGTGGCTCCCAGTGGCCGCGGTTCGCTGCTCCAGGCCAATGGGAGCTGCTGGAAGCGGCAGCCAGTACATCCCGCGGCCCGCGCCACTTCCAGCAGCTCCCATTGGCCTGGAGCAGCGAACCGCGGCCACTGGGAGCCGCGATCGGCTGACCCTGCGGACGCGACAGGTAAACAAACCGGCCCGGCCCGCCAGGGGCTTTCCCTGCACAAGCGGCGGAACAAGTTTGGGAACCACTGCCCTACATACTTGTGTTACTTGTTTACATTCATCCTTTGTAATCTGACGTCGTTTCCACTTTTTGTGGAATGCAGGAGGAAGATAAGGAAACCAAACCTAACCTATCTCAGCTAGGTTGATGCAATCAAGATGACCGTGGCTTTGTCCTGTTTAGGTCCTTGAGGATCAGCAGCAGGAGAGGTAAGTTATATACAAGATTCTCCACCCAGAAGAGAAAGGTGTCCCTCAGAGCACAGCAATCCAAACCTCTCCTTGAACAGAACAACGTACTGACTACAGTGGCAAAGTGATCTGTTTCTGGAAATCCCCAGTTAAGAAATATCTGTCCGAGTATGGATTTCTCTAGTTTCCACTCATGAACTTGAGTGAAGCGCCTGTTGAAATAGTCAGCTATGGTGTTTTAATTGTATTTAATTTTAGGTTGCATTAACTGAGGAATAGCACGCAAGTCATGGGAGGTAATAGTTTTAATTGGGTAGGAAGACTACCCAGAGCAGGATATCATGGGCTGTTCAGCAGTTCCATAATTTCATAGCCTCTGTGGAAAGGGGGATGTCAGTCCCCATTGGTGATTTATGTGGTACATACTAACCCTGTTGTCTCTCGCTATGTGGACACACTGTCCTTTTATCATGGGTAGGAAGCGCAGACAGGTGTACCTGATAGCTCTGAGCTCCAGAACATGGATGTGTAAAGAGGACTTTTGGGCAGTCCATCTGTCCTAGTTAGTCCTGGTGATGAGCTCCAAGGAGAGACGCGGCAGGAACTACTGCGAGAGCAGGTGGAGGATAGTTGAATGGGACCTCCAAACACACTTTGCCTGTATTCTTCCACCACTCAAGGGAAACTAGAATATGACAGGGGATCAAGAACAACTGTTCAGACTGTCTCTGTTGGGTGTGTATAAATGGACTAGTACCTGACTTGGAAGCAACGCAGATGCAGTCAAGAATGAAACATGACAAAGGTGCATGCTGCCACACGCCCAAGAAGTTGCAGGCATGATCTGGCAGTGACTTGAGGACTGATTTGAACTTGTGTGACTTGGGTGCAAGAAGACTGTCATCTGGCACATACAGATCACAGCGCCAATCAGATCTGGAAGGAGCAGGTTTGGGTGAGTGATGAATCTTAGACCTTTTTGGCATATTCTCTGGGATGTGACCAGTGAGAAGCACCATCTGAAGATCTTGGCTCCTTCCTACCTCAGACAGGACTGAAGAGAAGACTCAGCTTGTCTTCAAGAAGTATGAGGTCTCCTACAGTAAGGGGCAGCAGGGACACAACAGAAAAAGTTGGGGACCACTGCTGTAGAGGAACCTGGGATTGAACTCAAGCTGCTAATCCAAGTTAAAATCCAAAATGCCTTGTCTTCACTGCTTTTTTAACTCAAATTAAGAACACATCTTTTTTGCAACAAAGACATCCTGAGAAATCAGAGGGGGGGAGGGGATTTTTTTTGGCTTGTTTGGAGTTTACACAAAGAGCTGCTAAATGTATCATTTCACTGTTTTCCCAAGCATAGTCCTGTTAGTCTGCCACCCACACAACAATAGGGGAGAACAGCTGGGTTTTTGGGGTGTGGGGTTTCAAAAGAAGAAAACATTATTCGTAAAAGCACAAAAAATGGTAACATTTCTGGGGCAAGGGTGGTACCAGACACTAATTTTAATTCTATTTTCCGAAGTTTGACTGGTTTACCAGGATTGTGCATCTTTGAATACATGGAAAGGCAAAAAAAGATTATCTAACTGCTATATAAAGAGCTTATGACTGTTCCTCATACAAAAAATTGTATCATTGCCATCATTTTAGGGCTCTCTAAGTTTTTTTCTTACTTCCCACTGGACTCACTGACTTAGGCAAGAGACCATTCAGGACTTTTTCTCCCTCCTTTCCTCTTCCCTTCCAAAAAAGTTCATCTAGTTACTCATTTTCACTACCTCCCCTCTTCTGGAATGGTGGCAGCTTCAATACTATAATATAAAATCTGAGCATCAGACTACAGTACTTAAATTCCAATTATGGTTAAAAAAAAAGTATAAGTGCAGTATCTACTTGGGATATGGTGGTTGCAATTTTGTATGCAATTTAAATGCTAGCATCACATTTTGCAGCAATTTGTGTTTGGTGGTACAGTAGTCCTGAGTGAGAAGTGAATTAAAAAGCTCTTCCTCAGTGTTGAAATCTGGGTCTAGGATTAGAACAGTGTATAAAGAGCCCAAGGGTGTGTTTCAACATACCCAGATGAGTGGGGGGCAGCTATTAACATGGAGTATAGACACAAGGCAAACCTCTGGGACAGTTAGAAATGAGTTCTAGAAGCTGTCAGCCTTTGTATTTAGGATACTGGGATACTGGCGATTCCTATGATTAATTCTAGCTGTCAGGACTAGTAGGGCGATAGGATTTGTCTACACAGTGGGGCAATGCACGCTAAAGGACATTCTAAAACACACCAACATGTTGCACACTAACTAGCCCATGTAGACCCTGCTGACACATACGCAGTTCCATAGTGCACATTAACATAGTACTGATTCAACAGTAACACACACTGTGATGCTGGCAGACCAGGTGCCAGCTCATGCCAGAGTCCAAGGCCAATTCACTTGTGTATTAGTATAGATCAGTGTTTCCCAAACTGTGTTCTGCGGAACACTGGTGTTCTGCACGATATGAATAGGTGTTCCGTGAAAGAATCCTAATTTTTAAAAAGGGTCTTTAAATTTTTTTTAATTTTAAATTTGGCATATTTGAAGTGTTATGTCCTTCAGAAGCGTAGTTTACAACTCTTTTCGAATGATTATAATTTAACATAAAACTCTTTTTCCGGTTATTGATAGATCTCGTATTGAATATCATGGCGTAAAGAGAACGTGGCACGCAAGCATGTTGATGTCTACCCCTTTCAGGCACGTTTCAGTTAGTGACGTTGTACCCCTTCTGCTCGAGGCTGCGCGAACTGCAGTGGTATGCACACACCATTCTCTTTACACCATGTGAAATATAACATATTCAACTCAACACGTTCAAACCTGTGGGTCTTTACCATGTGTGCGATAAGCACAACTAAACTAGCTTCACTTGAAACAATATAAATATTTGTGACAAACAAAATTTGACAAAAATCAGTATTTCTAAATATTGTTACTAAACCTAATCACCATGGATTTGTGGCTAAAAGAAGGAACTTTGAAACGAAAAGCAAGTTCTTCTGGTACTCCAACTTGGCCGAAATAAACAAGCAAAATATTGTGACACTTCAAAGTGAGGATGAACAATCGCAGTCTTTTGTTGCCGAAAAATCTGTTAGTACTAGTGAGTTATCCAAGGTGAAAGAATTTCCACCGAAGTATATCAAAAAACAAGAAGCAGCAGGTGTTAAAAGACCGAAACGAAAGTATGATGAAAGTTATTTGTCTTTCGGTTTTACGTGTGTTGGAAATAAAGATGTTCCTGACTCGCAGTGCATTGTGTGCAACAAAATACTAGCGAACAGTTCATTGGCTCCTGCTAAACTTCGTAGGCATTTGGAAACCAAGCATGCTGAATACAAAGACAAAGATATAAGTTTTTTCCAAGAGAAAAAGTGTGACTCACTTGGAAATTGTAAACTTTCGATTATTAAAATCGCTAAAACAGACAACAAAAGTGCAACAGAGGCATCTTATCGAGTAAGTTACCGTATAGCGCTTGCCAGAGAAGCTCACACTATTGGAGAAACGCTTATCAAGCTTTGCGTGAAAGTTATTGTAACGTGCATGTTGAGCGAGCAGTCTGGTAAAAAAAATTGATGCTGTACAGTTGACAAATAATACTGTTGCACGCCGTATTAAAGATCTTGCCGATGACATAGAAAAAGAGCCAGTTTGCCGACTGAAAATTTGCCATGAGTATTCATTGAAGCTAGATGAGTCCACTGACGTTTCAGGACTTGCGGTGCTACTAGTATTTGTCCGATATAGATTTAATAATATTATTGAAGAGGACCTGCTCTTATGTGAATCTCTGCAAAGCAACACAACTGGAGAAGAAATATTCGACTGCATCAACAATTTTATCAGAAAGCATGAAATCAGTTGGGGAAAATGTATTGATGTATGTACTGTCGGTGCTCGGGCAATGATCGGGAAGATGAAGGGAGCTGTAACGCGAATCATAAGTGTGGCACCAGAAAGCACCAAGAGCCACTGTGCTCTACACAGACAAGCACTTGCAGTTAAAAAAATACCAGCATATCTGAAAACTGTGCTCGATGAAACAGTACAAATTATCAATTTTGTCAAATCTCGACCACTTCAATCCAGGTTATTTAAAATTTTGTGAGAGGAAATGGGTAGTCAGCACAAAGCGCTTCTTTTACATACGGAAGTGAGGTGGCTATCCAGAGGAAAAGTGCTTGTGAGGCTTTTTGAGCTTCGTAGTGAACTACTGGTATTCTTCACTTCAGATAATTCAGGACGAAAATTTAATGACTATCTGACAAATTCCTCATGGCTAATGAGATTTGCGTATCTTGCAGATATTTTTGCAAAATTAAATGAAATTAATCTGTCGCTGCAAGGAAAGAATGTGACCATTTTTACTACAATGGATAAAATTTCCTCGTTAAAAAAGAAACTGGAATTCTGGGCATCTTCTGTAGAACAGAATAACTCCGACTGCTTCCCTACAGTACATGAATTGCTGACTGAAATAAATTCTACAGTCCATGAAGAAGTTTCCAGCATCATTTTACAGCACTTACGTGACTTGCAGGCCTCTTTATTAGAATATTTTCCTACAACTACTGATGATAATGCTTGGGTTCTAAATCCATTTGTAATTACAGCCAAACCAGTCGGCTTTACTGTGCACGATTATGAAAGCCTAATTGACTTAATTTCTGACTCTGATTTGAAACAAAAGTTTAAGGATCTTCCGCTGAATAATTTTTGGAGCAGCCTAATCGAAGAGTACCCTAAAGTTGCTAAACATGCAGTTCGAGTGCTCCTTCCTTTTGCTACAACTTATTTGTGAGAGACGGGAATTTCGTATTATACTGCAACAAAAACCAAATATAGGAATAGACTTGATGCTGTGCCTGACATGAGGATTCAACTTTCCAGCATTATTCCTAATATTAAGCGAATTTGTGATAGAAAAACGCAGAAACACCAATCCCATTAATTCCAAATTTGTATTTCTGTTTATAAAAATAGATTTTCCTAGTAAAAATCTAATTTGTTTGGTGTTTGTGTATATATACTTTTTTTTAAAGTAGAACACTGTTTTTAATTTTGACTCTTGCATTTGATTTTTGTACTACTTTATACGCACTTTCCAGTTAGAAATTGTTAGTTCAAGTTATTTTAAATTTGTATTTTTGCTTTGTTTTATAAAATAAAATATATTTGAGCATAAATAAGGCAATTTTTTATTTGAAAACCAAACAACTACAAAATAATATTATAAGTGTTCCGTAATAGGCTAAAAAGTGTTCCGTGGCCAAAAAAGTTTGGGAAAACCTGGTATAGATCAAAGTGATTGTTAAATGTATAAGAGTGATTTGGAGTTTAAACTTCATGAAAACTAATGGGATGTCACTTGCATTGTTTTCAATTATTTATATCCTGTTATAATGTAGTAGCAAACATTTACATTGTGTGTACCCCTTTAACTAAATAACCCATCAAACAAGAAAGAAGCCTTATGGAATGCAAATGAAGAAGTTCAACAGAAAAGTGCTAATTTCAAAGCAAATGGTCATTGTGTGTGATGATTAGAGGTCAAAGACTAAAAATGCATTCCTCACTCTCCATCATCAACGAAAAAGTCCACATGGGTAGTGACACTGTCACTTTGTTTTCTGTGAAAAGCAGCTGTAAGTATGGATTCAAGGAAAGATCCTGGATTTCTGGACTGTTTGGACTCTTACAGGAAGTGTACCAGATGCAAAGTGAAGATCCCCAGAGACAATCTGGGCACCCTGAAAAGACTTTTGGGAAAGTGGCAGATTATTATATCACTGCCACCATTTCGAATTACAAACTGTGACTCACCTGTGCATATATTTTACCTGCTTTAACCTCTCAATAACTCTCATTTCCTTTTCTTAGCTAACAAACCTTTAGTTAGTTTACTAAAGATTTGGCTATCAGCATTGTCTTTGGTGTAATATCTAAAGTACCAATTGATCTGGGGTAAGTGACTGGTCTCTTGGAGCAACCTGATGTGGTGTGATCTTTGGTTTAAGTGACCTTGTATCACGAAGTCCAGTTTGTCTGAGTGGCAAGATGAACTGGAGAATCTATGGTGTCTGTGACTCCATGGAAGACTGGTATAGTGATTCAGGAGTTTACATTTGTCACTGGCTTGGTGAAATATAGTTACAGAACACACCACCAGCTTGGGGCATCTGTCCTGTTTTCTGATAGTCTGCCCTGAAGTATGCACTCACAGTTGTGAGCCAATCCAGACAGCGTGACACATACTAGCGAACTTTCAACGCATACCAGCAAGCGTTCTCAGATGTATTCTGCAGAAGCGTGAGAAAGCAGAGTGGAGAGCGGTGGCTACTGGCCAGGCGCCCACATCCAAAAGCAGTGCCGCTGTTACCCCAGAATTTGACATTCCTGAGTGTACCCCAGAACTTGACAACACTGCAATCAGTCATTTTGTATGTTCAGCCACTGCCAGCTGAAAACCAAATACCACATAGCAAGGAATAATCTTAGGCCTTTGTGAGGTAAGGTCAGACAACTGCATATTTGCAGTTTGTTAATCAGAACGGGAGGATGGGATAGAAAGTTATGGAAGAGAGTGAGTGAATAGCGACCTTGGTTTTAGGTGCTCCTGATATACTGTTGTTATGGCAAGAAATACTAGAAATGTCTTGAGATAATGAGCAGTTTGTTGAAATTAGGAGAATTGGTGACAAAACAGAAGTTATTATGCTGACCCACTAGGAGTCACTATAGGTTATGTGCTTTGTCAGCTATAAAAGACAGGTAAAAATAAATACCTGGGAACAATACAAGGGAGCTTTTCTTCGGGCAAGGCGCTGACATCTAAACTCCCCATCAGCTGGACGGAAAGAGGGCCCCTGGAAGCCCGGCTAGTGATCACTAGAAACCATCTCAGGCTATGGGTAATTATATCTGGGACGTCCTAAACCTATTAGGTAGGTGTGTGTGTACTTATCTATATATCTAACAAATAGCAGTTTTAGATAAGAGCATGCTTGCTTGTATCAATCATTTATCAGATGCATTGTTTTATTCCAAGATTAATATTATTTTTGCTAGATTAATATTCTTTAAAACATGATGAGTCTACTGGATACTTTCAAGTATAAAATTGAATTACCTGCAAACTGAGATTCTGAAGTGAGATCCCAAATGACAGGGGATTATCTCGATTTGTGATCTAATAAGAGGAAAAAATACAAAAAGAATTACTTAAAATCAGAATACATAAAGAAAAGGAAATAAACAATTTGCAACATGTGAATAAATGCTTGCACAATTATGCAGTCTTATTTTATGTACTTTGAACTCCAAATTTATATTTACATTTACCAAATGCTCATCTCTCATATTTATTTATTTTGGTATTTTTTTAGAAATACATAAATCAATGCTATTTGATTTATTACACAGCATACATCCTTAGAAAAGACAAAAAGAACCACACATGAAAACTGCTGGAATGTTAGAAGTTCACTCATAATGTGGAAAGTATAAGAAGGGGAAAAGAAACTAACTGGGGGGTCATCCATAATAATTGAAAATAATACACAAGAGCCTAATGTTCTATATATACAGAAGTACTTACATCATCTTCATATCGAACATGAATGTTGGAAATTTTCACCTGAAGATTTTTGATGACCTGAGTGACTAATTTTTCTACAAAAGTGTCTTGTTTCTCTTCTTGTCCTTTATCTAAATTGAAGCACAGGGTGTTTAAATATATTTTTACTCAAATTAAGTATGAGAGAGAAATAAAATTGAATGGGAAATCATTTAAATATTATAAATTTTGTAACTAATTAGACTCCAGGAATCAACAATGGTAGGAGCGTAATACTTCCTAACTATAAAAACCACATGCTGAAGTGATTCCATATATCAGAAGCTGTACTTGCTGCTATACTGTACTGTAGTTGTATTAAACACTACCCTTCAGTTTACTTTCATAATGTTTATATCACTGTCCTCAGGGCCGGTGCTACCATTTAGGCCAACTAGGCGGTTGCCTAGGGTGCCAAGATTTGGGGGCGCCAAAAAGCAGCGCCCCCAATTTTTTTTTTTTGTTTACAGCGGCCGCTGCGCTGGGAGGGAGAGGGAGTCTGAGCTGCCGGCAGGCAGCCCAGGGATTCCCCTGGGTCAGCGCTGCCGCACGGATCCCCGGGCCGGGGGGTGGGGAGCTGCCGCGGGGGGGTGCCTCAGGGTGGGGGGGAGCTGCCACACGGCTCCCCGGGCCGGGGGGAGGAGCTGCCGTGGAGGGGGTGCCTCAGGTCGGGGGGGGGGCGCTGCCGCGGGGGGGGGGGGGCGCCTCAGGGTGGAGTGGGGGCGGGGAGCTGCCGCAGGGCTGGGGGGAAGAGGGGCGCAAGGTGGAAGTTTCGCCTAGGGCGCGAAACTTCCTTGCACCGGCCCTGACTGTCCTCTAGGGACTCATCCTGCTTAAGTCGCCAGTGATGTAGTAAGGGCCATATTTTTAAAGATATGTGAAAACGCAGACAGGGACCTAGCGGGATTTTCAAAATCCTGCTAGGCGTTAGGCACCTAGGGGGCCTTTCAAAAGCTGCTAGCATCTATCTACACCTTTAGGTGCCTAAATACCATTCAAAATCAAGCCCTAGGTATCATCCCTCAACACCCAACAAATTTGCAGTAGAAAATAATAAGGCACTCTATACGTTGTAGAATTAGCCTTTAGGGAGGCATTGCCACAAAGATACAAGGAGATTCTGTGTCGTTGGAGGCAAAATTAAATTTGCTTCATATCAGAGAGAAAGTGAGTTTGGCAGACAATTGTAAAAAAAGGTGAATTGTATTTCCAAAGCCCTGTTTGTATCTATTCATGTTTAGTTTTGAAACTTTATAAAGTAGATGTGTCCTGAAAGCCTGATAATGTGACTGAAGTACCAACTATAATAGCTGGACTATCCCTAGTGTCAATATTTATAAATAACACAGAAACTTTGGAAATAAAGTAAATATCCTGCACAAAAATGTACAGTAGCGAGTAGCCATCAGTTTTCACAGCTACTAGTTAAGGGACATTAGTGAATTTACTATATGTTAGTGCACATAACTAAAACATTTTTAAAAATATTGCAAGGGCAGCAACTAATCTGCTAGAATCCCTATTCAATTAGTTTAACATCAGGCAGTTTTTGGAGTTAAAAGATCTAACAATACATACAGCCATGTTATTTGTTTTTCCTCCTTACCCTGGTCAGCTATTTTCTGTTTTGCATTCTCTATTCTTTGTAGTTCCCTTTGCTTTGCTTCTAGGAGCTGTCTGTCTTCCTTTTCAGCATCATATTTTATGCCTATGTAAAGAAGGGAGAGAATGTTAAGACATAAGTATTATATACACACAGGGAAACCCCGCTATAATGCGCCCCGAGATAACGCGAATACGGCTATAACGCAATTGTAAGGTGGCTCCCGCCCCCCCAAGCACCAAAAAAAAAAAAAAAGCAGCCGGAGTGCCGCTGAAGCACAGACACACACACAAAAAAAAAAAAGAAAAAGCGGCCGGAGCGCCACCGAAGAAAAACAAAAAAAGGAACGCGCCTTCCCCACTGCCTCTTCCCCTCTACCCCAACTTCTCCTTTTGGCAGGAAGAGCCATTCTCCTCCCCAGCTGCTCCTTGCTCCTCCTCTGCCCCTGGCACGCCTCCCCTGCTCGCTGCCCAAGAGAAATTGACCGGCTTGAAACTGACTGGCTTGAAATGGTAAAATTTTGGTAACCCTGCTATACCGCGACCCCGCATTTATCGCGATTGAAATTTTTGGACCCCAATCATCGTGTTATAGCGGGGTTTCACTGTATATGTTAAAATTCTGAAAACATCTTTGAAGATAATTTTGATGAAATAAAGAAACATCTCTTTTGAACATATTAAACAGAAAGATTTAATAATACAGTAAAAAAATAAAATATGAAAAATATAACTTGGGTCAGGCAACAGCAACTACTGGGAATAAGAGTAATGGTATACATCATCTATTACTGTGATTTTTAAAATAGTATTACAATTAATAAAGCTCAATGATATACAGTTTTCCTCTCACTCAACTTACTGGCTGTAGGCACTATAAGCAAATAAACTCCATCCAGAACAGCCTCAACTGGTTGAGTATAAAGGTATTTCCATGGGATTTGTAGATTAAGTTGACCTACAGTATATAAAAGAAAAGTTATAACAATATGTAATTAAATTTGATTGAAAAGTATGTTACAAGGTTGTTTTTGTTGTTTTTTTTAAATCTAAAATTGCCCTAACACAGTCAAATGCATGTTAAGTACTTTTCAAAGCAAACAGAAAAACAGTCCGTGACAAGTTTACAATCTTTAGATATATTACAATTTTTTAGAAATAGCAACTAGCAGGGTAAACATATGAGTGTGGGAACAGGATGCGATGAGGAAAGATAAGGCCAATAGCAACAGGATTGGACATTTTAGATATGTGCACATCTTGCTGGCTCAATCAAAATATTTTTTAGGTATTTATTTTTATTGTAAGCTTTATGGAAAAAGTGCACTTAGGGATACATTTGAATGAGGAAAAAATACTGGATTGAGATTCAGCACTTTTCCTTATAAAATATTTGCTTTTTCAATTCAATGACATTGTAACAAGTAAGTCTTCTCCCGACCCTCAAAAAACCCACTGCCATGCCTACAGTCTCTTTTAGGCAGTTTTATTTCTCAAACATAAGCAAAATAGTTCTTCAAGAACACGCAGGGCTATCACTCCCAGCGTATTTTTTCCCCCTTTACATCTCAGCCTCTCACAGCCTCCCAGGCTGGGGTGAAGGCAGTGGTCCTTCACAGGAGGAAAGGCAGAGGACATTTGTTTATGGGTTGCGTTGTGAAGACAGGGGAATTGACAGAGCAACTGGTGGCTGCAGAATGAGAGCTACAGCTGATTCAGCAAGAAAAAGAGCAGTTGGCCGGAGAACATCAAGCCACTCAAGACAGGAAGAAAAGTCACTTGAACCTCACAGTCGGTGAACTTGAGAACTTAAGAATCGCTATGTGCAGATGTGCTGAAGCCTCAGTGTGCAGAGAAGATGCCCTTCTCAAAGTCCTGGAAAAGATGATGTTATGAGGACAGTGCTCTGGGGAGGGTATGGATTGTAATGTTGGCTTTAAGGACTGTGGGGTATTTGGGGAATACTGATGTGTATGAATTTGTACGTAAGAGTTTATATCAAGTTTTGTGTGTTTTGGTTGGGGGAAGGGGCGGGGGTGAAAGCAGTCCAGAAGGGTCTCACACATCAAAAAAAAAAAAAAAAAACCACCTGCCTGCGAGTTGTTTGGTTCTTTTAAAAAGGGGGAGAGAGGAAGAGAGGTACAGTATGTCACAGGGTGGCTGGCTGCCTGTAACTTAAGTAGGTCCAGTCCCAGTTTCCAGAACAGGTGCTCCCAGTTGGGGCCAATTAAGGGAGCAATGTTGAATCCAGGGCTATGAAAGGTCAGAGACAGGCCCAGTGAGGGGCAACTGGCTGAGAGAGAGCCAGGAAGCTGCAAGAAGCAGGAGCAGCAGGACTGCCAGAGTCCCCTGGGAGGAGAGACAGTGACAGTCTGAAATGCAAAGGGTACACTGAGGTACTGTTTTGTTTGTTTGTTTGAGTTTGGAAAATAAACCTGCCTAAAGGAAACAGAGCATGGCAGTGAGTCCTTAGCAAGCTAGGGAGAAGCCCTGCCTTATGACAGTCGCTAATTCTTGTCAATCAACAACCAGTCAATTTGTGTTCTGAGGAAACCTCCCAAAGTCATACAACATGCCAGTGATGGGAAGCCTGCTGAAGTGTTCGCACACTACAGGAGGCAGTAAAGAAAAAAAATCTAAATTATGTAGTTGTTGGGGGGTTTTGTTTTTAATATACAGTGTTATTTTATATTTTATTCATTCTCAAATATTTGATAACTAGGCAAATCTTCCTTATATTTTCCATGTTAGCATTCCTCTTCGAGAGTTAAAATAAGAATGTCTTTTACAGGTATGAAGATATTTATTCCAGAATGGGTGAACTGATTCACATTCATTTACACACTCAACTGTGTAACTACTTGAAATGCTCGAGGTCAGTTGTAAGAACAGAAAAATACATTAGCAAGCTCTTGCTCCATTTATTACAAAGTAGTGCATGCTACAAAAATGCAACTTACCAATATGCCCTGCTTTTACTTTAAATGGTACATCCAGCTGACTCTGCAAAAAGAATATATTTTTAAAAAATATTTAGACTTATTTAATTGAATTTACCTTTATGTTTTCTTCCCAACTCCTCTCTTGGCAAAATTACACTACTATTCACTTAGCTCCAAGCACCAAACATAAATTGAGAACATATATTCTTAAATATCTTAGTATAGGAGTCTTTTCCAGATGTCTAACCATATTAGAGGACAACCATATTAGATTGAGCATGTGTTTATTAGATCACAAAACCATTTTTAGGGGGATGTGAGATTTAATCTTCTTCAGACTGTTAAAACATTAGAGGCAGAATGTAAAAAGTCTGTAGTAGTTATTTGCTGCCCTGGAATGCAACACTACCAGAATAGGAATATGTATCTGTGATTACCTGAAAGTTTCCCTTCTTCATGTGATAAGGCCCACAAATTAGAATGTGTAGGTCAGCCTGTTTGGAGCTTAAGAGCAGAACCAGCCCTGTCAGTCACTAGCAGCAAGGAAATACTCTGTCCTTTGATGTTTTCACAGAGTATTTGCTTGGTGTTTCCATGTGTAAATATACTGACAAGGAGTGTGAGTATTTCTGGATATAGGTTACACTCTACCTAACCCAATTTCTGCCATGTAAGTTCTGATGTTCATCTCTCCATTGATGAGCAGTCCCCATAGTGGTAGGAAAGTATGCTCTTCCCAGAACAGAAGTTGATTTTTTCCTCTGGAATAGCACTGATCATGTTTATTCCTAATTTATTTATAAATGTCCCAGCCACACTGACTGTCATGACCAGAGCAAGTCTGTTGGAAGAAAGAGTCCTCCAAGACCATACTGAATCCTTGTGTTACAGCTGGTGGGAATTATGATTTTTTCTTCTGATACCCATTTCCTGGACTGAACTGGGACCTGAAAAAGCCCCCTCCATTAACCCCAGCTGGCATCTACCATAAGGATTACTCTGCCTAGTTTATTAATTAATCCCTCCAACAAAATCTGGTTCTCTGCACTCACCAATTGAGGGAACTGAGAATATTCCCTGAACTCTGTCAACAGATGTTGAAGACTTCTGCCAGCAGTTCCACTAGCTGGTCAATATATCCCTGCTCTCCTCGTGCGTCAAGCCAAGAGCATAAAAGGACATGTCCACCACCGCCCTCTCTGCTCCTTCACATCACTGCATACAATGTCCAAAGTATTGAGGAAGGTGGGAGGGTCATGTAATGTATGTGAGTAACACATCTCAAAGAACAGTTACTGTACAGGTAAGTAACTCTATTTCTCCTTCAAGGGATTGTGCATGTATATATATTCCACTGTAAGTGACTCATCAGCAATTACCTTACAGGTCCTGGGCCTTTGGATCACTTGAACAGACTAAAACCAGCTTGCCAAACCTGGCATAGCGTCTAGAGGCTTGAGTGACAGCATTATATCTGGAAAAAGTTTGTACAGACTACCATGTTGCTGGTTTGCAGATATTCACAATAGGGATGTTGTATGAAGACTGCACCACCACCATCCGCTCCATGGAAGGAGAGACGCCTGAAATTCCTATTTGTAGCGGCGTGTAGCAAGGCTGTCCCCTGAGCCCCATCATTTTCAACTTAGCCATGGAGTCACGCATTCGAGCGATCTCCAGCGGTCTGACAAGATCTCTTTCCAAGCCCAGAGAAAACGAGATAGTTGTCTCCCAAAGGAGACAGTCGGTATCGAGCATGATCAAGCAGTCAAAAAGGACTGCTTGGAGGTTGAGGCTGTCTGGTTAGAAGGACCTATAGACAACATTGGCTGGCAACAATGGAGAGGTCTAGACCCTCTCTTGGTAGAATCGTCTGATCTCTGCTGGATCAAGGATCTAACACAAAGGCGAGGTCTAAACTGCTTCTTTTTCATTGGAATGCAAACTCCTCGTGAACAGAGATTTGCACAGGAGTCCTTTACAGTGCACATAGCGTTGTCTGACTTTTGAGGGAGAAAAGGCTTGGATCCTTCGAAGGGCAAATCTTCTATCATATTTTGCAGCCATTTCAGTTTACCTGAAGCTTGCAGCCACAAACAGCACTTCATGGAGATGGTGAGTGTATTGGGCACACATATACATTTCACTGTAGGTGTGTGTGCACCCAATGCACTTGAAGGAAAACTGAGAAGAACTTCAGGGAGCAGGTCATTCCCTTACTACCAGTGACTCACAGGTCTGGTTCTACTTCCAACTGCAATAACTGCAAGTTGAAGTACCTATTGTATTAGATCTGTGGACCATGGCACAATGAAGAATTAATCAGATCACTTTTTTTGTTTGTTTCAAAGAAAGTCAGATATTGAGCTCATAAAGGAAAATTTAACTTGTCAATCTGCTTCTCTGATGATAATCACCTGTGGGATATCAGTCCTGGATTTTAGCTCTTCTGCATTAACTTAGATGGAATATATGTGCCCAGAGAGTCAAAGGTGTTAAATAAGATCTGGGGTTGGTTTACAGAGATCTCAGCCTGCTTAATTCCATGGAAAATGCACCATTAGAAATCCTCTTAAGCTTTTATTAAAGATAAAGATAAAGAAAAGAAGGAAAAAACAATTAAAGCAGTTGGAATGTAAAATATTAAGTAAGGCTTTCAGCTTAACAGCATCCCTTGTTCCCTTTCCCTTTAGTGGGAGACAGTTCTTAGAAGAGGAAAAAACCCTTGTTTGACAGTCTCTTAGACACCATCTAAGATGGTAATAACTGTCCTTTCTGAGGAAAAGAGCAATTAGTTGAGAGGGGCTGCTGCTGCAGTCTGATCCAGTTTCCTCTCAGGTGGTCTTCTGTATTCAGCTGGACCCAGTAGAGGTGGTGATGTCTTCTGGGTCCCCTCTCTGGCCTAGTCTGGTCAGGACATCTCTCGGGGTGACCAAGGCCTGGGGTCCCAGTAAACAGTGGAAAGAGTGGCCATGATGGTGACACTTGCTCCAGTAGCCAATTTTTCTCCCAAAAATCTCTTTCTCTAAGGACCCCTCAAAGGGAATACTGGGTGGAACAGCCAATCCCCTCATTATATTGTCCACCAATCAGGCCTAGTTTCCAACACACCAATTCTGGTTCCACACTCTTTCCTTATTTACCATGCATGATCTTAACACAGCCCTTGAGTTATATCTGTACGCCTTTTTGTTTGGAGTAATTCAGTCTCTCTCCCTTTCATATCTTTTTCTATTATAGGTTATTGTGACATCTTAAGAACTTTCACATTCTTTTTACAGTTGAGCTCACAATTAAGAGTAAATTTGTAGCCCAATTATTACAATAGCTCCTTAGTGCAAGGCTATTAGAAATTCCTTAGGTTTTAAGTTTTTGGTTTTTTTTTAAACCAGCCAGATCCGCTGAAAGGCAGGGTTACAAAAATAAAAACGTTATCCAATAAGGCATCATTGGGTGAAGGGCTGAAGCAACAGACAATGAGGCACAGTTTCCCATAGGGAGTTCCTTCATAGATGTAACTCAAGAAGAAACCGGCTAATATTCAGAGGGCAATACTTATAGTCTGCAGGAAGTCTGGAACAAGTTCTACCCCACCACCACTGCTTTGGGGGATTCAAAAAGCATTTTAAAAAACAGAAGTTCCACCAGTTTCTTCCTAAAGTGCAAAACATCAGGAGCAACTATTTGGTGCAAAATATTTCTTGATATAAATGCCAACTGTATAGTTTTATACTTTATAATATTTCACATAATATTCAAAGTGCTTAATTTTTGAAAATTAAGACTCTGGGACTGAGTTAAATTAATACAGTTTTCATGCAACAAAAATCTATGCTGTCATGCTTGGGAGAAAATTTTAAATGGTATTTATTGTGACACAAGTTGGAAGCTCTGGAAAATAAGTCCAAGGCCTTCAAACAAATTCCAACATTCCTGGAACAGGGTGATGGTAAGTGAAATAACCCTCTGAGTATATTGCCAAAGTTATTTGAGTAATTGCTAGATTAAAAATTTTGACCATGTATTGTCCATACAAAAGGTCTCATTTTTCTCCCTCTAACCTTCTGAGATATGCTTAGGGAAATCTAAGACTTTGGACTGTTCTTAAATTTTCTGCTGTGATTGTGCAAAACTTTAAATAATTAAAAAAAGGTTTCTATGACAAGAACATCATGTTTTAATATTTCCTGATGTGCTCAAGAGATTCTATTCTCTATATTTTAATATTAATCTCAAATACTGTTTTACTAGATTATGTGCTTGACAAACTGTGTTCTAGCCAGCAAATCTTTCTATTATTGATAAAGCTAAAAATATATTTTAGATCAGACTTGTAACTATCATTCAAGCTTCCTCATGAAATTTTTTTCAAATGGCCTCTCAAATAATAGTAGCAGAGCAGTCCGTAAAAACGAAAGAACAGAGCACTTTTGAAGGTTTTTCAGAAGACCAAAGCAATTAATTTCTTCAGATGAAAGATGTCTGCTTATTATTCTAGCTAAAAATCAACCAACTTCATCCTTATATGTCACTTTAAATGTGCAATATACTATACAAACAACTATTTTCACAACAGTAGTAACAGTTGCTCATTTTTGCTTGCTTTGAACTTACCAGTGCATTTTCCTTTATTTCAAGATTCTTAAGTGCTACAGCTCCTAAAGGGAAAAATGAAAAGGGTTAAAATTGTAGTTAAAACACAGTTCTGTATCTCCTATACTGCAAACCTATAAGCACCTTTATTTCACAGTGAGTTTTCATAAATTAGGATAGCAGTTTAGTATTAATATTTGTTTGTTGTTTATGAAGAGAGAACAGACCGTATGTTGCAATTAATCACATTTTCCCCTGAAAAATGTCACACAGTTGCCAATAATGAAGGGAGCACTATTGCAAACCAGCTGACTCAAAGCAGGTCTAGAATCAATGGGGACATGATCAAAAATATTAGCGGCCAGTCTGCACTAGAACTGCCAATGATACTAGCACCAGTGCTACAGCAACATCAGGAGACCTTCAGAGATGACTCTATGTAAACAAGTTTCATGTGTCTTTACTAATTCCTACTATTTTCACACAAAAGTTCTCTGAGACATGCTTTAAAGTATCAGAATTGCCTACAGAACTAGGTGTTCTAAATTTCTATACAGAATATTATGTGCCACTTGCTAACATACCAGAACTGATTTAAAAAAAAAAAAAAAAGATTGAGTAAATTATTGGATCCTCTGTTACTGACTGAGAGGCTGACCAATAAGCCACTGAAGAAATGGAAGACTCACTGACTTCAGTAGGTTTTAGACGAGGCCCTGGTATCCAGAAAAGTCACAAAGTCTGAAATTGCATCTGTTAACAACAGCCTGGGTAAACATCCATTTAACTGATTTCTATAGGCTTACAATTAATGTTCATGTTTCCAACTAGAGCAATTAAGTAAATCTAACTGTAAATGTCTTTAGGTGTGAATGTGCTCAGAAAAGTGACTACCTGAATAAACATAGAACATTGCTACTCAACAGATCTGCTGCCTGTGTATATACTAAGTTGTATCTGCTTACTTAGATAAGCTTTTCCTGCTTTTCATTCCAGTTAACACTGTAGAGGCAAAGCAATTATGAGAGCATTAACTAGAGGCCTTACTGAGCTGCACATCTGTGCAACACCATTTGCAAGCAATAGACTTCAGTGTCAGCAGCATTCCCATCAGGCCCAAAGAACGATATTCAGCTCCAAACAAAGTTTATTATACCTTCTGAATTTGTACTTTCAGCACAATTCATTTTTCTTTATGCTTCAATCTGAAGAAAAGTGTACTAAATAATCTGTTTAAATAATCTGTGATACTAAAAAGAAAATAGCCCACAAAGGGCAGAATCAAAACAAAGAAAGAGATGAGGAAAGCGCTGAGGACACTGTGTGACTCAAGCTCACTGCAGCTTCAGCAACTAAAAAGCAACTGAAGGGCAGTTGAGGCCACTGCACCCTTTATGCTCTTGGAATCTTCTGCAGAGGGAGGCCGAGTGGCACCAGTGGACACTGCTGGCTAGGAATATATCACAGCTTGACACCAGGAACACTATATCCCATAAATAGGATTATGCAGAGGCCCCATGAAGAAGAATTTGCTGTGATGCACAACTACATACATATAAAGTAGATCAGTAGCTTGCCAGTGACTAGGAAATACACTACCGATTATGGACCTTTGTAAATAGTCAAGTAAACAAGAAAGCCATCAAAAAAGGTTTTTTATTTGGTTTGACATACGCAATTTAATTTGAATTACTTGTGCCTCATAATACACCAATAAATCATCTAAACAACATTTTACAGATATAATGAAATCTGGTAATGACACTTCATTGCAGGTCTCAGGTAAAAATGCTAAATCTTCACTGAAGAGATGTCACCATTTCAAATGTGTGTATTTAAGAGACTGTATGAACTGTGAGTGTATTTGAATATTTATCTACTTTCCATCACTTCAAGTGCTTGTTTGTTTTACATTTATGCTCCTCCATATACATCTATGCATAATGGCAACCTAAAGTTAAAAAGGCATTTTTATTTTAGTCTGTCTTGTACTGTACGAGGCTGTTTATTTTTACTAGTCAACTGAAGGTGCCACATCTCTCAGTGTCATCCAACAAAATCTTGTGAAACGTCTGCAGTAATAGGACTCTCCAGGTCAACAGTTAAATTTTGTTTATACTACATTTCTTCCAGAACTTTCAGAGGCTTTAAACATCTCATTTATAAATTAAATTATAATTTGGTTTGTAAATTACCCGGTAAATATTTTTAAAACGTGCATCTTCAAAGATCTGGTTTTCCATGCACAAATTCCAGAGACTAGTGAATGCCATGCCACTGAAGCCCTAGTCATCGCTTAAAAAGTTTACCCACACGTTCTAAATTGACTATGTAACACATCTTATTATATGATCAGCAGCAACAAGTTTTAAATAAAAAAACGCTGATTTCACCCTGGTCCTGGGAAGACTCCCATTGTCTTCCATGGACTTTGGATCAGGCCTTGTCTCATTTGCTCCTTTCTATCGTTTCTCTTATTTCTTCTCAAGCATCTTGTCTTCAAACTTTCCGTTTATTTTCATTCATATTTTCCCCTCACTTTTTTTAAGTCACTTTCCCACTCAATCAATATGGTTATTTGTTTGTTTCGCCATCTACCATCATCTTCACTTCCACCTTTATTTTCATTTATTTTTTTCTGAGCTCTTTTTCTCCTTACTTCTATGTAGCTTTAAGTATACTAATACTTTACAGTTTGCAAATGAAAGCTAACTTATGAACACCACAGTGCACTGCATGAGTTAGGACATAATTTATTAAACTTTGGTTGTCAGCTATAAGTGTTAGAAAAGTTAGCTACAAACTGTTAACACAGGCAGGCGTACTGAAAGCACAAGAGTTTATTCCTGGATTACTGGTTTGGCTTCTTGGGTGACATAACAGTCCATACATCACTGCTTGGTGGAAGAGTTATTTTTCCCACCTGCTTAGTTTTACCTGTGATGATGCTGATAATAAAGCTGTACCATACCACGTATATTCCATGTACCATATCACAGATATTCTGAGCAGAAAGTTAAAATAAAAAGATACTGCAATCAATTCCTTACCTACTGCAATAGCTAAGGAGCAGACATTTTATCTAGTTTACATATTTAATGTAAATAAAACACTACCAACTCACTTAAAAAGGAGGGGGGAGTAGGAGAGGGAATCTGTGGTTGGCAGCCAAGCAAAAAATGGTTTAAAATTTCTCTTTTCAGCTTCTTTTCCCTTTTTGTCTGAAATGGAGTTTTAACATTTACTACCCTTCAAGTTGACTGCTATTTCATTACCACACTATTCACTCACAACCAATAGACTCTGGTCTGAGCAAGGTCAGCAGGTCCAAAGAATTATAATATTCCATTCCTCACAAAGTTTTTTATACCAACTTAATTTTAGCTTTTAGCATGCCTCATAACTGTTTTGTTTTTAAATTTAAGAAATTGCAACACAAAAACCTAAATGAAATGACCGTTAAGGTTAAAAATGTGTTAAAATCTAGGTGCTTAAAAATGAATGCCTGTTTAGGCTCCTAAATAAGAGTGAATGGATTTTTGTAAGTGCTCCATGCCTGCATCTCCCACTGACTTTAACAGCACTTGAATATAATCAGCACTTAGGAAAAATCAGGCCACCTACTAAGAAGAAAGCTGGCATTTCTTGAGCACTCAGGTCCTGATTCAGCAAGGTACGCAAACACATGCCTAACTTAAAGCACTTTGAGTACCCAATCCCACTGAATCCAGAGGACTGCTTTAAGTACCCTGTTGAAGCCTTAAACACTAAAATTTCTGAGTACTTTGGTGCTACTGAGGAGGGCAAGAGGTGAAAATAAGTGGGATTACAATACCCTCCCTTTCACCACTCCTGAACTCCATGGGGGAGAGGCTCCCTCTTTACCAATATAATCACACTGCACAAGCTATGCAGAGTTCAGGATTTACTTGAAAACAGCTACTTATATCTTTCTAGTTCTCCCACTAACCCTCTTATCAGCTGAGGGCACTCCAGCTGGACCGCAGCTCTCCCATCGTATTTGTGGCAGGATTGTTTGGAGAAGGACCCAACCATCTGGTAACCAAACAATTTGATACCCAAACAATTGAAAGATTTCTAGATTAAAACACCTGAAAATGTATTGATAGCCTGTGCAAGTCAGAGCATTAACATTATTGACTCCCTGAGTGACATACCACTTAAGAAGCATTCTACATTCTTCCCATAGTTTCCAAATGGTCTCAACAAGTTAGACCTATGAAAACTACATTACATTTATGTGCACAATTATGCAAATCTGTAATCTAGCTACTTAAACAAAGGGCATTTCATATATACATAACTCTTACATCACAATATTCACATTTGTTAAATTAAATTACATTTTTGAAGCACAAGGAAGAAGTCATAATTGTTCACAAATGACATAGTAGTTTTATTTAAAATTAAACTTGATAATGAAGTTAGGTTAGTTATTTCATAGTGTAAGTCTTCAATACTAGCTACTCAAGCTCATACTATAACCATGATTATACATCTAACCCTAAATGTTAGTCTCCATAATTCTTTTATTTTCTCCTGTCCAGAAAGTTCTCAGATGTTAATATGGAAATAGTATTTTTAAGTGTTTATAAAATGAAATAGAATTACACAATATACTTATATGTTTTTCTACTTGTCCTTTGTTTTAGAACTCAACCTGGGTTTTTTTTTTTTTGGTTTTTTTCTAAATAGAATCTTGGTAAATCTATAAGTGATTCAGAACAGATTGACTAATCTTTAGATCAACATGCATTCAGTTCGCATCAAGGGTGTGCACAGGAATTTAAATCTGACCCCTTCTGGGGGGGGCACAGACGCTCCCTCTCCCCATCCCTGATCCCAGGAGGAGCTTGCTGCCCCAACTTCTCCACCCGGCCCTCAGGGAGAGAGGACTCCCCCTGCGCCCCGGAGCTGCAGCGGGAAGAGAGGACTCCCTGGGAAGCCTCTCTCCCCGCCGCAACCCCAGGGGGCAGGGGAAGTACTGCGTCTCTCGCTGATTAGTGGGGGCATGTCCCTGCTTGTGCTCCTGTCAAGGCTGTATCCCTACTTTGAACTTTAGGGTACAAATGTAGGGGCCTGCATGAAAACTGCTAAGCTTATCTACCAGCTTAGCTCTGGTCCCGCTGCCACCATTCTCTATGGATTCCCTCCCTGGGAAGCCTTGAGAAACCTTTCACCAATTCCCTGGTGAATGCAGATCCAAACTTCTTGGATCTTAAACAAGGAGAAATTGACCCTTCCCCCCTCCTTCCTTTCACCAACTCCTGGTGAATACAGATCCAAACCCCCTTTGGATCTTAAAACAAGGAGAAATCAATCAGGTTCTTAAAAAGAAGGCTTTTAATTAAAGAAAAAGGTAAAAATCATCTCTGCAAAATCAGTATGGAAAATAACTTTACAGGGTAATTAAACTTAAAGAGCTCAGAGGAATCCCCTTTGTCTTAGGTTCAAAGTATAGCAAAACAAGATAAGCACTCTGGTAAAAGGTACATTTACAAGTTGAGAAAACAAAGTAAATCTAAGACGCCTTGCCTGGCTTTTACTTACAATTTTGAAATAAGAGAGACTTGTTTAGAAAGATGAGGAGAACCTGGATTGATGTCTGGTCCCTCTCAGTCCCAAGAGCGAACAACCCCTTAAACAAAGGACACACACAAAAGCCTTTCCCCCCCCAAGATTTGAAAGTATCTTGTCCCCTTATTGGTCCTCTGGGTCAGGTGTCAGCCAGGTTACCCGAGCTTCTTAACCCTTTACAGGTAAAAGGATTTTAGAGTCTCTGACCAGGAGGGATTCCATAGCACTGTACACAGGGGAGCTGTCACCCTTCCCTTTATAGTTATGACACGCCCCCCAAATCACAGATAGTGTTGGACGTCCGGTTCCACACTGGCTGTGATTTCTTCCTGGAGCTTTAGGAGAAAACAGAGTTAATAAAACACATGTACCTTTAGACATACTACTGATTATATAAAAACTAACAATATGTTTCATTACAAGAACAAGTGTTAACCAGTTAACTCTGGGAAACTTTCCCGGGAGAGTGCATCAGCCACTTTGTTAGAAGCTCCCGAAATGTGTTGTATTTCAAAATCAAAATCTTGGAGAGCTAAACTCCACCGAAGAAGTTTTTTGTTATTTCCCTTGGCGGTATGAAGCCACTGTAGCGCAGCATGGTCTGTTTGTAGTTGGAACCGCCGTCCCCAAACATATGGGCGTAGCTTTTCCAGCGCGTACACAATGGCGTAGCATTCCTTTTCGTTGATTGACCAGTGGCTTTCCCTCTCAGACAGTTTCTTGCTGAGAAACACGACAGGATGGAATTCTTGATCCGGTCCTTCCTGCATTAAAACTGCTCCCACGCCTCGCTCGGACGCATCTGTGGTTACTAGGAATGGTTCGTCAAAGTCTGGGGCCCTTAGCACAGGGTCAGACATGAGTGTTGCCTTAAGCTGGTTAAAGGCCTTTTGACACTTATCAGTCCACTGAACTGCATTTGGCTGTTTCTTTCTGGTTAGGTCTGTCAGCGGGGCGGCGATTTGGCTGTAGTGTGGTACAAATCGCCTATAATATCCGGCCAAGCCTAAGAAGGATTGGACCTGTTTCTTTGACTTTGGAACCGGCCACTTTTGGATAGCATCCACTTTGGCCTGTAGGGGATTTATAGTTCCTTGACCCACCTGGTGCCCCAGGTACGTCACTCTGTTTTGGCCTATTTGACACTTTTTAGCCTTAACAGTTAGTCCTGCCTGCCGGATGCGCTCGAAGACTTTTTTCAGGTGCTCCAGGTGTTCTGTCCATGAATCAGAAAAAATGGCCACATCATCGAGGTAGGCAACTGCAGATTCTCCCAATCCTGCTAGGAGACCATCTACAAGTCTTTGGAAGGTGGCGGGTGCATTTCGCAACCCGAAAGGGAGTACATTGAATTCATACACCCCTGCCTGGGTGACGAAGGCTGACCTTTCCTTAGCGGGTTCATCTAGTGGTACTTGCCAGTACCCTTTGGTTAAGTCTAAAGTAGAGATGAATTGGGCATGTCCCAATTTTTCCAATAGCTCATCTGTGCGTGGCATTGGATAGTTGTCAGGACGAGTTACAGCATTTAGCTTACGGTAGTCCACGCAAAAGCGTATTTCCCCATCTGGTTTGGGAACTAGAACCACTGGAGATGCCCATGCACTGGTAGAGGGGCGGATTATACCCATCTGTAGCATGTCCTGGATCTCCCTTTGTATAGCCGCTTGGGCATGAGGTGACTCCCGGTAGGGTGGGGTTCTAATTGGGTGAGCATTACCTGTGTCAATGGAGTGGTATGCCCGTTCGGTCCGTCCTGGAGTGGCTGAGAAAATCGGTGCAAAGCTTGTGCACAGCTCCTTTATCTGCTGTCGCTGCAGACGTCCCAGGGTCGTGGAGAGGTTCACCTCTTCCACGCCACCATTCCTTTTTCCTTCATAGTACACACCTGCAGGCCACTCCGCGTCATCAGTTTCCTGGGCTGTAAACTGGCAAACGTTTAATTCTCTAGAATAAAAGGGCTTAAGAGAATTAACATGGTATACCTTAGGCTTTATGTTGGAGGTGGGGGAGGCTATGAGATAGTTAACAGCTCCTAGGCGCTCCTGGACCGTGAATGGTCCTTCCCACGACGCTTCCATTTTATGGGCCTGGAGCGCCTTTAAGACCATGACTTGGTCTCCTACTTTGAAGGACCGTTCTCTGGAATGTTTATTATACCAGGCCTTTTGCTCTTCCTGAGCATCCTTTAGGTTTTCTTTAGCAAGGGCTAAAGAGTGTTGGAGGGTGTTTTGTAGGTTGCTTACAAAGTCTAGAATGTTAGTTCCTGGAGAAGGCGTAAACCCCTCCCATTGCTGCTTCACCAACTGTAATGGCCCCTTAACCTCGCGGCCATACACAAGTTCAAATGGTGAAAACCCTAAACTGGGATGTGGTACAGCCCTGTAGGCAAAAAGCAACTGCTGCAACACTAGGTCCCAATCATTGGAGTGTTCATTTACGAATTTACGTATCATGGCCCCCAAAGTTCCATTAAACCTCTCCACCAGACCATTGGTTTGATGGTGATGAGGGGTGGCAACCAAGTGATTCACCCCATGAGCTTTCCACAGGTTTTTCATGTTCCCTGCCAGGAAATTAGTTCCCGAATCTGTAAGTATGTCGGAGGGCCACCCTACCCTGGCAAAAATGTCTGCTAATGCCTGGCACACACTTTTAGTCTTGGTGTTGCTTAAGGGTACAGCTTCCGGCCATCGGGTAGCAAAATCCATGAAAGTCAGTACGTACTGCTTTCCTCTGGGTGTCTTCTTTGGGAAAGGACCCAGAATATCCACAGCTACTCGCTGAAATGGGACCTCAATTATGGGTAGTGGCTGGAGAGGGGCTTTAACCTGGTCTTGGGGCTTTCCCACTCGTTGGCACACCTCACAAGACCGGACATAATTAGCAACGTCCTTGCCCATTCCCTCCCAGTGGAAGGACTTCCCCAACCGGTCTTTGGTTCTGTTCACCCCAGAATGGCCACTGGGATGATCATGGGCTAAGCTCAAGAGCTTTACCCGATACTTAGTGGGAACTACCAACTGTCTTTGAGGATGCCAGTCTTCCTGGTGCCCACCAGAAAGAGTCTCCTTGTATAAAAGTCCTTGTTCTACAACAAACCGGGATCGGTTAGAAGAGCTGAGAGGCGGTGGGGTGCTCCGTGCCGCCGCCCAAGCTTTCTGAAGGCTGTCATCTGCTTCCTGCTCGGCCTGGAACTGTTCCCTTGATGCTGGAGACATCAGTTCCTCCTTGGACTGTGGACTGGGGCTTGGTCCCTCTGGAAGCGATGTAGGTGCTGGGGCTTTTTCCATTGACTGTGAACCGCTGTCCGCTGGTGCACTATGTGGTATTTCAGGCTCTGGCTGAGCCTCTTGGGTAGGGTTATCTGCTGCTTCCGCCAGTTTAGGCTCGCTGGTGTCC
The DNA here is from genome assembly GCF_028017835.1 of Emys orbicularis. NCBI lineage: Eukaryota > Metazoa > Chordata > Testudines > Emydidae > Emys > Emys orbicularis. Next base: position 99,957,497 of record NC_088688.1, on the reverse strand, counting down.
TCTGGCATTGGAGTTGTAGACGGGGTTGCAAGCGCTGGACTCAGTGCTGGCAATGGTTCTGGTGCTGGTTGCGTTGCCAGTTCCGGTTCTGGGACTGGCTTTGGTTGGGTCTCTGGGATTGGATCCACTACGGCTGTTGCAGTCGTTGGCAGGGGATCCGGTTCCACCACCTGGTTTTGGGTCTCCGGTAACACAGACGGGGCCCTGGTGAACGGCTCAGGAACAGGGATGGGGGTGAAAGCTTGCTTAGCCTGGCTGCGGGTGACTATTCCCACCCTCTTGGCTAGCTTCACATGGTTGGCCAAGTCTTCCCCCAGCAGCATGGGAATGGGATAATTGTCATAGACTGCAAAAGTCCACATTCCTGACCAGCCCTTGTACTGGACATGCAACTGGGCTGTAGGCAAGGTTACAGACTGTGACACGAAGGGTTGAATTGTCACTGTAGCCTCAGGGTTGATGAGTTTGGGGTCCACTAGGGATTGGTGGATAGTTGACACTTGTGCCCCAGTGTCCCTCCAAGCGATAACCTTCTTTCCGCCCACTCTCAAGGTTTCCCTTCGCTCCGAGGGTATGAGAGAGGCATCTGGATCTGGGGTTCTTTGGTGTGATTGGGGTGTAATGAACTGTAATCGGTTGGGGTTCTTGGGGCAGTGAGCCTTTATATGCCCCAGTTCATTACATTTAAAACATCGCCCTGCTAAGGTATCACCGGGGCGATGTTGGTTGCTGGAGACTGGTGTGGTGGGGTGAGAAGGCGTCTGGGGTTTCCCTTGGGATGTGGGTGGGGTCTTGGGTTGTCCCCGGTGATAAGGTTTTGTTTCGGCTTGCCCCTTCTGATATTCGCTCCAACTGCTACTAGCTTTTTTCTTTTCTGTCACCTCCACCCATTTGGCTCCAATCTCCCCCGCCTCGGTTACAGTTTTGGGCTTCCCATTTAGGATGTACCTTTCTATTTCCTCAGGAACACCCTCTAAAAACTGCTCCATTTGCAATAGGAAGGGCAACTCTTCCGTAGATTTAACATTTGCTCCTGATATCCAGGCATCCCAATTTTTCCCAATGTGGTAGGCATGTCGGGTAAATGACACATCAGGTTTCCACCTTAGGGCTCTGAACCGCCGACGGGCATGCTCAGGTGTTAGCCCCATTCTGATTCTGGCCTTGTTTTTAAAAAGTTCATAACTGTTCATGTGTTCCTTAGGCATTTCAGCCGCCACCTCTGCTAAGGGTCCACTGAGCTGCGGCCTCAGCTCTACCATGTACTGGGTTGGAGGGATGTCGTATCCAAGGCAAGCCCTTTCAAAATTTTCTAAGAAGGCCTCAGTATCATCGCCTGCCTTGTAGGTGGGGAATTTCCTGGGATGGGAAGTGGTACCTGGAGAGGAGTTGTTAGGATGGTCTGATGCACCCTGCCTAGTCCTTGCTGCTTCCAGTTCCATCTCTCTTTTATGGGCCTCCTCTTTGGCTTTCTCCTCTCTTTCATGGGCCTCCTGTTTGGCTTTTTCTTCTCTTTCATGGGCCTCCTGTTTGGCTTTTTCTTCTCTTTCATGGGCCTCCTGTTTGGCTTTTTCCTCGAGTTTTTTAATTTGAAGTAGTCTCTGATGTTTTTTCTCATTTTCTTCTGCTTCTAGTCTGGCCAGTTCTAGTTTGCTAGCTGCTTCACTGGTAGTCATTTTCCTGCTTTCCTGTGCTGGGCCACACCCCTCTGCAGTTGACTGAAACTGGGATGTATTTAGCTCAGGCTCCTGCTGAGTGCTGCTGAGTTAACAGAGACTTTCTAACAAGCTACTCCCGAGGATGTAAAAAGAAAAAAAACACAATTCAGATTGTAAATTACCTTTACCAGATCAAAGTTTGCTCACTGATTGAACCGTTCTCTTAACAAAGGACCTTGTTAAAAAAACTTAACACCTCTGCCTTCAGGCAAGGAGAGATAAGATATGCATCTACCTTCAGCTCTGCTCTCCAAGCAGCTAGAAGGAAAAAAAATCTCTTACTGGCTTTTGGGTTTAAAACGATCCCACCGCTGTGCCACCATGTCAAGGCTGTATCCCTACTTTGAACTTTAGGGTACAAATGTAGGGGCCTGCATGAAAACTGCTAAGCTTATCTACCAGCTTAGCTCTGGTCCCGCTGCCACCATTCTCGATGGATTCCCTCCCTGGGAAGCCTTGAGAAACCTTTCACCAATTCCCTGGTGAATGCAGATCCAAACTTCTTGGATCTTAAACAAGGAGAAATTGACCCTTCCCCCCTCCTTCCTTTCACCAACTCCTGGTGAATACAGATCCAAACCCCCTTTGGATCTTAAAACAAGGAGAAATCAATCAGGTTCTTAAAAAGAAGGCTTTTAATTAAAGAAAAAGGTAAAAATCATCTCTGCAAAATCAGTATGGAAAATAACTTTACAGGGTAATTAAACTTAAAGAGCTCAGAGGAATCCCCTTTGTCTTAGGTTCAAAGTATAGCAAAACAAGATAAGCACTCTGGTAAAAGGTACATTTACAAGTTGAGAAAACAAAGTAAATCTAAGACGCCTTGCCTGGCTTTTACTTACAATTTTGAAATAAGAGAGACTTGTTTAGAAAGATGAGGAGAACCTGGATTGATGTCTGGTCCCTCTCAGTCCCAAGAGCGAACAACCCCTTAAACAAAGGACACACACAAAAGCCTTTCCCCCCCCAAGATTTGAAAGTATCTTGTCCCCTTATTGGTCCTCTGGGTCAGGTGTCAGCCAGGTTACCCGAGCTTCTTAACCCTTTACAGGTAAAAGGATTTTAGAGTCTCTGACCAGGAGGGATTCCATAGCACTGTACACAGGGGAGCTGTCACCCTTCCCTTTATAGTTATGACAGCTCCCTTGCGCACGCCCCTGGTTAACATCTGTAAGGGAAGATAAAAATATCTGCAGAACCGTCCCAGATTGAGTTGTCAATAGAGGTGGTTTGGGAACAAACTGATAAATTAAACAATAATAAGTCACCAGGACCAGATGCTATTCACCCAAGAGTTCGGAAGGAACTCAAATATGAAATTGCAGAACTGCAGTACGTAACCTGTCACTTAAATCAGCCTCTGCACCAGATGACTGGAGGATACCTAACGTAACACAAGTTTTTTAAAAAGGTTCCAGAGGCAATCCTGACAATTACAGGCCAGTAAGACTAACTTGTACCAGGCAAACGGGTTGAAACTATCAGTTTGTAAGCTCCTAGAGAATAAGACGGTTATAAATATATGCCAATATTGGATTTGTCAAGAACAAATCATGCAAAACTAATTTCCTTCTTTGATAGGGTTACTGGTCTAGTGGATGGGGGAAACCTGTAGACAGGCTATCTTGATTTTAGTAATACATTTTGGAAAACATAATCCAAGCTATACATACAAAATGATGGGGTCCAAATTAGTTGTTACCACTCAAGAAAATCTTGGAATCATTGTGGCTTGTTCTCTGAAAACATCTGCTCAATGTGGAGCAGCAGTCAAAAAAGCGAACAGAATGTTAGGAACCATTAAGAAAGCAATAGATAATAGGACAGAAAATAGCATACTGCCACTATAAATCCATGGTATGCCCAGACCTCATAGACTTTAAAGTCAGGAGGGACCATCATGATCATTTAAGTCTGATCTTCTGCACATTGCAGGCCATAGAACTTGACACACTCACTCCTGTAATATACCTCTAACCTCTGACTTAGTTACTGAAGTCCTCAAATCCTGATTTAAAGACTTCATATTACAGAGAAGTCACCATTTACACGAGTTTAAACCTGCAAGTGATCCATGACCCATACTGCAGAGGAAGGCGAAAACCCCCAGGGTCCCTACCAATCTAACCCTGGGGGGAAATTCCTTCCCAACACAAAATGGCCAAGACCCACCAGCCAGACATCTGGAAAAAAAATTCTGAATACTGCATATAGTTCTCGTCGCCCCATCTCAAAAAAAGGATATTAAAATTGGAAAAGGCACAGAAAAGGCAATAAAACTGACTGGGCTATAGAATAGCTTCCATATAAAGAAATTAAAAAATGGACTGTTCAGATTAGAAAAGAGATGATTAAGCAGGGATATGATAGAGAACTGTAAAATCATGAACAATCTATTCTTGTGGAGCCAATAAATAGGGAAGTGTTATTTACCTTTTCACATAACACAAGAACCCAATGAAATTAATAAGCAGAAGGTTTAAAACAAACGTAAGGAAATACTTCTTCAGACAACGCACAGTAAACCTGTGGAACTCATTACCATAGGATGTTATGGAGACCAAAAAAGAATTAGACATTTTCATGGAGGATAGGTCCATCAATGGCTATTGGCCAAGACAGTCAGGGGTGCAACCCACATGTTCTGTGTGTCCTTGAAGCTCTGACTGCCAGAACAGGGGACTGGACAACAGGGGATGGATCACTTAATAATTGCCCTGATCTGCTCATTACCGCTGAAGAATATGGCACTGGCCACCACAGGAAGACAGGATACTTGGCTAGATGGATCACTGGTCTGATCCAGTATGGCCAGTTTTATGTTCTTATGTTAAACCAAGGAGTATAATTAAACAAAAATATAAAAAGTTACCAGGGCTTTGGAGTGGAGCCCAGAGATGGAGCGCGGAGCAGCTCCGGAGCAGTGGAGCTGCAGGTTTTTGCCTGGAGCTGGATCAGAGCCGGAGCACAGCTCCAAAGCCCTGAAAGTTACAACCATTTTGCTCAGTGCAACATCTGGAAGATTGAAGTTAGCATATTTCACCTTTCAGAGACTAAAAATTGTATTTGAAGTTTAGGGTGGACATGAAGTTCACAAAAGTAATGCTGTAATGCAAGGGTCAAAGACATTAGTTACCATGACCAGAAGAATTTCACTGTTGCAGCATTGTGCAATTATCTAGGTTTAACTTAAAATTCACATGAAACAGTGCAAGTTGGTTCACTTGCCAAGTACAGGGAAACCCCGCTATAATGCGCCCCGCGATAATGCGAATTCGAATATAGCGCGATCATAAGGTGGCTCCCGCCACCCCAAGCGCGCAAAAAAAAAAAAGAAAAAAAAGAAAAGGAACGTGCCTTCGCCACTGCCTCTTCCCCCTTACCCCTGCTTCTCCTTTTGGCAGGAAGAGCTATTCTCCTCCCCAGCTGCTCCTCACTCTTCCTCGGCCCCTTGCACATCTCCCCTGCTCTCTGCCCAAGAGAAATTGACTGGCTTGAAACTGACCGGCTTTAAATGGTAAACTTTTTGTAACCCCGCTATACCACAACCCTGCATTTATCGCGATCGAATTTTCTGGACCCCAATCATCGCGTTATAGTGGGGTTTCACTGTATCCCAAGCAAATATATTTATCAGGATTAAAATAATGTACTTTGAAAGTGGTAATAAATTTGCTGCTTACAGTCTCTTGTATTATTAGTTTTCAGTACAATATTAAGGCAAAAAGCCTTCATTCCTCTACGGTGAAAGAACTGAGTTCCATAACATTAGTTTGGAAATAGGACAAAAGGTGAATTGGTCATTAGAGATCCATGGCTTTATAACATAGTGGGGGGGGGGGGGGAAGGTTGTTGACTGACTGCCACCCTTTGCTGCAGAGATGGTGGCATTTGAATGGAAAGAGCATATATATTTTCCGAAGCCTTTGAGATCTTTTGGAATGAAAGGCTTACATATAATGCAAAATATGAAAGATATATTTTGGGTTGCATATGCCACAACTGCACCACATCATGGACCAGTGCAAATCAACCTCCTCTGATGCTGTTTCAACAGTGCCACAGATTACCCAGTACAGTTCTGGGAGCGATGCTATCAGAAAAATGAATCCACTGGGTAAAACTCATTTTCCGTGCACCAAATTGAATAAGGGCCAGAGGGATTTGGTTATAAAATTAAAGAGAACCAAACTTAAATAACCCACTATGAGAAAGTGTAGCATTGTCAAGTATTGCAAGTACGTAAATATCAAGGAGGAAAGATAAATTTAAAAGTATGAAAGTAAGCAAAGATTTTTACAGAATATTCCGGGGGAAAAAATCTACAATTTAAATTGTTAGATTGTAGAATTGTGTCCCTTCCAAGGGAAGTGGGGAAAAGACCAGTCAGTAAGTGAGGTTTTACATGCCATTATGTTACAGCCAAATCTCAAAACTGCCTTCCATAGGTAAATATAGCAATTTCCATTTAGTGCAGAAAAATCTAGTTAGATCAGATTCAGCCCAATACTGTTTGGATTAAACAGCCAGGGGAAGTCTTAAAGACGTCCTACAAAGGGGAAAAAAAATAGCTTCTACCCTCTGACACAGGGCCAGTGCAACCCATTAGGTGACCTAGGCGGTCGCCTAGGGTAATAACATTTGGGGGGCAGCGACCACGGCGGCCGGATCTTCGGCCGCCCCGGTTGTCGTCACTATTTCGGGGGCGGGACCTTCCACCGCCTCTGTCGGGGGCGGGACCTTCCGCCGCCTAGGGCGGCGGAAAAAGCTGGCGGCGCTCCTGCTCTGACACACACAGGGGCAGCTAAAAGTTTGTACGAATTTTTTATATTAGAAATTCAGGCTTGTCTTCCTGTATGACAACTGGAGAGCTAATGAAACAACAAAGCGAGCAATTAACATTCTGAAAACATGACATCTTTAACAAAGATTCAATAACTCAGTCCTTCCAATTAAGGTACACTACTCACAATAAACATGCTAGCAATGGTCCTTTCAAGGTCCATTCTCTCTCTCCAGCAGGGAACTGAGCTGTTGCAACTTTAGGACTGATCAGAGAGAGAAGTTTTCACAGAGAGCTGAGTCCCTTTTCCTCACCCAGTAAAATAATCCCAGGAGTGGAAATGGATACACAAGCCATCAAGATAAACTGGAGAGTGAGGCAGGACTGTCCTAGTCCTGAGGGGACCAAGGAAAGCTCCTATAATCTGGCCCAAGCATGTGAAGGCCTGGGTAAGAAGGGGCTCTGAGTAAGGAAGGGCTTCAAGAAAGAAGCCTTGGCACTAAAGACATGAAAATCCCTAGCTGAGAAGGACTGTCTCAGAATGTGTGCATGCTCCAGAGACACAATGGGGCCAGTGGGGATTCAGGCTAATATAGAACCACAAGGCATGTTATTAACTGACTTTTTTGCATGCGTGCGTGTGTGTGTGCATGCGCGTGTTGCTTCCAGGATATTAGGGAAACAAGGTGGGTGAGGTAACGTTCTTACTGGACCAACTTCTGTTTGTGAAAGTGACAAGTTTTCAAGTTTGCTGTATTTAAACTCAAAACCTTGTCTCTCTCACCAAAACAGAAGATGGTCCAATAAAGTATATTACCTCACCCACCATATCTGTGTGCACACGCACACATATATGACTTGTTTGCTACTTTACTGAACTCCCTTTCCCCACCTACACTGGGAGTAAAGGTTCTGTTTATTTTGTGATTCCTGCATGCATGCCATTGTGTGAGCCCAGATATCTACATTGCTCCAATAGCTGAAGCAACTACAGTATACACCTTCAGGGCTTGTGGTGTGGTCATCACTGCTGCTCACACTACCTGTTTCTGTATACCACAGCTCACACAGGCTTAAACCTATCTTGGACAAGAGGGAGTTGGTTACAGTGTTTTCAGACAGACATCCAGTAAGTCCTCCAAAAAAAAAAAAAAAAGTAGGGAAGACCATACAGTAACTCCTCACTTTAAGTCATCCCAATTATCGTTGTTACGTTGCTGATCAATTAGGGAACATGCTCATTTAAAGTAGTGCAATGCTCCACTCTTATGTTGTTTGGCTGTCTGCTTTTTCCACAGCTGGCAGCCTCCCTATGCCCTCCCCTCCCGCCCACCGTCAGACCCCGGGGATCAGCGCCTTCCCCCTCCTGCCCCCGGCAATCAGTTGGCTTGTGGCGTTTCGGGGGCAGGAGGGAAGGGGAGGGGGAGGAGCAAAGACTCGGCGTGCAGGATCCCCCTGCCTCCCCAACGCCGCAAGCCAGCTGATTGCCCTGGGCAGGAGGGAGGGGGGAGGAGCGAGGACTCGGCATGCAGGCTCCCCCTCCCTCCCCTGCCAGCGGCAATCAGCGTTTAGAAGGGAGGGGGGAGGAGCAAGGATGCAGCATGTGAAGTAAAGGGGGAGGTGGGGGGGGGAGAAGAGGCAGGTCAAGAATGAGGGTTTGGGGGAAGGGGTGGAGTGGGCGGGCTGAGGGTTGAGCCCCCCCCCCGGTGCTTGCAGAGTAGGGGAAGTTGCCACTGCTGCACAATGTGCTTCTCCTAGCCTACAGCACCTTCAGCCTCCTTGCCTGCCTCATCTCCAGTGCCAGTGGGCTGTGCCTGTGTAGGGTAAAGCAGGGGCACCTCCCAACTATAGTACTGTACTATATGTACAGTATGTTTGTAAACACACAGCATGTGCACACTACTCCCCCCACCCCAGAATAGTATTAAATTGCTTGTTTAAAAATTGTTTGTCTGGCAAAAAAAAAATTTCCCTGGAACCTAACCCCTCTCCTTATTTACATTAATTCTTATGGGGAAATTGGATTCGCTTAATATCATTTCACTTAAAGTCACATTTTTCAGGAACAGAACTACAACGTTAAGTGAGAAGTTACTGTACTTGCCATTCCTGATAAATTTTAGTTAAAAAGAAATAAAATCCAAACAAGTTAATAAAACCTTCCACATTGTGTTTATATGTTGAAGCAGTAAAATAATACAACTTTTTATACATCCTTAACAAATCATCTGTTTACAGTAAAACTGTTTTCTCTTTCCACTTTACGTCACAAAATTTGAATCAATATTAAATTTAATACTGTTAACTGCTTTTCTCTACCCTTGGATAATGAAAATTCAACCAAGTCTGATTCACTTTTATTCACAGGCAGTTTCACTTTCAGGTTCTGAACACTTCACCTGTTTAGGTTTTAAACTCTGCAGGGGAGTGTTTAAAATGCAACTTCCTTCTAGAGTTTTTAAAGCAGAGGTGGGCAAACTACAGCCCGCGGGACTGTCCTGCCCGGACCTTGAGCTCCCGGCCACGGAGGCTAGCCCCTTCCCCCTCCCCCGCAGCCACGCCGCCGTGAGGGCAGCGCTCTGGGCAGTGGGGTCGCGCACTCCTGCCAAGCACTGTGGCAGCGTGTCTGGCTCCAGCCGGGCGCCGTGGCTACCAGACATGCTGCTCTGAGCAGCATGGTAAGGGGGCCGAGGAGGTTGGATAAGGGGAGGGTGGTTCCAGGGGGCAGTCAGGGAACAGGGAGCAGGGGGTGGTTGGATGGAGCGGAGTTTCTGGGGGGAGGTCAGGGGACGTGGGGGTGGATAAGCATGGGAGTCCCGGGGGGGGCCTGTCGGGGGGGCGGGAGTGTGGATGGGATCAGAGCAGTCAGGGGACTGGGAGCAGGGGGGTTGGATAGGGGGTGGGGTCCTGAGGGGGGTCCCGGGCGGGAGGGGGCAGTTAGGGGACAAGGAGCAGGATGGGGTTGGATGGGGCAGGGGTTCTGAGGGGGGCAGTCAGGGAGCGGGAAGTGGGAGGGAGCAGATAGGGGGTGGGGGCCAGGCTGTTTAGGGAGACACAGCCTTCCCTACCGGGCCCTCCATACAATTTTGCAACCCCAATGTGGCCCTCGGACCAAAAAGTTTTAAAGGGTACATTGATCTTGGATGTCAAGAGCTCCTTTCAAAAGTTTTCAGCCAAACTGAGACACCAATACAAAGATTACACGATATTTCTAAAGAAAGTTAAGTAGTTTCAGATATTGCCTTTATTCCTAAAGCCCCCAGCCCAATTTCTCTAGTTCTGCAGTCACAATTTCCTGTTTTTGCAATAACGTGACACGGGAACAGGGGACACAAACTGTAAAGATGGACAAGGCTCTATGTAAGTACTGTCAAAGCCATAAACAAGAACGTTGTTCTCGGTCTCTTCCCATTAGTCGCGCTGGGTTCAACAACAGCGTTGTCCTCCCCAGACGGAAGCACTCTTCCTAAACGGGCAGCGTCCCTTCACCCTCCGAAAGAAGACGGAGCCGAGGCGAGCTCAGGGGGCAGCGGGCCGTGCTCAGCGCGGGGAGCAGGCCACACCCCGGGGCAACGGCGCGTGGGTTGCGCAGCAGGCCGGGCCCCGCCCGCCCCCAGACACTTCCAGGAGATCAGCGCTGCCGAGAGCCCCGGGAGAAACGGGCCCTATGCGTAGCGGGGCAGGCGCCCGGTCCCGAGGGCGAGAAAGGGCCTGCCCCGCGGGGCTGGGGTATGAAGGGGGGCCGGGCACTGCCCTGCCGCCCCGCGGGGAGCGGCTGCTGGGTTCTCGTTACCTCCCCAGATGCCCAGGCTGAGCTGGGAGCTGTCCAGGTTCACCACGTAGTCGCCCAGGAACCGGTTCAGAACGTCCACGACCAGCGACTCGAACACCATCCTGCCCCGGCCCGGGAGCCGCTGCCGCTGCCTCGGGTCGGGCCGCGCGCTCCCTCCCCTCCGCCTGCCCGGGCCTCTCAGACCAGAGGCTGCGGGGTCCCCACCCTGAGCAGCGAGTAGGAGCCAAACCACGGCTACGGGCTCCCCCGCAGACTCTCCCAACGGGCCACTCCCTCCGCGCAAGCGCACAAGGAGCGGTCGTTCTCTCCTACCGCCACCTGACAGAGAGCAGCGCGCGTGACGCGATGGCGCGCGTTACTACCTAAACGGTAGCGGGGTGGCGCCTGGTGAGGGCGCGCGCGCTGTTGTTCCCCTAGACGCGACCGTGTGCCCCATGGGAGGGACTGCTCCGCCTGTGTTCCCTCACCTGTTATGCCCTCTTACAGCCTCTGTCCCTTCACCAGGCTGTACAAAGTGGGGGACAGTGTGAAGTGGGGACAAGGACAAAGGTCCAGGGAGTCCTTGGCCGAGCTCACCTGGGAGGCAGAACCCAGCTTTCCACATTCTAGTCCAGTGCTCTGCCCACTAGCCCTACTACACACAATATCCCCAAATGCTCAACTGCCCTGTCTCCAGCTACACCCAGTGCACACCACCTCCACCTTCCCAAATACACATCTCATACCCTATGCCCACATAACGTCCACTTCTCACCATCTCCCCCTGTCCCCCAATTCCACCCACTGCACACCACGTCCACATGCCTTATGCCATCATCCACCCCCAATCCCACTAACTATACATCACATTTACAAATACCCCATCATCCATAATCCCAATCCCCATGTCCCCAACTGACCCAGCACACATTCCCATCCCCCAATTCCTAGTATACCACATATCCACTATATCCCCAAATAATCCACCATGCTGATTTGGAAGGGCTCACACCTGGGAATTTAGATGAAATTAATGGGAGACTCAAGAGATTTATCCACAGGCAATAAAGGAAGGCATTATGCCAAAATCATTATGGGAGACCTACTTTGTACCTCTCCTATGTTAAAAATAAAAGGGATCAGTAGTAGGAAGTCAATGTTATTGAACATTGATTTTCAAACTGTGCTTGAAACGTTAAGATTAATTCATAGTCCATTTTTAGAATGCCCTGGAATTCTTGGGAGATCAATTTTTTGACATCTGTTGAGTCTTATGGAACACTGTAACAAGAACTTGTAGATAAAATGCCTCTTAGAGTTTGGAGTACAAGTCACATTTAATCTAAATACCCATATTTTAGATTATGAAATTGAAAAAAAAGTTGATTTGATTTCAGAAATTGTACGTTGAAACTTGACAATTAGTGTATTAATTAGAACATTTTAATTGAACCATAAGTGAGTTTATATAGTGTTCAGTGCACAAACTAAAAGATCTTTAACACAGCCCTTGTTGTGGGCATCTTTGCATCATGTTGTGTTTGGCTCTAAATCTGTTCTCTGCCATGAGTTTGGATTTGTATTTTATCTATATGCCTTGAAGATAATTTTTAATTAGATACACTCAGTGGCAGAGCAAGGTTTTGCAACCAGGAAGGGTGATGGGTCATTGGTGGTGGGCTGATTGAGCCCGCCCTGCACTCACCCCACAGCGGCAATTAGGGCCACCCAGAGGTAGGGGGGCCACCTTTTCAAAATGCAAAAGCAGTACATATGCAGGAGCCCCACCCCTTTGTGGCTCCACCCCTGCTCCTCCTCTTCCCCCTCAGGCTCTGCTCCCTGACCAGGCTGAAAGCTAGAGCCAGGTCATGGTAAGAGACAACCAAGGAGCCCAGGCCACTGTGGGGAGCCCCAGACCCTCCAACTGCCCTGGGTGGGGGGGCTGGGGTGCCCAAGAGCAGCTCCTGGCATGCGTCCCCAACCCCTGGGGACACAATACAGGAGCATGTGGGAGGGGGTATTGCAAGGCAGGACGGGAGCAGGATTAAAAAATAGTCCTGTAGTGTAGAGCTCTAGTGGGGGGTACAAATATGCTTGCTCACCCCAGGCACTAAAATGCCTATTTATGGCACTGCATGGCAGATGGGATTGCTGGCCCATGCAATCCCATGTGCCATGTCGCAACCTCTGGAGTGGGGAGCAAGGTCCAACTCTGCAAGACAGGAGCGAGCCACCACTGCTAGCTGAGTATGGGTGGGCTCACTCTCCACCCTTGTGTGAAAATTTGTGTCATACACCTCATTTGTCAATTGGATAAAATGCTTAAAAGCCATTGGGGGGGGGAGTGGTCATCCTGTTTGTCCCCCAATTTAGGTCTTCCACTGAATATATGCACTTCTTGTTCTCTCATTGTTTGCCAACTCTTTTGGGAAGCACAGTTTTCACTAGTCCTCCAAATATCCACCATTCTTTACAAAGCAAGTCCATTTCTTGCTCAGATTCACGACTTACTCTTATTAGTCAGGTCTGTAATAAAACTGCTTTACATTGGCAACTGATTTATTGATATATATGAATGACCTTGTCTAGCAGTTTGTGGTCTTTTTCACACGTCCACTGGAAAGTACTGAAATCTTCCGTGCCTCTGAGCATGCCACAGAGAGCACTGGAACATTTTGCTCTCCCTGGTTTCTCTACAATATTACTCCCAGAAAAATCTGGAAACACTGCAGCTACCACCAGAGGGAAAAATTCAAGAAGCTTCTTTTAAATTAAATTTACTTTTAATGCCATGTAAAAAAAAGTGTGATACATAGAAGTGCTAATAAGAGACTGACATTTACTTCCTGGCTATAGTCAAGTGAATCATATAGCATGGTCAGTACCCACTGACTTCAGTAACTACTGTTTCAGGTATTTTAAAAAATTCTGCAGCAAATAGATTTATGTCCAAATGATATATGGAAGAAGAGCAATCAGGCTGTTTTTTTTTTAATTAAACCTTGAAAATAAATATTATTCCAATTATTTTCACAGGGGTAAAATAGGCCCTGGTACTACAAACATTTAAACACTTGCTTAACTTTAAGCACGAGTAGTCACATTGGCTACTCACATATTTTGAGTGCAGTGCATACTCAAATGTTTGCAGGGCTGGAACTTTATTGAAAGCTACTTCCCAGCTACAGTATATAAATTACTAAGCCATCATTTCTATGAAAATTTCCACAATATAAAATTACTGTTCTAGTAAAACTATTCAACACAGTAAAACTTACTAGAGTTCATTTCTCAAAGCCAGCAATTCAGAGCTCAAGATTCTACTAAGATTCACTTTGGTTAATCAGCTCCTAGAATAGAACAGAGCAGCAAGAGAGGCAAAATAATACAGAAGGAGTGAAAAACAGAATTGGAAGAGTATCATCATAGGATGAAAAAGGACAGAGAAAAAACAAAGGGAGGAGTTATGAATTCTCTATTTGCCCAGGTTTTCTTCAGATCATCATTGAAGTAAATGTCTAAAATGTACCCTTAAAATATCCCAGAAAACGGAGGGGAAAACTAGTAATAACACGATGTGAGGAGAATAAGAAAAGAAACATAGAAGTTAACTTGATCTTCCTATAAGTCACACAGCAGGTGGAAGGGCAAGATGACACATAAGTCTCCTCTTCAGTTGTGGTATGGCCATACAAAGGCCTCTCACAATAGTAATCTTTGTTTGCTCAGTCCTGCTCCCCTTAGGGACCAATTGGCCTAACGGTGTAGAGAGAGACAAGGACGAGGCCATCTTTACCCTCTGCGTTAGTCTGTCGAATGGGACCAGCATAGTTGGGGGAGCAAACTGTACAAGCCTAACAGTGGATAAAGGGATATCAAACACCTTGAGAAGTTCAATCCCATCTCATCCTCACCTTTACCTCCCCTAAAAATTGATGGACTTTCTTCTGTTGCTATTGAACCAGAAAAGAATGAAAAAGTGTGTGTTTGTTTCTTTACAGCTGTTCCAAGTGTGCCTGCACATGTGAGAGAGAGTGTGAATGGTTTTTTTTCCCCCTTACAGCTGTTCCAGGCTTGAAAATCCTGAAATACCAGAGATAAATAGGATAATTGTGTGTCCACACAGACCTTATGTGATTGTCATATGCAGCTGCTTATTGGAAGGTACGAAAATAGGGGCATTCCATTATTGCACGTGATGATACTAACAGGTATGATTTTGGGGTGTAAAATTTAACTATTTTCAGAGAAAGTCTCTAAAATTTGGCCCAGAGAGTGAATTCTATCTCCTTAACATGGTGTTTACAATGCATACAATCATTTCTCCATCAGATATATTTAAACTGTGAATCTGCCTTTTCAGAGAGTTTCAAAACAAAGCACTTCTACTTATGCGCAGGCAGTTTACGCATATATTTCCCATTAAATCAGATACATAGTAGGGCTGTTGATTAATCACAGTTAACTCACGCCATTAACTCAAAAAAATTAATCGCGGTTAAAAAAATTAATCACAGTTTTAATTGCACTGTTAAACAATAGAATACCAATTGAAATTTATTAAATATTTTGGATGTTTTTCTCTGTTTTCATATATATTGTATTCTGTGTTGTAATTGAAACCAAAGCGTATATTATTTTTGATTATAAATATTTGCACTGTAAAAATGATAGACAAAAAAAATAGTATTTTCCAGTTCACCCCATACAAGTACTGTAGTGCAATCTCTGTTGTGAAAGTGCAACCTAAAAATGTAGATTATTTTTGTTACATAACTGCACTCAAAAACAAAACACTGTAAAACTTCAGAGCCTGCAAGTCCACTCAGTCCTACTTCTTGTTCAGCCAATCGCCCAGACAAACAAGTTTGTTTACATTTACAGGAGATAATGCTGCCCTCTTCTTATTTACAATGTCACCAGAAAGTGAGTACAGGCTTCTCATGGCACTGTTGCAGCCAGCGTCGCAAGATGTTTGCGTGCCAGATGCACTAAAGATTTGTATGGGCCTTCATGCTTTGGCCACCATTCCAGAGGACATGCTTCCATGCTGATGATGCTCATTAAAAAAAAAATGCGTTAATTAAATTTGTGACTGAACTCCTTGGGGGAGAAGTGTATGTCCCCTGCTCTGTTTTAACTGCATTCTGCCCTATATTTCATGTTATAGCAGTCTCAGATGATGACCCAGCACATGTTGGTCATTTTAAGAACACTTTCACTGCAGATTTGACAAAACACAAAGAAGGTACCAATGTGAGATTTCTAAAGATAGCTACAACACTCGACCCAAGGTTTAAAAATCTGAAGTGCCTTCCAAAATCTGAGACGGAAGAGATGTGGAGCATGCTTTCAGAAGTCTTAAAAAGTGCAACACTCCGAAGCGGAAACTACAGAACCAGAACCACCAGAAAATAAAATCAACTTTCTGCTGGTGGCATCTGACTCAGATAATGAAAATGAACATGCGTTGGTCTGCACTGCTTTGGATTGTTATAGAGCAGAACCTGTAATCAGCATGTATTCTAGAATGGTGGTTGAAGATGAAGGGACATATGAATCTTTAGTGCATCTGGCACGTAAATATCTTGCGATGCCGGCTGCAACAGTGCCATGCAAACGCCTGTTCTCACTTTCAGGTGACATTGTAAACAAGAAGCAAGCAGCATTATCTCCTGCAAATGTAAACAAACTTGTTTGTCTGAGTGATTGGCTGAACAAGAAGTAGGACTGAGTGGACTTGCAGGCTCTAAAATTTTACATTGTTTTATTTTTGAATGCAGGTTTTTTTGTACATAATTCTATATTTGTAAGTTCAACTTCCATGATAAAGAGATTGCACGATAGTACTTGTATTAGGTGAATTGAAAAATACGATTTCTTTTATATTTTTACAGTGCAAATACTTGTAATCAAAAATAAATATAAAGTAAGCATTGTACATTTTGTATTCTGTGTTGTAATTGAAATCAATATTTGAAAATTGTGAAAACATCAAAAAATATTTAAATAAATATTATTGTTTAACAGTGCAATTAATCACGCGATTAATCATGATACATTTTTTTAATTGCTTGACAGCCCTAATACATAGCGATGCAAAATTAGAGTCCTACTTATGGAAATTTTTGATGCAGTGATGCTATTTAATTAGTCTAAAAAATCTACTGTATATATAAAGGTAACTAAGCAATTATACATTACAGATGTGATAAAATGTTAATTCCAACAAATAATTTAAAAACTTGTTTTTTACATTCTTTATGGGCTTGTAGCCAATGTTTAACCTAACACCTTGATTCTAATTATAGACTCTCTCTCTAATTCTAAGGTGTTTTCTTCAAAATGTATAAATCTGACACTGAAGACTTGACTGTTCCCAGCACAGAGGCCAGATCCTGGGCCCCTCTCTGACAGCAGAGCACAAAGCAGCCAGAAATTTATTCCTGAAGATTTCTTCTACTTAGGGGAATCCTTCGGTATCAAAGAACCACTGGAACAGCACTTACACCAACCCCTACTGATCTCCAGTGCAAAAGGAGTGTGTCATGGGAGAAAGATACAGGACTGAGGTGTCCCTGCGCCCCAGTAATCCCAGCTGCAGGCCCCTTCAGTTGTGGACTGCCAAATAAATTAGAACATTTACACCAGAGACCAGCTCAGTCCCTCATCTGCACCCTGATTTGAAGGGTGTAAAAGTGGCTTAAAGCAACCTTTGCATCTATACTTTGGTCTTGCACTGAGCACAGTTCAGTTCAGTAGGAGGATCTGAGATCAGGTATGGAGTTTTTCATGTTGTTATGGTTCCTGGGTGAGTTGTATCTTTGACCCTTCACCCAGTCTCTCTATGGGCACACTTTCCAAGTGAGAGGCCCACACTTGTACTTCACTCAGGGTGAAATCCTGCAATTTACACCCCAACACTTAGACTAGGTCCCTTGGATACTGCACCCTCTTCACCAACCCTGTCCTCAGCATGTCCAGCTGGGTTTTGGTGCCTGCTTAGACTTCTCTCTGGGAGCTTGTGACCAACATGAAAGTGCAGTGACATAGAACAACTTCTGTTTGATCAAAACAAAATATTATTTGTCCATTGAAATACAACAAACAGAGAGGAAAAGAATAAAAAACAACAAAAGGCCTATTCATATATTATCTTAACTAAACCTTAGTGTTTCTTTACATGTTTAGGAAGCCTGGGAACCCCTCCCTTCAAGTTCTCCTAAGGATCAAGTTACAGCCCGGTTTTCTGCAGATCCTGTGTTCCCTCAGAGGCCCAGATTTTAACAACTCTCAAGTTCTTTAAGAATTCCCACCTGAATCCCCCTGAGGGCCTAGGCTGTGACTTTACTCATCCTTCTTCCCGCTATGTGAGAAAAGCCAAACTCCTGATTCGACATAAGTGGAGATAAAGTTCAAATTTCATTGTCCGTTGAGTACCAGCAATTGGGGCTGTCTACAATCATTGTGTTTAGTTCCTGGAGACCAAAGTTAATTAAGACTGACTTAATGCTTTAGCTAGAAATACAATAATCACCAAATATTTAAATCACACAATATATAAAATTAATACAGCTATCTCCCATATTCTTCAAATACATATAAACCAAGGTGCAAAGGATCTGATTTTCTATGAGACTTAGGCTCCTAAGTTGCTTAGGTGCTTTTGAAAATCCCACTAGGCGCCTATCTTCATCTTTAGGTGCCTAAACATCTTTAAAAATCTGGCCCCAAGTGATTAACACAACAGAGAGAACAATGGAAAAGGGTTCCTGCATTAATGGCAGCATTGCTGTATGACCTAGTAGCAAGAGTAAGACTTGAGAGTACATAGCTCATTGGCTTTGATAATGAGGAATGTTCTTAAGCCCGTCTCCTCACTGGTGTACTGAAAACTATTAAAATTGTAAGCTATCACTTTAAATGCTGGGCGGGATGGGGAGAATTCCTGGTTCCATTTGCAGGCTAGGGACTCTGCAGGGAAGTGTGTGATCTGGGCCTAGCAAAGTCATTTATACAGACAGCCTACAGTAAGGTGAGGAGAGCTGTGGCTCTCTGTTTTAGAGAGCAACCCACTCTGTCTGTCTCTTTGTTTTGGGGTTCTTGTGTGTTGTCATTCTGAATTCTAAAAAATAAAGTCGTGTTACATTGCAGCCTTCCAGTAAGAGCATTCTCTATGTGTATTCTGTGAACACTCAGGCTATACATACATTATGAGCTATGGGTAGGGTTGCCAATTTTGTTTGGACGTATTCCTGGAGGTTTCATCACATGACAATCTTTAATTAATCTTTAATTCCTGGAGACTCCAAGACAATCCTAAAGGGTTGGCAACCCTAGCTATGGGTATGGTTCCCCTGCTCATGTACACATTCTCATGCTAGCTCTCATCGAGCTAGTACTGGTATAAATAGCACCGTAGTCACGGTAGTGTTAACAGAGGCACGGTTGAGCCATGCCAAGCACAAACCCACCTGAAACCGGTGTGTATGTCACTCAGCATGGCTCAGCTGTGCCTCTGCTGCCACTATCTATGCTTTGACAGCTACGCTGCTACTTATACTCATGCTAACTTGATGAGAGTTAGCGTGAGTATGTACAATAAGCAGGGGCCTTGCTCCCCTAGTTCACAGTGTAGACATAGCCTCAGACACACCCATTCTCCACACCTTATCTTTTTTTTACCATGTGCACTTGCAAATAAAGGAGTGGGTGTGCAGGAGACATTGCACTTACAACTGTTCAAAGTGAAATAGTATGCCTAATTGCATTCACAGATGAACTTGTACTGGAGAGCAAGAACATTGTGCATTCTGCTATGCCCAACACAATGACTTTCAAGATCAAAGCTTTAATAGGATGTAAGTGTTATCCAGATTTTACATAATAATCTGTATGTACATTTGTGTGTATTACATACTGTTGTGGAAAAACTGGTTGTCAGGCGAGTCTGGCAGCAAAGGTTCGTATCCAGCTTACTACTCACCCGACCCAGGGCCTACGGGCAGTCCTCCACCGATAACCCAAATAGAGATTTAAAAGGTCTCTCACCTATCAAATGCCGGCTGGGTTCGGAGGGGAATGGTCCGCGGTCTCCTGGTTCGGTGGACAGTCTGTGGATCCGAGTCACGGCACCAAGATTGTTGTGGAAAAACGACCACACGTTGTGTTTGGATCAGAATCGCCTGAGGCCTCTTTATTTTCATGCATGCACGGGGGGTACCAGTGAACTAGCAATCCCCCACGACTACAGATTTTCAAATAGCTTATATAGCATAAAACCACAATTAAGTAATGCATACTTTCTTATCAACATTATTGCCATATTTGGAATACATTCCCCAAAAAAGGGAATATAGCTTAGCAAGCTTTCCTGTTTTTTACAGTCTGCCCCTTTGCGGTTTCTTGCTCTGTCACCTGACATCTATTAATTATAATCTGTTACAAAAGTTAATTCTACTTTTATAATGTCTACAGTTAGTTTTGCTTTTATGATTTCTGTCTACCCTTCTCCTTTTACTCTCCCCCCTCCTTTTCTCCTTCCTCCAGGCCACACATACAGTTCACCTGACCCTACATACAGTTCACTTGACCAAAGTTTAGGCCTTAGACTATTTTTCCTCCACAATACTATGGGAAAATCTGTTTCTAAATCACTGTATAAATATATCTGCACTATTTGAAGGAATAATAAATGTTTAACAATTTCTATTAACTTTATTTTGATAGATTAAATCCTGAAGGCTTTACAGATTTTATTAAATTCTTACTCATTAATATTCCCATTGCCATATAAATTATTATATTTAATTTGTAATCCCCATTTTGTAATTCTGCTGTCACAAATTAATTGTAGGTGTTACAAATTAATTAATTCCAAGAGGCAATACTTTTCTGCCCGAGATTGTGTCAACTATAATGGTAGTTTCCTTGTTAAGAACCTTAATTTTAAGTGACCATACCTTTGGAACACTTTCCATCACTCCATCAAAAAAAACCTCATTAAAAATAGGAAACGTGTTGTTTTTGATTACTGTATTTTGATGGTTTTGGATATTCCCAAGGATAAGGTATACAACCATACTTTAGGTAACAGTCTCATCATAGAGGTTCTTAGCTACAATCACACCTAAGGGTTGCATTACCTGAATTATATTCAGTAGTTAGCAAGAATATGCTTCTTTTGTCAAGCTCTTGTCTATGTTCTTGTTTTGCAATCTTTCCTGACACTAGAGATTAAAAGAAAATGCTGGAGGGGAAAACAGTTTAGGGCATGAAATTGTAGTCTTTATCAAAGATTGGGGGTTGCTGTCTGTAGCCAGACATTCTTCTGTAGAGGACGCGGAGTTCTTTCCCAAGGATATCTTGGCTGCTAATTTGGAGACATCACTTGAAAAGCTATCTTGATTAAATAATGAAGATCCTAAAACTGACCTTGTCAATAATGGAGAACTGAATAGAGATTGTTTCACAGTCAGAAATACTTTATTTTAAGGATATATCTTTCAAGCATTAGGGCTTGTCTACACTTGAAATGCTGCAGTGGCGCAGCCGCGTCACTGTAGCACTTCAGTCAAGAGACTACCTATGCCAACGGGCAGGGTTCTCCCATGGGTGTAGGTAATCCACTTCCCCAACCATCAATCTGGGTATGTCTACACTACGAAATTAGGTCGAATTAATAGAAGCCGGTTTTATAGAAATCGGTTGTATACAGCCAATTGTGTGTGTCCCCACATAAAATGCTCTAAGTGCTCTAGTCGGCGGACCGCGTCCACAGTACCGAGGCTAGCGTTGACTTCCGGAGCATTGCACTATGGGTAGCTATCCCACAGTTCCCGCAGTCTCCGCCGCCCATTGGAATTCTTGGTTGAGATCCCAATGCCCGAATGATGCAAAACAGTGTCGCGGGGGGTTCTGGGTACATGTCGTCAGGCCCCTCCCCCTCCGTCAGAGCAACGGCAGACAATAGATTCGCGCCTGTGTTACCTGGGTTACCTGTGCAGACAACATACCACGGCAAGCATGGAGCCCGCTCAGCTCAGCTCACCGTCACCATATGTCATCTGGGTGCCGGCAGACGTGGGACTGCATTGCTACACAGCAGCAGCAGCTAACTGCCTTTTGGCGGTAGACGGTGCAGCATGACTGGTAGCCTTCATCGGCGATCTGGGTGCTGGCAGCTGTGGGACTGGCAGCCGTAGGGCTGCATTGCACCAGCCCTTGCCTTTTGCCTTTTGGCAGTAGATAGTTTATTACGACTGGTAACGGTCCTCGTCGTACAGCAGTGGCTGGAACTCCGTATGTCCCCCAGTCCCCCATCCCCCCAGTCATATTCTACTGCCTTCACAATGACGATGATGGCTATCAGTCATAGTATGCCATTTTCTGCCAAGCGCCCTGTTGGATCATTGCACATTAGCAGAGTCTTCCCTGAGCAGCAGATCGTGCAATAGGCCTGAAGGCCATCGTCATCATGACTGCCAAGCGCCCAGTATTTGCTGCCAAGCACCCAGAAGATGCCGAGGGCTATCAGTCATGCTGCACCGTCGTCTTAAGATGTAAAAAATAGATTTGTTCTGTATTCATTTGCTTCCCCCCTCCTTCCGTGAAATCAACGGCCTGCTAAACCCAGGCTTTTGAGTTCAATCTTTGGGGGGGGCCACTCGGTGTGACAGTTGTTTGTGTTTCTCCCTGATGCACAGCCACCTTTGTTAATTTTAATTCCCTGTACCTGTACGCCATGTTGTCACTCGCCCCTCCCTCCCTCCTTCCCCTGGTCCGTCAGATACTAGTTTCACGCCTTTTTTCAGACCAGACGCCATAGCTAGCACTGGGATCATGGAGCCCGCTCAGATCACCGCGGCAATTATGAGCACTATGAACACCACGCGCATTGTCCTGGAGTATATGCAGAGCCAGGACATGCCAAAGCAAAACCAGGACCAGCCGAGGAGGCAATTGCAGCGCAGCCACGAGAGTGATGAGGAAATGGACATGGACATAGACCTCTCACAAGGCACAGGCCCCAGCAATTTGGAAATCATGGTGTTCCTGGGGCAGGTTGATGCCGTGGAACGCCGATTCTGGGCCCGGGAAACAAGCACAGACTGGTGGGACCGCATCGTGCTGCAGGTGTGGGACGATTCCCAGTGGCTGCGAAACTTTCGCATGCGTAAGGGCACTTTCATGGAACTTTGTGACTTGCTTTCCCCTGCCCTGAAGCGCCAGAATACCAGGATGAGAGCAGCCCTCACAGTTGAGAAGCGAGTGGCGATAGCCCTGTGGAAGCTTGCAATGCCAGACAGCTACCGGTCAGTCGGGAATCAATTTGGAGTGGGCAAAACTACTGTGGGGGCTGCTGTGATCCAAGTTGCCAGGGCAATGAGAGACCTGGTGATATCAAGGGTAGTGACTCTGGGAAACGTGCAGGCCATAGTGGATGGCTTTGCTGCAATGGGATTCCCAAACTGTGGTGGGGCCATAGACGGAACCCATATCCCTATCTTGGCACCGGAGCACCAAGCCACCGAGTACATAAACCGCAAGGGGTACTTTTCAATGCTGCTGCAAGCCCTGGTGGATCACAAGGGACGTTTCACCAACATCAACGTGGGCTGGCCAGGAAGGGTACATGATGCTCGCGTCTTCAGGCACTCTGCTCTGTTTCGAAAGCTGGAGGAAGGGACTTTCTTCCCGGACCAGAAAATAACCGTTGGGGATGTTGAAATGCCTATCGTGATCCTTGGGGACCCAGCCTACCCCTTAATGCCATGGCTCATGAAGCCGTACACAAGCAGCCTGGACAGGAGTCAGGACCTGTTCAACTACAGGCTGAGCAAGTGCCGAATGGTGGTGGAATGTGCATTTGGGCATTTAAAAGCACGCTGGCGCAGCTTACTGACTCGCTCAGACCTTAGCGAAATGAATATCCCCATTGTTATTGCTGCTTGCTGTGCGCTCCACAATATCTGTGAGAGTAAGGGGGAGACATTTATGGTGGGGTGGGAGGTTGAGGCAAATCGCCTGGCCGCTGATTACGCGCAGCCAGACACCAGGGCGGTTAGAGGAGCACAGCATGGCGCGGTGCGCATCAGAGAAGCTTTGAAAACGAGTTTTGTGACTGGCCAGGCTACGGTGTGAAACTTCTGTTTGTTTCTCCTTGAAGAACCCTCCGCCCCTCCCCCCCCACCCGGTTAACTCTACTTCCCTGTAAACCAACCACCCCACCCTCCCCTACCCTCCCCCCTTCGAGCACCACTTGCAGAGGCAATAAAGTCATTGTTACTTCACATTCATGCATTCTTTATTAATTCATCACACAACTAGGGGGATAATTGCCAAGGTAGCCCGGGATGGGTGGGGGAGGAGGGAAGGAAAAGGACACACTGCAGTTTAAAACTTTAACTCTTATTGAAGGCAAGCCTTCTGATGCTAGGGCAATCATCTGGGGTGGAGTGACTGGGTGGCCGGAGGCCCCCCCACCGTGTTCTTGGGCGTCTGGGTGAGGAGGCTATGGAACTTGGGGAGGAGGGCTGTTGGTTACACAGGGGCTGTAGCGGCGGTCTCTGCTCCTGCTGCCTTTCCTGCAGCTCAACCATACGCTGGAGCATATCAGTTTGATGCTTCAGCAGCCGGAGCATCGACTCTTGCCTTCTGTCTGCAAGCTGACGCCACCTATCATCTTCAGCCCGCAACTTGCTCTGTTCATCCCGCGATTCAGCACGCCACCTCTCCTCTCATTCATATTGGGCTTTTCTATAATCAGTCATTGACTGCCTCCACGCATTCTGCTGTGCTCTGTCAGCGTGGGAGGACATCTGTAGTTCTGTAAACATGTCATCACGTGTCCTTCGCTTTCTCCTTCTAATCTTCACTAGCCTCTGTGAAGGAGAAACATTTGCAGCTGGTGGAGGAGAAGGGAGAGGTGGTTAAAAAAGACATTTTAGAGAACAATAGGTACACTCTTTCACGTTAAATTTTGCTGTTCAGATTACAAAGCACATGTGCTTTCGTTACAAGGTAGCATTTTTCCTCTTATATTGAGGGCCTGCCGGTTTGGTGTGAGAGATCACTCACGCAGTGCCAGGCCACAGATTTCAGCTTGCAGGCAGCCATGGTAAGACACAGTCTTTTGGCTTTTTTAACCTTATTAACATGTGGGAATGGTTTCAAACAGTAGTGCTCTCATTTCCCATACCAAGCACCCGTTGGGTTGGCCATTTAAAATGGGTTTGCAATGTAAAAGGAGGGGCTGCGGTTTCAGGGTTAACATGCAGCACAAACCCAACTAATTCCCCTCCCCCACACCCAATTCTCTGGGATGATCACTTCACCCCTCCCCCCACCGCGTGGCTAACAGCGGGGAATATTTCTGTTCAGCAGAGCAGGAATGGGCACCTCTGAATGTCCCCTTAATAAAATTGCCCCATTTCAACCAGGTGAACGTGAATGATATCACTCTCCTGAGGATAACAAAGAACGATCAGGAATGGATGTTGTCTGCATGCCAGCAAACACCGGGACCATACGCTGCCATGCTTTGTTATGCAATGATTCCAGACTACGTGCTACTAGCCTGGCGTGGTAAAGTGTCCTACCATGGCGGACGGGATAAGGCAGCCCTCCCCAGAAACCTTTTGCAAAGGCTTTGGGAGTACATGAAGGAGAGCTTTCTGGAGATGTCCCTGGAGGATTTCCGCTCCATCCCCATACACGTTAACAGACTTTTCCAGTAGCTGTACTGGCCGCGATTGCCAGGGCAAATTAATCATTAATCATTAAACACGCTTGCTTTTAAACCATGTGTAATATTTACAAAGGTACACTCACCAGAGGTCCCCTGTGTGCCCTCAGGGTCTTCGGTGAGTTCGGGGGTTACTGGTTCCAGGTCCAGGGTGACAAACATATCCTGGCTGTTGGGGAAACAGGTTTCTCCGCTTCCTTGCGGCTGTGAGCTATCTCCTCCATCCTCCTCTTCCGAACCCTCTTCCCTGTGTGTTTCTCCAGTGAGGGAGTCATAGCACACGGTTGGGGTAGTGGTGGCTGCACCCCCTAGTATGGCATGCAGCTCCGCGTAGAAGCGGCATGTTTGCGGCTCAGCCCCGGACCTTCCGTTTGCTTCTCTGGCTTTGTGGTAGGCTTGCCTTAGCTCCTTAATTTTCACGCGGCACTGCTGTGCGTCCCTGTTATGGCCTCTTTCCTTCATGGCCTTGGAGACCTTTTCTAATATTTTGCCATTTCGTTTACTGCTTCGGAGTTCGGCCAGCACTGATTCATCTCCCCATATGGCAAGCAGATCCCGTACCTCCCGTTCTGTCCATGCTGGAGCTCTTTTGCGATCCTGGGACTCCATCACGGTTACCTGTGCTGATGAGCTCTGCGTGGTCACCTGTGCTCTCCACGCTGAGCAAACAGGAAATGAAATTCAAACGTTCGCGGGGCTTTTCCTGTCTACCTGGCCAGTGCATCTGAGTTGAGAGTGCTGTCCAGAGCGGTCACAATGAAGCACTGTGGGATAGCTCCCGGAGGCCAATAACGTCGAATTCCGTCCACACTACCCCAATTCCGACCCCCGAAGGCCGATTTTATCGCTAATCCCCTCGTCGGAGGTGGAGTACAGAAACCGGTTTAAAGGGCCCTTTAAGTCGAAAGAAAGGGCTTCGTCGTGTGAACGTGTCCCGGCTTAATTCGATTTAACGCGGCTAAAGTCGACCTAAACTCGTAGTGTAGACCAGGCCTCTAGCAGTGTCTACACCAGAGATTAGGTCAATTTAACTGTGTCGCTCAGAGATGTGAATTTTATACCCCTGAGCAACTTAGTTATACCAACCTAATTTCCTAGTGTAGACCAGGCCTTAGTTGTTCCATGTGGATTTAAAGAGGAATGTTTTTGTAAGTAGTTGCTTGAAACAGGTTTCATACGCATTTGCTTTAAGGTATCTTCCCTTTATTGTTTTACTGTTTTTAACATCTAGAATAAAGATTCCTTTCTTCTAATACACAGACTTTCCAGGAACGCATAAATAGCATGCTCTGAAACTTGACATGCACCTAACAAATACAGTTCATTATCTGATTTGTCTTCTGTAATTATGTCTTCTACAGACTCAGAGTGCATTCGGGAGTTTGGAAACCCTACCAAATCCTCATTGCTTTTGCTTTTGCTGATGCTCTTGGTTTCAAAATTGAGAAGTGGTTTGTTTTTTGGGAGAGTTGGGGGGGGAGGGTTGAAGGGGTGACATTGGCTATTATTTTCATTAACAGAATACTCCTTTGGGGGTGAAATGCTTTGGCCAGGATTTTACAGAATTTTTTGAACTTGTACAAAGTTTTGGAGGGATAATGATTCCAGGAATCTTTTCCGTAGTCAAGACATTTTTTGGCAATCTAATGTCCTTGTCCTTTGAATTACAATCTTAACTAGTTGGAAGACTTTGATCTTCACCCAAGGTGCTTGTTTCAATAATTTCAGGATTTTTTTTAAATCAGCCACATAATTCTTTGAAGTATTACCAGTGTTGATATGAAACTTATTTGTAATAGTCTGGGGACAACAAGATAAGCCGATAAAGGATAATAATCTGTTTGATGTAAAATTTTTAAAATTACTACATTTCAAAGCTCTGTTTGTCTCTCAAAAGAAGTATTGGATTACCTCAAACATTTAAAATGAGAATAGACAAAGCACTACTTCTAGGGATTAGAAAATATGTGAAAGAAAATCCTGGGCTGACAAAGGGATAGACAAGACAGGTCTTTGCCATCTCTACATTTTCTGATTGTATGATCAACATTATCCCCCCCCCCTTTTTTTAAATGAAATGAAGGGTAAAGTACTATAATTACCAGTATATATACTCTCATATTACCCCGTGTAAATAATCACAATATTTTTACCAGATTTCAAACATTCAAGTTTCTTTTAAAAATTTAATAAGTCTTTAATAAAAGTGAATATAAACATGACATTAGAAGTGAAAGATTATTGGAAATGCTGTATTTGTATAAAAATATATATATGCACTCCTCTTACTAGCTGGCAATAATGTAGTGGTATCACTCATAGGATGAATTCAGATCAGAGCATACTGTACACACTTTAATACATCTCCTTTGTTTCTTGCATCACTCACTGAGAACACTCTTCAAATAACAAGACATCAGCAACATCGTAATTCTCATTTAAATTAAGAATAGACTTTTCCAAGGAAATCCTGTCCATGAAGTTTTAGTAAAAGGGCATTATTCAGAGATTCCAAAGCCAGCAGGGACCATTGTGATAGTCTAACTTGTATCGTAAGGTACATATTGGATAGAATATGTAGTCAGTTGTGCCTCTGCTAAATTTAATATTTAAGGAATTGCCTTCTTTTATTTCAAACAGGTGTACCAGGGCTAAGCCCACATGTTTCCTGTAATAAAAGTTTTTCTGATAAGCTATCTACACATAGTACCTAATTTATATTGATACCAGCCTGGAAAGTAGAAAGACATGCAATTTAAAATATATCTTTGAATTTAATAGTCCAATGAACAATTGGATAGGATCCTAACATAAGAGAAATCTATTTTGTTTCCATTACAATATAGAATTGCTGGTATTAAATGGTGCCCTTCATCCCCTTAGCTTTTCATTCATAAGATTCTGATAAAATTTAAGGGCAAAATCCTGGACCTATTGAAGTCAATGGGAGTTTTGCCATTGATTTAACAGGGGCAGGATTTCATGCTAAATATTTTGACTTTGCTTACTGTATCATAAAACAAACCAACAAAAACACT
This sequence comes from Emys orbicularis, assembly GCF_028017835.1. NCBI lineage: Eukaryota > Metazoa > Chordata > Testudines > Emydidae > Emys > Emys orbicularis. Next base: position 99,929,440 of record NC_088688.1, on the reverse strand, counting down.
AATTGAAGGTTTTTGTCATCTTTTATAGTTTATATCTACTGTAGGCTTTTGAACAGAGAGAAAGCTAAAAACCTTGTTGGTACTCCTGCCATTTTTAAGACAATTCTTTTCTTTTTACCTCTTCCTCATCTTTAAATAACTAATGTTCATTGTGAATAACCTATTTTTTAGTTAAATTAACTATCCACATAAATTCAAACAGTAAAATTCAAAGTAATTGTTTGATTAAAAGTATATTCAAAAATATCAGCCAATGAGTTGTTTGCATACTGTTCACTGTTAATGGTAATTTGTATAGTCATGTAAATCATTTAGTATTGTTTTTGCCTTCTGAGTGAGTGAAACATTTTAAGTAGAACAACTGATTAATAGCTGATAATTAATATAAAATTAACATTCTTGCTAGTATGTTAGTATCCTTGTTCATGGGTAAATATGGGTATTTATACAAAGAACAGCCATGCTTCAAACATTAGCATAAAACCCATTGATACAAATGTTTGTGAAGACCAAATGAAAAGGCACATGAACATGGTTAAACTTAGCAAGCGTACATTGAACAAATATTTGACAGCACGGTGTTGCAATATACAAGATTTCTTTGAGTCATATCACCTCTATAATACATATATTGTTGATAGAACTATTTTAAACTAAATATTTGACTTGTATTTGTGATATATCTTGTATAACTCTCAGTTAGCATGGGTGTTATATCTCCTATGCTTGAATATTAAAAATGTTTTCTCAGAATAGGCAATTTATCTTCTCTCTTTTTATCTGTTTGTTACCACCTACCTATAAGAACTCAACACAGGTCACATTTGTATGACTGCACATTAACTCATGCTGATCCATTAATTCTGAATAGTCCAAATCTAGTTCGAGCTAGCCAAAAAATTCCTAATAATAAAAATCAAGACCCTCTCCTATCATCAGAATTTTTTAAATGGAATACAGTACTAAAATAAAGATTCTTATCTTATGAGGAGGTCAATAATACCAACAGTCCACAAGGAGCTGGAAGCTCTCCTTCACTGAGAACAGCCTTGAAGGACAGGCTCCACCAGACTCTGGCTATTAGAGCTGATCAGAACATTTTCAATGAAATTTATTTTGTCAAAATATGCCATTTCATCAAAGTCAAAATGTTTCACAGGGCTGTATCTGTTTCAATGAAGTTTTCATCTGGAAGGTTTTTCTGGGTCCAGGGCTGCCTGGATACTTTTGAAAAAACAAACAAACAAACAAACAAACAAACACACACACACACACACACACACACACAAAACTTGACCTTTTTGAGCTGAAATTGGATGTTTCGACAAAATTCCATTTCACAAATGAGTTTGAAGGTTTTATTTTTGTTTCAGTGCAGAACAAAAACAAAATGTTATAACTTCGGAAGTTGCCACAAAATGGAACCGTCATCCTCTGGGCAGCTCTACAGGCTACATTAGGCCAGAAAGGCAAGATCAGTACCAGTTCTGAATTTGCTTCAGGCTGAAAATCATTTTGCCTCCATCCATCCACATATAACACAGTTTTAGTGGTTGGTTGAGTTGAGATTGACATACAAAGTTAAGTCTTGCCCTGGGATTAGTCAAGATTAGTCTCAGCTTTCCAAAATCCCAGTGTCTGGTTCTTGTCTGTTACAGCTGTCCCCCTGTTGGATTCCTTTTCCCCCCTTCCTTTCTGTTTGTGCTGGGTGGCCGCCCCCCCGGCCATGGAACTGACCAAAGTCACAGCCTGGCCCTGCTCATGGAAATGGCTTGTGCAGACTGACTGGGGCCATTGCTCTGCTCAGGGAGGTGGGGGCTTTTTCGCTCCTTTGTCTAGCTTCTTTGTTCAGACCCGGCTCGATGTAGGGTGCTCTGCCCAGGTATGCAAGACCTAAAGTGGCCACATAGCTGAGCATATGAGTCATACCTGTGACTCAGAACTTGCCCAGACATGTCCTTTGCCTACCTGCAGTTTCCCTGCCTTCTCTCCTCCCCTGGATTAAGGGGAACCAATCAAAGTTACTGGCAGGAAACTGCCTGAGTTTGCCCTTAAAACCAGACATTTTCTGATCAGACCCCCGGAGAAGGTCCTTGCTTTGCCACCTGGTCTGATCAGCTAGGGGTCTTTGGGAGGCCCTCTCCCCGCTCTCGTTTGTTTTTGAGCGTACCCCCGTTTTTAAACTCCCCTCCCACGAACAACGAATTTGTGCCTGGAGATCTCCTGATTATTGTAAGCGAATCGAGTCCTCTGATGCTGAAACTGCTGTTCCTGCTGCTGCTTTGGGGATTGGTAAGGAAAAACCTCTTGCACACTCCCCTTGTTCTGGCTGCTGGCTTTCTTTCCCCAGCAGGCAGACCCAAGCTAACTTCTTGGTCTGTATCTGTAATCTGCTTCTAGCTCCGCAGCGCCTTTGCTGCTAGAAATAAGCCTGCTTGCAGCCACCACTAGTTAAACCCCCTCCCCCCTTGAAGCTGTATCCTGGGCACACACCACTCTGCCCTCTGGAACTACCCCTAGTATAAGGTGCACCCATTAGGTTAGATTTAGCCTTTAGTCTAGATAAATTGTAATTTCATTTTGCATAGTTGTGGTTAAGTTAGGTTTAGAAAATTGCTTGGATTGTACTCTGTAAGTTAGGCTTAAAGAATTGTTGCATTGTGTTTTGTTATTTGCTAATTTGTGTAGTCTTGGTTAAGTTAAATCATAGATAAGATTTTGCTGTGTTCTGTATAATTGTCTCTCTGCTGTTTAAACTTGCAGCCTGTCTGCTCTCTGTGTGTGTGTGTGTCTCTCTCTCTTAATCCCTTCCCCCACATGCTCACCCCGCTCCTACTGCTGCCAAACCTCAATTGTATTACTGAAGTCTAGCATAAAACCCCATTGGTTACCCTTTTTCTCTCTAACACCCCTCACATTTTACATTTACACCACTGTGACACATTTTTACCTAGAGTTGTTGGTTATTTAACACATTTTATCCATAACTGTTAGTTGGTTATATGCTGCTGTGACACACCCTTTACATAGAAATTGTTAGCTACCTGTTACATTTATACTTCAGTGTTAATTGGTTACCAACTGTATTGTACCCCACTGTATTGTACCCCACTATTGAAACCCCCTATCCTATTTACTAAAAGAAACCCCTCCCCAATTGTCTACCTTAACAAACCCCATACCCCTCACTATTGAATTTTCCCTGTTTTTGCATTTTCTTAATAACGTTTATTTTGCACCCCACCAGTGCAGTAGTTGTCCCCCAAGATCCCCTACCTGCTGGCAGGGTCAGTTCTCAAAATGTTTTGTTTTGTGGACCACCACCAAAGGCTTCACAAACTGTAGATGATCCATGGATCACAGTTTGAGAACAGTTGCCTCAACACAATGCATTTTGAGTAACCAAGAAGTCTTGTGTTGGTATTTATAACCCAGCAGGTAAGCTGCTGCTTAGTTTATCAGCTACATCCACTTGTAACTGGATCACTGACCTCTCGCATTAGCCGTTTTTGTGACTAATTGATCAGACATTTCAACTGAATTTGATGCAGAGACTATGATTGCAAGTGGAGTGATCTGGGAATGAGGAAGCCATAGTACAATTTTGGGTGCAGGATTTATTCTTAGAAAGGCTACTGCAGGGGTCGGCAACCTTTCAGAAGTGGTGTGCCGAGTCTTCATTTATTCACTCTGATTTAAGGTTTCGCGTGCCAGTAATACACTTTAACGTTTTTAGAAGGTCTCTTTCTATAAGTCTATAATATATAACTACACTATGTTGTATGTAAAGTAAATAAGGTTTTTAAAATGTTTAAGAAGCTTCATTTAAAATTAAATTAAAATGCAGAATCCCCCGGACTGGTGGCCAGGACACAGGCAGTGTGAGTGCCACTGAAAATCAGCTCGCGTGCCGCCTTCGGCACGTGTGCCATAGGTTGCCTACTCCTGGGCTATTGTGTACTTCAAGGTGGAAGAAGAGACTGGAAAGGGAGAAAAGGAGATATTTAACTTAGACCTTGGGCACCATGATGATGAATATTGTCCTGGCTATTAAACCCAACTGTCTGAAATGTGCCATCTTGATCATCACTACAGAAGTTTTTTTTCTCCTGCTGATAATAGCTCATCTTAATGAATTAGCCTCTTAGAGTTGGTATGGCAACTTCCACCTTCTCATGTTCTCTGTATGTATATATATCTTCTTACTATATGTTCCATTCTATGCATCTGATGAAGTGCATGTGTATTTATTATGCTCAAATAAATTTATTAGTCTCTAAAGTGCCACAAGTACTCCTGTTCTTTTTGCAGATACAGACTAGCACGGCTGCTACTCTGAAACCTTTGAAACACTGAGACCTTTTAGCCTTTCAAACTATCCCCAGTCCTAACCTCCAACTGCTGTTTTTACAATCAAATTCCTAGGAATATGAACACTAGGTATGACCACTGATCTTAGTGTAAGGGCAGAAATATACAGCACATGGAAACAAAATATACTTTCTGAAGATGGTCAAAATGTAATCAGGAGTATAGGAAACATAGCACTCTCTCTCTTCACAGCTCCATTTAATATTAGCAACTACCAGTCACTAAGCACTGTTTAGGCTGCAAATGACAACACCTGACTCCCAACCAGCCTACAATAACCAAATGTCTTCCTCCATCTGGAATTCAGAGGTAGTATCAGAGTTATTGTAATTGATCCTAACACCAGTAAAGTCAGTGGAAGTTTTGTCATTGACTTCAGTGGGAGCACCATCACAGGCATAATGTGGGCAGTTGTGAATGCCAGAAAATGCAGATGTTCCATGTTTGAGCTGACAAGTTCAAACAAGTGAAATAAAACATTAATAAAATTTGATTAAGTTAGTTAGCTTTTGACTAATATATTTTAAATGTAGCCACAGTAGGGTGACCAGACGTCCCATTTTAAAAGGGACAGTCCCGTATTTAAGCCCTCCTGCAGGTTTCCTGACCTTTTCTTAAAAATGGGCAAATTGTCCTGTATTTTCTGTCTCCCCTCCCATCAGTACTGGTGGGTCCTGCTGCTGGCCAGATCCCTGCTCGCCAGCTGCCCGCCCACCAGCAGTGAGCGGTGGGGTATACAGTGGCTGATGATAGGGGTGAGTGTACAAGGCTGGTGGTGAGGCAAAGATGAAGCACGCCGGGCCGGCCACTCCCCCTGCTGGTCCGTCACACAGCCCCTGCTGTGTGCCAGCTCTCAGCCAGCAGGGCCCCAACCCCCGTCCTGTTTCCTGCCAGCACTGGCTGCGCATTGTGAGCTGCAGTGGCTGGCGAGTGCAGGTAGGCACCAGGCAGCAGCCAGTTACGTGTCACCTCTGCTGCCCACCCATCGGCCCTTTACGTGCTGCCCCTCTCGCTGTCCTCTCCCTGCTTTGCCCCTCTAGCCCTGCTACTCCTCCATATCCCCTGGCAGCTCCAGTCAGCACCGCCGACCGGGCCGTTAAAAGTCGCTAAGGCAGGCTAGTCCCTACCTGTCCTGGCACCACGCTACGCCCTGGAAGTGGCCAGCAGCAGGTCAGGTCCTAGGCAGGGGGAGGGGGGCATGGAGCTCCTGCACTGCCCCCGCCCTGAGCAGCGGCTCTGCACTCCCATTGACTGAGAACCAGACAATGGGAGCTGGCTTGGGGGGCGGTGCCTGCAGGCGAGAGCAACACGTGGAGCCTCCTGGCCCCCCACCTACGACCCGGACCTGTTTGTCGCTTCCAGGGCGTGCACAGCGCGGTGCCAGGACAGGCAAGCAGCCTGCCTTAGCCCCACTGCGCCACTGACTGGGAGCCGCCCGAGGTAAGCCTGCTCCCCAACCGCGAGCCCCAGCTCTGAGCTCCCCACAAACCCAGAGCACCCTCCTGCACCGCAAACCCCTCATCCCCAGCCCCACCCCAGAGCCTGCACCCCCCTGCCCAGAGCCCTGACCCCCTCCTGCACCCTAACCCCGTGCCCCAGCCCAGAGCCCCCGCCCGCACTCCAAATCCCTCAGCCCTACCACCTAGCCTGGAGCCCCCTCTTGCACCCCAAACCCCTCATCCCCACCCCCACCCCAGAGCCCGCACCACCAGACAGAGCTCTCACCCCCTCCCGTACCCCAACTCCCTGCCCCAGCCCAGAGCCCCCTCCCGCACCCTGAACCCTTCATTTCTGGTCCCGCCCCAGAGCCTACACCCTCAATTAGAGTCCTCACCCCCTTCCACATCCCAACCCTCTCTCCAAGCCCAGTGAAAGTGAGTGAGGGTCAGGGAGAGCGAGCCACTGAGGGAGGGGGAATGTAGTGAGAGGGGGTGGGGCCTCGGGGAAGGGGCAGTGCTAAGGTGTTCAGTTTTGTGCAAGTAGGAAGTTGCCAACCCTAATATCCCCCCCCCAGGCAGGGCGCATCCCACTCCCAGCACTGTGCGGAATGCTGAGCTCATAACAGCCTGGCCGGCAGGCTCCTTCCTTCCCCCATTGCCTCTGGCTGGGCCGGTGCCCCAGGAAAGCCCAAGACCCTCTGGCCTGGGGCGCTGGCCAGGAGGAGCCGAGCCCTGCATGTGCCAAAGCCCCGCACAGTGCTAGCATGGAGAAGCCTCTCCTCCCCTCAGCTAAGCTCTGGAGTTGGGGGCTGGGGAGCGATATCCAGCCTGTTCATGCCCCGAACCTGCAGGCTCCACAGCAGACCCCCAGGCAGGGGCTTAGCACCTCCTCACCCCTCCCTCACGCTGTGGGTCCTGCCCCCAGGGAGCACGGGGCTGCTCTGTCCCCTAGGCACCCTCCTCTGCTGAGCCACCTCTCTGGCCAGGTACAGTGAAGCCCCTGCAGTCAGGTTCCCTGGGCCCTAGTGCACAATGCATCCTTAGGGCTTAACCCCTTCCTGCCCGTGCTGTAGCCGGAGGCGGCTGGTTTATGTTGGTGGCCAGCAGCAGCCTGGAGGTGTTAGCTGCCTTTCGACACTGTGCCGGCAGGAAAGGACAAGGTGCTTTCAGCCAAAGTGGGGGGACGGGGGGGGGGAGGGGAGAGAGAAGGAATGAGCTTTGCAAAGACACAGGCCAGGTCATCCCTCTCTCCTCCCCCACCCGCATTCCGCACACAGCTGGAAGCAGCTCCCATCCCTTCCCTCCCACACAGTGCCAAAAGGCTGTGCTGCGGGCCACATTCTGGTGTGAACCCTGGCAGGAATCTGCGGAAGGGGGGCATGTGACCCTGCATGCCCCCCGTGTTGCCTCGGGAAGCCGCAGCGCCAGGTACCAGGAGAGGTGGGTCCATCCCAGGGGGCCGAGCTAGGTATGGAAGGCAGAGATAGGGTGACCAGATAGCAAGTGTGAGAAATCAGGACAGGGATGGGGGGTAATAGGCACCTATATAAGAAAAAGGCCCAATATTGGGACTGTCCCTATAAAATCAGGACATCTGGTCACCCTAGGTGGAAAGCGCTGGACAGGGAGGGTCAGGTAGGTCGGTCACCCTCCCCCCGCCCGTGTGAGAGAGGTGTACAGGAATGTGTGTGTGGGGGGGGGGGGTGTCACCCCTCCCCATGTGAACCCTAAAGCCCTAAAGATAAACAGGTAAATAAAAAGAATCCAACTACACAGTATTTCTTTTTAAACAGGGGCTCAAACATCTTGATGTTAATTTGAATGTTTGTGCTGCATAGTTCTGATTGATTGCCTGGTAATTTTACCAGGTGTCCCGTATTCAGCATTGGGAAATATGGTCACCCTAAGACAAAGTGACGAAGATACTAACAAAACTGATCAGCTAATTGAACCTATACCAGCTAGTAGGTGCAACCTGAATCAATTTTTACAAGGATCATAGTTGGATACTATTTTTCTCCATTTTTAACAATCACATTGCTTAATCCCTGGGCCAGTCCTCTCATTTCACCAGCAAATCACAATTTTTGAGAAGTCGTCTGCTTCAGAGATAAAATGTGCTATTTATTATGTATTTTGATGTGCTGAATTCCAATATGACAATTAAAACAACTGATTGGCTACTGTTTCTAAGATATTTAAGTTTTTACATTTTATGTCTATGTATATTGTGTAGATAGTAGAGTTTTAATCATAAATTGTAAACCTAGGTTTTTTCATGTGTTTATAGTTGCTTTACATGATAATATTTCACCTGTCCTGATAATATTTCACTTTAAAAATCAGCAAAAGGGTTATATAAATAAAATTTATTATGAAACAAAAGGCAAAAAACTATTATGTACATAGTTTAGTCCTATTCAGTGTCTACTCGGCGCTTCTTGGCTTGTCTCTTGTATTCATTAAATGGAGCATCTCTTGTCACTGTCCAGCAATAGTCTGCAAGCATTGATGGGCTCCATTTGCCCTGATAGCGTTTCTCCATTGTTGCAATGTCCTGATGAAATCGCTCGCCGTGCTCGTCGCTCACTGCTCCGCAGTTCGGTGGAAAAAAATCTAGATGAGAGTGCAAAAAATGTATCTTTAGTGACATGTTGCAACCAAGGCTTTTGTATGCCTTGAGGAGGTTTTCCACCAACAACCTGTAGTTGTCTGCCTTGTTGTTTCCGAGAAAATTGATTGCCACTAACTGAAAGGCTTTCCATGCCGTCTTTTCCTTGCCACGCAGTGCATGGTCAAATGCATCATCTCGAAGAAGTTCACGAATCTGAGGACCAACAAAGACACCTTCCTTTATCTTAGCTTCACTTAACCTTGGAAATTTTCCACGGAGGTACTTGAAAGCTGCTTGTGTTTTGTCAATGGCCTTGACAAAGTTCTTCATCAGACCCAGCTTGATGTGTAAGGGTGGTAACAAAAGCTTCCTTGATTCAACAAGTGGTGGATGCTGAACACTTTTCCTCCCAGGCTCCAATGACTGTCAGAGTGGCCAATCTTTCTTGATGTAGTGGGAATCTCTTGCACGACTATCCCATTCGCAGAGAAAACAGCAGTATTTTGTGTATCCAGTCTGCAGACCAAGCAAGAGAGCAACAACCTTCAAATCGCCACAAAGCTGCCACTGATGTTGGTCATAGTTTATGCACCTCAAAAGTTGTTTCATGTTGTCATAGGTTTCCTTCATATGGACTGCATGACCAACTGGAATTGATGGCAAAACATTGCCATTATGCAGTAAAACAGCTTTAAGACTCGTCTTCGATGAATCAATGAACAGTCTCCACTCATCTGGATCGTGAACGATGTTGAGGGCTGCCATCACACCATCCATGTTGTTGCAGGCTACAAGATCACCTTCCATGAAGAAGAATGGGACAAGATCCTTTTGACGGTCACGGAACATGGAAACCCTAACATCACCTGCCAGGAGATTCCACTGCTGTAGTCTGGAGCCCAACAGCTCTGCCTTACTCTTGGGTAGTTCCAAATCCCTGACAAGGTCATTCAGTTCACCTTGTGTTATGAGGTGTGGTTCAGAGGAGGAGGATGGGAGAAAATGTGGGTCCTGTGACATTGATGGTTCAGGACCAGAAGTTTCATCCTCTTCCTCGTCTGACTCAAGTGAGAATGATTCTGGTGCATCAGGAACCGGCAGTCCTTCTCCGTGGGGTACTGGGCGTATAGCTGATGGAATGTTCGGATAATGCACAGTCCACTTTTTCTTCTTTGACACACCTTTCCCAACTGGAAGCACCATGCAGAAGTAACAATTGCTGGTATGATCTGTTGGCTCTCTCCAAATCATTGGCACTGCAAAAGGCATAGATTTCCTTTTTCTGTTCAACCACTGGCAAAGATTTGTTGCACAAGTGTTGCAGCATATGTGTGGGGCCCACCTTTTGTCCTGATCTCCAATTTTGCAGCCAAAATAAAGGTGATAGGCTTTCTTAACCATAGTGGTTATACTGCGCTTTTGTGATGCCAAAGTCACTTCACCACAAACATAGCAGAACTTATCTGCACTGTTCACACAAGTACGAGGCATCTCTGCTCACTTTGGCTAAACAGAAATGTGTCCCTTTGCAAAATCAGACACTGACAAATAAGAGAGCACGACACTGTATGATTTCTAGAGCTGATATAGGGCAATTTGTTCAGCAGAGTGATGTAAGCTTCGTTATGATTGCATCATCCATGACTTCTAGGAATAACATGATGCAATTCAGATCATGTATGACGCAATACCAGCTTCAGATTGCATCATTCATTGTTTTGCCTAAAAAGCAAGTACTGTCCAAACCCAGTCATAGATTTATTCATAGATCCAGTCAAAGATGTATTTTAGTCATTTCTGGTTTAAATTGAGATCCCTTCCCTTTATAACTCACTTATCCTCCGCCATTCCCAAGTCAAGGGTCGTATATACTGACCCAATAGCATATCTTGAAAGCTAGAGCCAATCAACAATTTTAAGCATCATTTTCGTTCTCAGTGACCCAGAATTAGTAAAGTTTGACTACATTTATTTCAGAAGCATTTTGGCTGTAGAGCAGTGTTATGCAGCAGAACATTTTCCCCATTTGTCTAATGGAAATTCATAATCCTTATCCACTGTAGAACTAACAAGGCCCATTAACTAACTTTATATTATGCATAGTACCACTGTGTTCACTATCCTCCTGTAGGGCATTTTCTTTTGCCTGTGCTCAATGAGAGCTATGTCCATACCAAGTTTCAAACTTCCATTGTATTTGTATCCCAGTTCAAAAAAGTTTACTTAGAATTATTTTCAAATGTGAAAAGTTCCCCCCCCCCCCCGCATTCTCTTATAACACAAACAGCTGGTGGGAATTAATTCAAACATTTTTTTAAAAAAACACTGTTGGCCAGGGTGAAGCATAGTAAATTTAATCTCAAAATGGTAAATTACAAGTATGGCAAAACACAAGATTATAATGGAAACTGTTTTACCACCTTAATTTTAGTGAAGCCTCTTGGGGCTAAAATAGTAAGCAGGACAGCTCCTGTTTTTTCTCACAAGACTTCAAGAAACAGAGTAATTGAACAATTTAGCTATTCATTTCAAGGAAATTTTGAGTTAACTGAATTGAAAATCTTCTGGTTTAGCTGATAGAGATGGCACCATCTAGTGGACATACATCAGATTTCAGGAACTAGTATTAAATTGTTTAAATCCAGATAATATTATAATTTTAATTTTTTTTATTATTTCCACAGAAGTATTATTATTAATCATTAGTTATTATTTTGTATCACTTTTTAAAGTAAAATAAATGTCTTTAAATCAATGGAACAATGAACAGGAGTAAAGTTAACCGTGTGCGATATTTACATAGCCAAGAGGAAGTAGCCCTTGGAAAATACCTTCAGAAGAAGTGACAGTTCTCTTCTTGACTTAGATAGTGGAACAATTCTATATCACCCTCCCCTTTATGGCCCCAGTATGGGGCATGCAGGGGTAGACAGGGTGTGTTGCTGGAGTGCAATACTTTCCAGCTATTTTTAGCTCTTCGGGGCCCATAGGGGACCATCTACAATCTCAGAATAAATTAGAATAATTCTGAGTCTTCATGCTACTTTTGCTCCACATTATTTACACTGACCCTTGTGTTTCCCCATCTATATCATGTGGTGTGGAGGGGAGAAAATCTACTGTGAAGGCCATTGTTGACCCATGGAAAAGGGAATAGATCTGTGCTCATCATATCCATTTTTTGCTTCAGCCACGAGCTAATTGGTAAAAAGTGGGCAGATCAAGGGGAGGAGATGCACTGGGCACCCTCCCACAAAACTGGGCCTAGCCATCATGAAAGTTGCCTGAAGCAGTATTAACTCCTGTTCCACCTTTTAGGACTTATCTCCATGGAATCACAGGGCACGTCTACACTAAAAAATTGTAATCAGTAACTTTATGTAACTGAAGAACTAATTATTGCTTCTGCCAGCTCTGCTTTTTCTCTCCAGACTACTGTAATTATGCCAAATGATACATATTTGAAATGGATTTCCAGGCTTATATTTACAGTAGCATTTGAACTTTAATCGTGGAGTTAAACACAAAGCCTGTTCACCTCTTACATTTCATTTAAGCTTTGTTGAAGGTCTTCTGCAATGTTGTGAAGGCCAAGACTATAACAGGTTAAAAAAAAAGAACTAGATAAATACATGGAGGATAGGTCCATCAATGGCTATTAGCCAGGATGGGCAGGGAAGGTGTCCCTAGCCTCTGTTTGCCAGAGACTGGGAATGGGCAACAGGGGGATGGATCACTTGATGATTACCTGTTCTGTTCATTCCCTCTGGACCACTTGGCATTGGCCACTGTCGGAAGACAGGATACTGGGTTAGATGGAACTTTGGTCTGACCCAATATGGCCATTCTTATGTAATTAAGTCAACCTAAGTTACATCGATGTACAGCCACTGCAGTAACTGAATAGGTTTTACACGTCCACGTTATGCTCCTTGTGTTGGTGGTGTGCGTCCTCACCGGGAGCATTTGCACCGATTTAACTGCCAATGTGGTGCATTTTGGGATGGTTTCTAAAAGGCAGCAACAGTCGATGTAAGCAACAGAGTGTCTACACTGACACTGCGTCAACCTAACTACATTTACTTAAGTGCTATTCGTCTCACAGAGGTGGGGTTATTAAGTTGGTGTAGTGGGTGAGTTACATCAGTGAGAGCTCTATTTTAGTGTAGATGCTTACAGAGTTAGGTCAATGTAAGCTGCCTTCCAACAACCTAACTCTGTAGTGTAGACCAGGCCACAGAAGACACAGTGGAGCAGTGAGTCAATGGCAGAACAGGTTTTAACCCTACTGTGCTGCCCTGGCTGTGAAGGGAGTTATGTAGTGGAGCTCAGAGGGGAGTCTGCACAACTGGATACATGCCATAGTGTTTGGCGCCAGGATCTCTGGCTTTCCACTTCCTTTTTTTCCTCTGGCTCCCTGCCTATTCTGCACTCTTACTATTTCTGCAGACTGTAGGGAGAATGCCTAGACTCTGCAGCTCCAGTGGAGTTTCCATTAATGTATTCCCCTGCATGAGCTTTTGCACAGCAGCAGAGCATATGGGCACTTGTATTCTAAATACATCCAAATGATAGATCTCTGTAATTAAGAACCACATGGTACTGAAACTAACCTTGTTTTAAAACCTCTAGTCTAGGTAGCTTAATGAAAGTCAATAGTGATTTTTAGCATACAGAAAAAGCATTAAGGCAGCGCGCGCGCACACACACACACACACACACAAGCAGCTGAAACTCTTCAGGAAAAGCCAGAGGGGCCTGATGCCAGTCATCACTGATGTGAGGAATGAGATATGTCAAAGACATGAGAGTCATATGGGAAATGAAGTGAAGCAAAATGGAGGCGCAGAGGCCCACCCACCTGCAAAGAGCAAAGATTAGATGTACAGCTTGTTTGTGCTTTGTCCCTTGCTGCCTGATTTGGCTGCCAAAACCACCTGCCCCCTCCAAATAAAATGGTGCTTATGCTAGCCTGCTCTATTCCCTTACCCAATCATTTTTCTCTCCAAAGAATAAATTTCTCTCAATGGAAAAAGAAGCATTTTACTTTTTACTTATTCATATCCGTTCTTCACAAATGTCAGGCCTGCCAATATGAGTACCTGAATCTATATCTGATGATAGATTTATGGTGTGTTCTATTGGTTAGAATAAATCTCTAAGAACTCAGAGAATCCTGAGTTCCAATCCACACTGAATTAGTCTGTGAATTGGGGAAAATCACTTGACCTATTTTTTATTTGTTTTTCTACGAGCAAATTAGTACTCGGGGAGACTGACCACTCCCATGTCAATGTGCCGTGCCCTGGAGGATCTAAAACTATAAATGAAAATAAAATTCAGTATTCAGGCCCATTCCATCCTTTGAACCTGCAACCTACACAAAAGGCGAAAGTTTATGAGTCTTCCAGTCATCACTTCATTTTGTTTCGATCAAACACATCCCTAAATTATTTCAAAGCATAGCAAATTTCACAAAAGGTAAGCTAAAGTAAATAAATTCCAAATAAAAATAAACTCTATAATATGGTTTTTTATACAATGTAAGAGAAATACCACTCCAATTTGAGTTTGCTTAATGTTAAAAAGATGGCGAGCATTTGAGAAGGTTGTGATCAGTCTTATTAGGTGAAGCATTCACTAATTAATGTCCAAAAATTATTAAACTAGTAAGATATCAAGTTCTCATGATTTCCTGAAAATCTCAAACATTTTGCGGATTTGTCTCTGATTTTTTCCCTTTAAATCAAAAACAGTTTATAACATTAAATACTCTACCATTTCACAGGGAATCTTATCTGTGAAATTCAGGAGATGGGGGAAAGAGAATTAGGAGAAGGAAATGAGGGGGAAATAAACACCACAAGAATTAAAAACAGGGGGCTCATCTAAACACAAACTTGCACAAGTTAAGTCAAAGGCATGTTTTTAAGGTGATTTAATTAAACCAGTGCAAAATCCTCTGTAGAAATTGTTACAATAGAACTTCAGAGTTACGAACACCACAGTTACGAACTGACCAATCAACCACACAACTCATTTGGAACGGGAAGCACACAATCAGGCAGCATCAGAGACCAAAAAAAAAAAAAAGTAAATACAATATAGTACTGTGGTAAATGTAAGCTACTATAAAAATAAAGGGAAAGCAGCATTTTTCTTCTGCGTAGTAAAGTTTCAAAGCTGTATTTAGTCAGCGTTCAGTTGTAAATATTTGAAAGAACCACCATAATGTTTTGTTCAGAATTACGAATAACCTCCATTTCCGAGGTATTTGTAACTCTGAGGGTCTACTATAGTTCCATTTAAGAACAGCTTAATTGATTTAATTTATGTTGATTCTGATGCAACTTGCTCACGTAGAGCAGCCCAGAAAATAAAACTAGAAAAACACATAGAAAAGTGAGAAGCAAAAAAAGAGAGTAGTCTGAAAAAGACAGGAGATAGGCAGTAAGAGAGAGAGAGGGGGGAAAAAAATTATGTCATGTCACAAGGGGATATAGGAGTCTCCAGGCACGGATGCATTACATGGAATGGGCTTCAACCAAAAGAAGGTTATTATCTACTCATTTCCAAATGGTACAGAACCCATTCATGTGTATAAGTAGTAAATTGTTCCTCCCAATGTCCCAAAGTGGTTATTTCATTGATCATTGTGTTGCCCAGTTATAAAGTATGATTAGCTTAATATGTCCTTTCTTGTGCTCCATACAATGAAACATTTTGAAAACCAAGAAATGAAGGATCGGAATTTTGGGAGGGAACATATTTTTTTCTTTTGAAGTAATCAGTTAAAAGTTGGTGAACCATTTTGTTTAGATAATTCTGGAGTACTTTATCATCCTCTCTAGTCTTGACTAACTACACAAATTTGTGCCCCCGCAAATGTTGACACCTCATGATTTGCTCCCTCATTCAGATCATTAATAATGTTAATATGTTGACCACCACCAATGCTAGTATAGATCTCTGGATCACCTTACTTTCAACCCTTTTCCATGCTGAATAATGGGCATTTATTCTTACTTTTTATTTCCTATCTCTTAACCTGTTTTAAGTGCCTAAGTGACCTATGTTCAAAATTGATTTAGTCACTTAGGCTCAGATTCTCAAAGGTATTTAGGTGCCTAAATCCAATGATCAAAGGGAATTAGGTACCTAGGCACTTTTAAAAATCCCACTAGCTGCCTAAATACCTTTAAAAATCTGGCCCTTAGGCACTTCTGAAAAATGTATCCATAGTGCCTGAAATTTGACTAGAAATTACTCTAATATTGGTAACTCTTTAAATTCTAAAGGTAGCTGCTTTTAGTTAAAACTTTAAAAAATTAATTCTACTATAGTATTTCATTCTTCATTTCCTTTAGCATCCACTGAGGAATACTATCAGGTCATGGTAATTTAAATATTGAGATGTCACATTACCTTTTTTTTGGTACAAATTATCTCTCCGGTAATTCATTACTTTCATTTCCTATAAAGCACAATCCCAGATTAGGTATTTTACCATATGCCTCTGCGGTGACAGGGAAATCCTTGAAATAGTTTATGTAGACTTAAAACTTGCAAGGCATACAAATTGCTACTAAATTAAATAGACAAGATGGGTGAGGTAATATTTTTTTTATTGAACCAGCTTCTGTTTGTGAGGGGCACAAGCTTTTGAGTTAACACAAAGCTCTTCTTCAGCTCTGTGTAAACTCGAAAGCTTGTCTCTTTCACCAACAGAAATTGGTCCAATAAAAGATATTACAGTACCTCACCCACCTTGTCTGTCTAATATCCTGGGACTAACAATTACAACAACATTACGTACTAAATTAAATAGTGCACTTTAAAAGGAATACAGTATTTCAGTTTGAATACAATCCAATATGTACAGTCTGCCTCTTGAGAAGACTGCCTTTATATTTTATGTTTGCAGGTTTTAGTGAGACCAGAAGATGGCAGCAAGTGTCGACCAGAACTTTATCAAGCCACTTCACACCTTCAGAGCAAATTAATATCCTTTGTAATACAAGCATTTGCTTTGAATGTTGTGCATGACAAAAAAGAGCTTATTTACATTTGCATCAGTTCCATTATTCTTACACAGAGAAGTAAGAAGGCTAATCCATTTCAAACAGATTTATCCATTTGAAAAGACTGACATGGTGAGAGGTTGTCAGTGTGCATATACCAAACAAATAATGTAATGAGCTGGCCCATATATTCCCAGATACTAAGGCCATATGTATTTTTATACTTGAAGTTAAACAAGGGCTGCTTGTTTAATTTCATCTCTGAAGCTTTCCTTAGTGCAAGTTTGTAAAGATATATATTTCTAAATAGAAACACCAAGATTTGAAAACAAAGACAATAAGCTTTTCTTATACTTACATATATATTAATTTCAAACTAGCTTCCACATTCCTTACTGATGCAAAACTGTCCTTGATTTTAGTGAGAGTATTAAGAACTGAGTAGAGACTATAGTATTTGCCCATTCATGGGTAATTGTAACATTACACTTACCTAAAGTCTGTCAGCAACTGCATGTTTGTAAAAATATTAGTTTAAAATCCTCTACAGAAATCACATTCTGGATCACATTCCACCTCTAGCTCTAACTAGGCAATCCCATAGATTTCACTGACATTACATTGGTAGAACTGTGCTCTCTGATTTACATAAGTGAGGGTGGACCAGAGGAGAACCGAAAGAGTCATAACAAAACTCATATACATGTCATAAAATGCCATTCTTATTACATCACCATCCTTTGAAGAGAAGCAATTTAGATATTTTATGGGGACTTTGTTATGTTAATAGAAACTATAAGATCACTGAAAAGTCAGAAGACAAATGCCTCCATTAGATACAATAACATTTAGACTTTGTGATATTAGAGCTTTACAAATAAAATCTATAAATCACTATATGAATAAGGCCTCAGGATCTAGCCAATAAACTGCAACTGCATCATAGTGAATATTTGGACACATTACTAACAATGCTATCACCTCAACCATTCAAGAATTTGTACCTGCTAAATCTTCCATGTTCTATTAACATAAGAAATATCATCCTTGTATTGTATTTTTATTGTTCAAGTGTACTTTGTTTATTTTTTTTACTAATTTTATTTAGTTTTAGCATGTCCGCTATAACAAATGGTGAAGTAATAAAGCTAGCTGATTAAACTCATTTTTTTTCTTCATTTCCACCAAGAATTCACCCACTTAACTTAGTTTTTAATATCTACCACAAGGGGATTCAGCAATGCTCCTCTTAAATTTGCATTAAAATTAAGTTAAATAGTTTTCAATAATACAAATATCAGATGCCATAATTTTATCTATTGTTTGTTTGTTTCTGGAAGCACTCACAACCTGTTCAGCTCTATGCAAACATAAAAGACAACTTGATCCCTACGCCCAAAAGAGCTTGCACAGTTTAAAAAGAAAGACAGGAAAGGGCTACAACATAAAAGTAAAGTGATCAAGGTAGTGTTTTGCCCCCTAAGGGCCAAATTTTGGCCTCAGAGATCATTCAAAATCATGTTTGAGGAAAGAGGGACACACATAGCTCTCCCTGTGATATTTAAATAGGGACCAACAGACAGCTATGTCTTACCTCTGCCTCATTTTTATGTGCTTCGGGAGGGCAGTTCTTTTGTAAGTAGCAGATCTTGTAATACTTTTCTCAAATTTTGGTCTAAGATCTGTTCACTTCCAGATTATAGATCAGAGGTTCTCAAACTGGGGGTCGGGACCCCTCAGGGGTCATGAGGTTATTACATGGGATCACAAGCTGTCAGCCTCCAACCCAAATCCTGCTTTGCATCCAGCATTTATAATGGTGTTAAATATATAAAAAAGTGTTTTTAATGTATAAGGGAGGGGGTTGCACTCAGAGGCTTCCTATGTGAAAGGGGTCACCAGTACAAAAGTTTGACAACTACTGTTCTAGATTGTCCCATCTTTGCCTTTAGGAGATGGAGGAACGACCTGTATATTCCTTATTTCCATGGTATAAGAACCTCCAATTTATTATAGCTAGACTGCGTTTTTCTATTACTCACTTATTGTCAATGTCTTTTAATCAACTGTTCATACAGAGAGTGACAAAGTGGATGAGGTAATATCTTTTATTGGACCAACTTCTGTTGGTGCGAGAGACAAGGTTTTGAGCCACACAAAGTTCTTAAGCAGGTCTGGGAAAGGACGTACAGAGTGACAGATATTACCCAACAAGAAGATGGCTATGAGTCTAAATGTGCCTTCTGGTTTTCAACATTGAAGACAACTCATGGTTTTGCACTATAATTGAATGAGTTATCAAACCCTCATTTATGTATGACCTATACTCAATTAAGATTCCAAACCATGGAAACTGCTGTCCTCAAAGGTAGATAAGGGAGAGTCCCTTCACAACTTTGTTTTTACCCATGAAAACATTGGAGGATCTTCCTTATTAGATTCAGGAGTGTAGAATTTTCCAGCTTCTGAGAACATGCTGGATTTTACCTGTTCTGTATGTGTGTGTGTGTGTGTGTGTATGTATATATGTGTGTATATATATATATATATATATATATATAAAGCCTTATCACCGCCTCAAAACATAACATTTTTAGTATTCTTTTTTGCCCTTTTCAGCATCATGCCAAAGAAGGGAGTTTTTCTGAAGTTCGGATAGATATTTTAAATATATTATTTGCATTACATGGATGCTGCTGTTGTTTTGGATTGTATATGTTTTTTCTTTGTATTTGGCAAAAAACATATCATATGTGATTTAATAAAATTTAAATTGATTCACCTTCCTATGATTGCAGCAGTATAATCTGTACCAAATTAATGGGGGAGGGGATTGTCCTCCCAAGATCTAGACACAGATATAATCTCACCTCTACTGTGTAGAAAGGCATGTCAGCTGCCCCTCCAGCAGTGGTCTCCCTTTCCAAAAATCCTGTGGATAGTGTTTTGTGGATCTGGGTTCCATGCTGGGGAAGGGTGGCTGTATATTGAATGGGAAAGAGGGACACACATTGCTCCCCTTGTGATCTTTAAATAGGGACCCACATGACAGGCCAGGTGTCAGAGTTGCAAAGGCACTGAGCCTCCATGGAGATGCCCTGGCCTACTGAAGATCCAGGAAGTTTAGAGGAAGGTCTCACAAACTATTTCACAGGGAACCAATCCTTCCCTGTGCCCCCATGGAACAGTGTGGGAGAATTTCCATGAAGGAAAACTTTGAGATTTCCTTCTTCTGAGCTCCCACTCACAGATTAGAGAGAAAGTTCATGTTCAAGAACATAATTAAACTATAAATTAAAGATTCCTTTACCATAATTAATATATGGAGATCATTTATTTTTGGAGGGGCTATTTCCCCAAATCTTGCTATTGCTGTTGGATGTTATCCTCCATCTATATACAGTTAATACTAGTTACCAATATACTAAACATTCTAAATGTATACTAGTGGTGTACATACATCTTGAGATTTTATAATGAATTGCATTTTATAAACAAACAAAATCTACACAAAGGACACATGTTGGAGATGAAGCCTGAAATTACTCAAAGTCAGAATGTGTGAATTTAATATTATATATTCCAATCAGCAAACAACCCCCCCCCCCCAATAATTAGTAATATTTGGACAGCCACGTGTTTGTTTAATTATATCTAGTAACAATTGTCCCCCCAAATATTCTTTGATCATTCCTTAGTCTGCCACTGCTGCTTATGACCCCATCAGTTTTTCTTCTGCCCAGTGCACACTGGGATAGCTCACTATCACACAGTGAATTAAAGGAATGGAAGAACCAGAAGGAGGTTCGAAGCAGAGTTTTGGCACCCACTGATGCAGCGTGGCCGGGAGTCCACACCCTCGAAAGATCACTTCTGTGAGGATTCTGAAGGGGAGGGCTATCAGCAATGTTTTATCGCTTTATTCACAAACAGGCAGGGAAGTGGGACAGATGGACATCACTTGAAGAACTTACACTGGTGTGTGTGTGTGTGTGTGTATATATATATATATATATATATATATATGGGGGGGAAGGATTAGTATGTTTCTAGGTCTTTACCTGAAGACAGCACCAGCCAAGAGGAAAGATCAACTTGTTGGGTGGTGGTTTGCTGTGGGGGAGCCCTGAGTTTTGTTGGGTGGAAGGGAATATTGGTCAGGAATCAGATTATTATAGGGATAACAGGATAATAGAACGTAAAGGGTGGGCTGTTTATCCTTCGATTCTAAACAATGGACTAATCATCAATCAGTATCCAACGCCCAGCTGCAACTGGTAGGGTTATTCATTGTTCATGTAAAATAGGAAAGGATATGAAAGCACTTTTTATCTTCCCAATTTTATTTTATTTCAAAATGTCCTACAGGCCGAGTGCTTGATTGTGAAGAATGCTATGCACTCCACATGATTAGGTAGGTAGAACTAGGTAGAAATTAGAAACTAGATGGAAATCATTTGAATGTTTTCTGCTAGGCCAGTTTGCTGAACAATTAAATACCAAATTCCAATGGTTTCTTAATAATAGCAATTAATGATTGTAAGACAAACACTTTGCATAAAATAAACACACAGGTCTGAACACATCTGTATTTTCCCTTACTCATTTTTGTACAGTTTTGCATTCTCCTGCAGACAAATTATTTGATATTTCATATGACCCTGCTGACTATTTATCATCAGTCCTTAATTTTGTGTTCTGAATAAGTCTACCTGGAGTTATAACTGAAAGAAGTGTGAAAGAAGGCAATTAACACTTTTAGTGGTCTGCTACTGTGTAAAACCATAGGTCAAATGTCTTTTCTTAATCATTACAACAGCCTTTATTGCTGCAATAAAATAGTGAGTGCTTTCTTCAAAGATAAACATCTGAAAGATAGTGGAAAGTTACATTTCTAATAGCTTGTGGCTGCTGTCAAATATAATTTAATGCCTAGTGCTTTGTTAGCTGACCCAGGTCCTTTGAAGAAGTGAAGCATGCTACTTACACTATTATGGGTGCACAGAATCCACTCATTTACTTGAGGTATTCTGTAGTACTGTTCAATGAAGGAGAGAAACCTGTGCTTGATAATTGAGAATGAATGTCAAGTAGTGTCAAGACTTCTCAATTCAAAAAGCTGATAACTCCTTGCGTGATTGCATTTGTGTCTTTACAGCTGCTGTGGTCTCTCACTTTGCCCGCCTTGTTCAGAAGGGCATGTGTTACCCAATTGCTGGCACTGTCGAAGGAGCAGCTAGTGTTTTTTATTTGTTTCAGAGGACTGATACCTCTTTAATGTAATTACATAAAATGGAAAAAAATCAAAACTAAAATAAGACTTCCTTGACTCTGAAGGCATGTTATCTCTATCTTATTCTCATGGGGGAAGGGAGGAAGAATCACACAATAATTGCAAATCAATCCCAGGTGCTCTCATACTTTTCTTCATTGGTTTCGTGACTATATCCATGATGAATTCTCTTCTTTAGTAAGGTTTCATCATTCTTCCCTTTTTTTCTCTTCCTTATTATTACTCTTAATTTCTCACCACCCTCTCTTCTTATGTTCCTTAAACCTATTTGGCAATACAGTAGTGAATATAAAACATCTTGGGGATGATTCACCACTGCATTATTCCAGTTTTATGCTGGTATAACTCCAATAAAGTCAATCAGGTCACACTGGCATAAAACTGTAGTAGAACAAGTGTGAATCAGGCCCCTTATGCTTATTCAAAGTTGTGCTTTGTTCTGTAAATGGGTTCTCTCATTACTTGAGGCAGCAGTTTTCTGTAGTTCTGAAAACTACTTAAAAAGAATATTGTAACATACTGATGTCCAACTTAATAAATCTCTCTGATATCAATGGGTGTTTTGCCCTTTGTGATTCTATTTACTTTTTGCCAACGTGTCAGATGTCTGCCATTCTTCCACATTTCTGGTTATCTTTAGTCAGAATTCATTTTTGGAACATAGTTAATTTAGCTCTAGTCTGCTTCCTATTGTTAGAAACAGATGGCTTGGCCTCTGTTGAACATTGTATGATAGCAAGGTAAATTTATGAACTATTAACCAATAATTGGCTAGTAGTTCATAAATTTACCTTGCTAACGTGCACTGTAACTATTGATTGAATTGCTATTAAGAGAGCTGTACTTTGGAAGACTCTAAAAATAGCACTGACATCTTTAAAGCCCAATTCAACTTCTAGTCTTTCCTGTTACAGAAGACAGTCTCATTAGCAAGAAGTGATGCAACACAGAAGCAGGTTTTAAGAAAGTGCTATACTGTATGTATTGTGTGTGTGACCAGTTTTACAGGTTCTGCTGTTTCTCTACATGCCACATTGAGGTGCAAACCCCAAACCTTCCAGTCCCACAGCTATGTATAGTTCCTGAAACCTGATCCTCTTTTGCCAGTTCATTCTTCCCACTTTTTATTTTAAACACACATTATCAAATTCCAATGCAACAAAATATCTGTAGTCCAGAGGTCAGAAGCACTTTGTCTTTACCCCAGATTCAAGAAGGCAAGGAGTATTTATAATAGTATAGTTTCCCCAACCAGTGACCATACCTGGCAGTATGTCTCTCTCTAAAGTCTCCTCCTACATCTGTTTCTACTGCTCTCAAGTACTCGTTATTTCAACAAACTCATGTTGGGTTCTTTCCCCCAGGTCTATTGATTAAACTGTGGTTTCATTGTATACATGTCCTTCTTGAGTAAGGATCTGATCTGAATGACTACTCCATTAATTCACCTTTCGGTGGAGGTGTTTAAGCATGCAGGACAATGTCCATACTTGTAAAACTACAAGGCTTTTGGATTACTTTGTTCCTCTCCACAAAGGAGGAGAACAGTGGCTTCAGTTATTAACTTAATAAAGGGTTCTGATAATCATGATTCAGTCAAATGGTTAAATAACATGATAGAATTTGCTAATGGGAATATTCTTTTTTAAAAAAGTTATTCTTTACAACATTTTATTTCCCCATCACATCTAGCTGACTTTTCATATTCTAGGGTGTCAATGCCTATTGTGATCTCAGCACTGGAAGATGTTCAATAGATGCCTGACTTTCGAATAAGTAGGATGAAATAATTAGCATTTGATAGGTCTCTATAGTGCCTTCATTAGCTCTGCTGTGGATTTAATTTTTGCCTTCATTCTATGTTTGTATCTATTCTTGGCAGTTCTAGTAACTGTGGATGCCAAATCATGATTGTGTGCATATTCCTTTCTGCTTTGCTACCTTCTTTTTTTTTATTAAAAACCTGTTTTGCTTTATTACACAGCGAATCCTCCAATTATCCAAATCTTAAGTCAGTCAGTGTATCTATAGATAAGCATATATAGAAGAAATAAATTATTTATTCCACACCTTAATGTATCACTGTGAGTTTGGGATGTTCACATTACTCCCAGTAGTGAAACATTATAGGTGAAGCATGCCGTCATAGGTGTGATATAAATTGAATGTGGATATTTAAACATAGGGTTACCATATTTGAACATTCAAAAAAGAGGACACTCCAAGGGCGGGGGGGGGGACATTTGCACCATTATCTACCAACTCGCGTTGTATTAATGTGTTGTTATACTGTTATATTCTGTGCTCTACATGTCTATATTGAGCATATATAAGAAAAAGTGATATGGCCTCCTCACCCTCCCGCCCGCTGCTGGCTCCCTTGCCGCTCACCTCTTCACCGCCCCCCGCTGACTCGCTGCTCGCCTCTTCACCCTCTCTGCCCGCCACTTGCCTCCTCACCTGTCTGCCCCTTCACCCTCCCCGCCCGCCACTTGCCTCCTCACCCGCCCACCCGCCAGCCAGCCACTGGCTCCCTCACTGCTCGCCTCTTCACCACCACCTCCCACTCGCCTACTCAACCCTCCACCTGCTGCTGGCTCACCGCTCGCCTACTCACCCCTCCTTAGGGTTACTATACGTCTGTATTTTCCTGGACATATCTGGCTTTTGGGTTTTTAAATTGCCATCCGGGAGTAATTTTTAAATATCTAAAAACGCCCGGATTTTGCCACATCGGTTGGGACGCCCTTTGTCCTGATATTGGGGACTGCTCATCTCACCACGCGCACCAAAGTCCCTGGGCTAGCAGTGCTTCCTGGGGCAGCTCCCGGTGCCCGCCTGGAGCCTACAGTATGGGTAGCCCCTAGGCACAGAGGCGGAGGGGATCTCCACGTGCTGCACCAGCTCCCTCCTGCCCAATCAGAGCTGCGGGGGCAGGGCTTGGAGGCACCAGCAGCGGGCAGAGAGCCCTCTGCCCCCCCTGACCCAACCCTAGGAGTCAGAGGGACCTGCTGGATGCTTCCCGGGAACTGCCCCAGGGAAGCATCCCCAGGACTCCCCACCTCACCCCCCAGCAGGTCCCTGTGGCTCTTAGGGTCGGGTTGGGGGGGGCGGAGGGCAATTTTCCCAGCCAATGGGAGCCACGGAGCTCACGCTTGTGGCGGGCGCAGCACGTGGAGACCCCTCGGCTGCCCCTGATCCTAGGAGCCCGAGGGAGCTGTGGCAGGAGGGGTAAATGTGCCATAGGCTCTTTAATAGCCAGAACAGAGAGGACTTTGCATTTTTAAATATTTTCTGAAAACACCCCACACAGTGAATCACATGGAATGCAATGTATGTACCTCAGAAGAATTCAGGGTTGAGTTGACTGTGTCTGGATTCTAACCTGGGAATCTAGCTACTTCAGACATAGGGCTAGATTTTCCCCAATGTAGGAAAAAAAACAGAACAAGAACAGGAAATACCAGAGTTTCAGACTGAGGAGTTTCCTTCAAATTATTCTATATGGGAGTAGGGTTTACCATCTGGTGAAACAGGCAGAAATTTAGTGCCTAAATCCATAGTTCTCAGGACAAATGCAGAGACCTTATGCACTGCTTCCTATACCGCCTGGCCCCCAATGGCAGTATGGGTCCTTCATGCTGTCCCCATGTATCATTTCCTCCAAACCCTCCTCTCAAGGGGCAAAATTTCATTCAGCTCACATGGCCATTATGTAAGACAATGCTGACGTGGTCAATATCATATTAGCATTTGGTTTCCAAGGAAACAGTCCTACAAAGAGTGGAAGTCCCAAATCCCTGTCCCCACCTTACTCCTTCAAACCTTATCAGGAACCAAGCAGAAGCTTCCTTGAGATTGAGGAAAATGGAAAAACCAATACCTTAGAGCCTCTTCTATGCCCTCATCTTGAGATCCATTCATGGAAGAGGAATCGATAATCTAGTATATAAGGAGTCCTTAGATTATTAAGCAATCTCTAATACATCATTTTCTTATATGTAAATAAATCTTCACTTGTTCAAAACTAATTTTCACTTCAGTATAATGGTGGTTTGAGATTTTTTATGGATTTATGTATATATTTATTGTATATATGAAATATATTTATAATTGATCACAATTGTTTTGAATACCATATTTAGGCTGAGAGGTGTGTGATGTCCTGGGTCTCTAACCCAGGCCCTGTGAGTTCCCAGATCGCCATCCTTCCCACCACCTGATGTCTGCTGAAACCTGGTGCTAGCAAGACTACAGCCTCAGCCCAAGCATCATCCATGGGAGTCGTGACTGGAGGATTGCCCGGCCCCACCGATTGGTCCAACCATGCTATTTAAGCCAGAAGGCAGCACAGAAAAAATGTCTGAGCAACTAGGTGATTGCCTGCTTCCTGCATTTCTGCTCCACCGTTGGCTTTGCTTCTAGTTTCCACTTAGCTCCTGCTCCATGCCTGATCCTTGGCTCTCTTTCAGTTCCTGTCCTTACACCTCATTTCTGATCATTAGTTACCAGTTCTGGCTGACTCCGGCTTGACCCTGGCATTTGATATTAGACCCCGGCTCTGACCTTCAGCTTCAATTTCTGGCTCTGACTCTGGCTCAACCTGTGGCTCTGGTAATTGGCACTTGACTAATTCTGACCCTCCTCAACTCCGGTCTCTGATCCGGATGCCTGCTCCGCCCATTAGGCCTGATACCTGCTCTGACCACTAGGCAAGACCACCTATTTTCTGGTCCCTAACACGATGCACAACTTTTTTAAAACAAAAAATAATTGTGATATATTAAAAATGTTTAGACAGTTATAATATTTAAATGCAAACAATGTACACCAGATGTTAGAAGTTGAACATTGATGGGGGTATGTAAGTACACTGAACTCTGACATCAATTATCTAGATAGCTATTAGTTTCCAACTTTTTATTACAAAGAAAAGTGAGAATTTCAGTCAAAATTGAAGAAGACTATCTGTTAAAAGCTGTTCAAAGCCCATTGAGCATGAACTGGGCTGCTGAATAATGCAGACAAGATAATGAACAGGAGACAAATGATCCCAAGCGGGCCCCTGCTGAGTACCAAGAGAATATGTTTATAAGATAGATTTATTATCTTAACATCTTTTTGCAGTGACCTCCAATTTATAGAAAATACCTGAGACATTTATAAACTGTGCGTTCTTATTTGCAACTGCACCACAGTGAATTTTTCATTTCCAGATCAACTTCTAGGGGTTCTCTCTTGAAGATGGGAGGATGGGGTTGTTAAATTCTGCTTTCAGTTACACAAGGTACCTGCAAGCAGATTTTGGCCTGGGGAACTCAAAACTGTTCCTGAGAAAAGATTTAAGAATTGCTTTATGTAGTTAAATGTGTGTTTTGCTCCTCCTCTGAGACATAAAATCCTCCTTTATTTATAAATGTGTTTTTGTTTATTTCTCTGTATTGTCTATGCTTCTGCTACTGCTATTACTTGTTAGATGGCCAACAGAAATTATCTATGAGTAAGAAATAAAATATTCAAAAAGCTGCTGAATACTAAAGAGCATAGAATGCAAAATTCAGACTAGGTGTTAGAGTGCAACTATGTCCAAATTTGGTTAATGAAATATTCAGGTCTCAGCCTGCACAGAGGTGCATACCTCAGAACCTGTGGCTGACAGGGGAACCTGCAAGTATACTCCACAGATTATCTGCAGCTGGAGCCACAAAGAGGCGTTCTTGGTAGATCCATCAATTTCATGCTCTTCCTCTCCCCTAAATCCATTATTTAACCCTCACCCACCTTACCTCATTTCCAACTCCCCAGTAGCTGAGAGAAGCTCTTCTAGGTGGCTCCTCTATCTAGCAACCCTGTTCTCACAGCAGCAAACAGATTGGAATAGGGCCCGGTGGCAACGGCGTGGTTTGTTGGAAGGGGAGTTGGTCCCCTCTAGTGCCAAGTTGGATGCTGGTTTGGGGATGGGGCTCCTTTGGTTTGAGAGGCAGGTATCCCTTAACTTTTGGCAGTCTCCACAAGGTGTTGCGGGGGGAATAGATCTCCCTTGGCTGGTACAGGGAGTTAGGGAGAGTAGATCTGCTCAGTATGGTAGTGGACGGTAAAGGTAGGGAGAAACAGAGCTCCAGGCTCAGCTCTTCAAACCTGTGACTGAGTAGACTGGCACCAGTGGGGGAGAGTTTGGCTGCAACACTCCCATTCAGTGCAGCAAGAGCTTTCCCTGGCCTCATCCTTCTGTACATGCACTCCTGCAGTGGCCAGAAAGTGTAGACAACATGGCAGATGTCCCCCATCCACTCCAGATGTCACCATTGGGGCACGTAGGAGGGGAGTTTGCCTTGCTGCAGCTACGAGAAGCACAGCAATGGTGGCTGAGCCTTTGGCCTGGGAGCTGCCTGACTAAGCAGCAACCAACCCAGTGCCAGCCACAGAGAAGGCTGAAATTTTTCATTTGCAGATTGGTCTTTGCATTTTTGGATTGGCCTATTTTTCCCAACTCCTACTCCCTTGTACCCAACTCCTGTACACCATGATCAGGCGACCCTGTACACACTGGATTGGCCCTCAGGATGTTGGAGAGATTTAATTAAATGATTCTGTGGGTTACGCTTCAGACATCACTGGCTCAGTTTCCACACACTCAGACTCAGACTCCTAGACTTTAAGGTCAGAAGGGACCATTATGATCATCTAGTCTAACCTCCCGCATGATGCAGGCCACAAAAGCTGACCCACCCACTCCTGGAATAATTCTCTCCCTTGACTCAGCTGTTGAAGTCCCCAAATCATGATTTAAAGACTTCAAGTCGCAGAGAATCCTCCAGCAAGCGACCCCTGCCCCATGCTGCGGAGGAAGGCGAAAAACCTCCAGGGCCTCTGCCAATCTACCCTGGAGGAAAATTCCTTCCCAACCCCAAATATGGCGATCAGCAGAACCCCGAGCATGCGGGCAAGATTCTCCAGCCAGACCCACATTGACCATTGATACTAATTACCAGCGATGGCACATTATTGACCTATTGACTAAAATCACGTTATCCCATCAAACCATCCCCTCCATAAACTTATCAAGCTTAATCTTAAAGCCAGAGAGGTCTTTCGCCCCCACCGTTTCCCTCGGAAGGCTGTTCCAGAACTTCACCCCTCTGACGGTTAGAAACCGTCGTCTAATTTCAAGCCTAAACTTCCCGACGGCCAGTTTATATCCATTTGTTCTCACAGTGAGGGAGAAATGTGACCGGGGAATCTTGGAGTCCTCCTAGCATTCGCTGCAGCACTGAACATAGCCATTTGTGCTTTTCATTCCTAGCAATTGGTTTGCCTCAGTTTACACCACTTTAAGTTTTTGAGCCCATCTTTGCAAGGAAAAAGGCAAGAAACCTCTTTTTAAAAAGAAAGCTGAGATTCTCCTTCACTGGACCCAGGAGCTGAACTCTTTATCTGCAGAGCAATACGAGCCCCACACAGCACAGAGCTAATTGCTACCAGCTATGTGTTTGCTGTCAGCATAGTACACAGGAGGGAGATGAACCTTGAGTCCACAGACACCCCCCTTCAGCTCCTCAGGTCACATCATGACATATCCTGAAGAAAGGAAGGAGGCACCATCTGGGAGCAGTATGATTCTATCATACCACCAGGCATAGCACGTACTGCTGTTTGGGAAATGAAAACTGATCCAGGAAATAGGCAGATTCAGACTAAGTAATTGTAGTTTAAATATAACTATATATAGCCACTGGCTGAGGGGTGACATTTTATCATTTAGTTCATTTTTATTTTATTTTAAATCTTTGCCAGATTTAATAGACATGAAATATGTCTCAGTAAATTCACGAAATTCTCCAAGGTTGGTTGAACCTGCACCTACTGAACTAATAGGTTTTAATATTGAAACTACAAAGTATCATTTTATACAGCACAACATGTATTAATAAATAATCATGCATACAAACATTAAGTCAGTTATGACTGTAATTAGTAATTTTCGAGTCCTGACAAACATCAGGATTCTAACTGGAATATACCATTTGGCCTACTTGCACCATAATAAAACTTTCAAAGAAGGGCAGCATGTGTTTTTTAATTTGCTTTTCAATGGCTAGTAGCAAATAAATGAACATGGGGCTACTGGGTATGATAAATTAATATGCACACTGACAACTTATAACCACAGCATAGCTTTAGGGAATTACTGTATGCATATATACAAGCAATTATATGTTTTAAATGATTTATTTCATTTTCTGAATAAAATAGAGAATACAAATATAATGTTATATCAACTTTATATTGAACTTATTAAGTGGTGACCTTTTTAATTAGGAAATTAATGAATTAAACAGTTCATTATGGATAAGCATTCTTTCTGGTTGTTAAGAATTTGTCACTACCGACCTGTCATAGTCACTCTAATTATGATTAATACCTTATCTTGAATTCCATCTCCATTCACATCTCAGGAACAAATGTAACTTCTATTATATGACCAAGGTTCATAAAAACAGGATGATTTGCTTTTGGCCTTATACTTTATTCATTTTCACATTCATATTTAACAGATTTAGTAAGAACTAAAAGCAACCTTGTATTTATTTTTAATTTCTGAAATGTATTTTAACCACGACATGCTGAACAACCCTTTGTGCTCTGCTGAACCATGGTTGTGTGTTCAAGACAAATGAAATATCCCAACATTTTGATTACCCTCTTTCAAGTATACTAACCAATATTTTATGGGGGGTTTTGAAGTTGACATATACTATAAATGACATTTTTAATACCCTGAAACTCAAGATTTACTGTCACTGGACTAGATGTTGCAGGTCTTATTCAGACCTTACTCAGTCAAAACTCTCATAAAAGTCAATGCAAATTATATATTAGTAAGTACTTCAAGATTTGGTCTATTAGTAATAGGTTTCTGCTCTCTGTGTGTATATAATACACAGATTGTGAGGCTTAATTTATTCATATAACTTTATTTACCTAAATTGCAGTGATATCTATAAAGTTTGCCCAACACTTTCCATTATGAGACACTGTTTTCAATTGCTTATAACTTTGCAAAATTTTCGTCATTTGGGCTCAATTTTCCATGCTGGTCTCTGCCTCGGGCTGTTTTTGCTAAACTTAAAAAAAAAAAAAAAAAAAAAAAAAAGGGTTCCGCCATTTCCCAGAATGAGGGCAAAATACATGTTGATTAATGAATTGATTGTAAGATTATTATTTTATAAAGAAGTGCTAGCCCCTCCATGGTTGAAGTAGGGTTCAAGTAAGGACTTGAAATTTGGCAAAGGGGTCACCCTGGTGTCAGGTATGTGCCTTTTCTGGTTTCCATGAAAAAACACCCAAATTTGGCAAAGTTGTGAGCCTTCTAAAAGTCAGTCTTGAATTACATGATCACATACTATTTTTTCCATGGTGTCCTTGCCTTATCTAGTACACAGGAGATGTGCTTTGGGAATGAATCCAAGTTGTTTAGCAAAGGAGGCTGTTGTCTATAGGACCCCGGCCTCATTTGTGGCAGAAGTTGGAAGGTGTGCAGTGAATGAGATGGGGAACTGCAGGAAGAGAAAGAATGGTCTCATGGCTAAGAAAGTTGAATGCCAGCCTGGAGAATTGGATTCTATCCCTGCCTCTGCTGCAGCACTCCTATTTGACGCTAGGCATGTTACTTAAACCAAAATGTTCACAGCTGGGCACGAACTGTGTGTTCCACATTTTCTGGGTGTTCAACGTTACATATCTGGGACCAGATTTGCAGAAGTGCTGAGCCCTCACAACTGCAATTTAAGCCAACTGGAGCTGTGCTTTGAATTCTATAAAAATGCCAAGTAATCTGGGCCTAGGTGTCTCAAGCTGGGCACCCAAAATTAGTGAACACCTTTGATAATTTTGACCTTAATCTCTCTGTGCCTCAGTTCCCCATCATAAAATAGGAATACCAGTACTTATTCTCACAGAGTTGTTGTGAGCACTCTGCTGTTTTGGTAAGAGCATCCATAAAAAACACACAGGAGGAAATTAATAATGTTTCATTTAGTGGAGGGTTTGAATGGCATGCCACAAATAAGATTTAGGGGAAATACATTGAATGAGGAGGATAAAAAGAAATATTGGAGTAGCTACACTTTCAGTGAGCATTATCTATCCTGTGAACTGAAGGCAGCAAGGGACCTGCAGAAAAAAAAAATAGTATGTGATTTAATTAAAGACTACCCCACAAAACATGCACACAGGGGAGCTGAATTAAGCTTGCATGGGAAATCTTAAATCTGCCATTTCCTAATTCTTCAAAACCATCCACCCAACCAACACACACGATAACCCCGAACATACAGACACTCACTGCAGCACCACTTCTCATTCACTACCCACACAAGTCATCCACCTAGAAAATCAACACAACCACTCACAAACCAATATACACAACAAACGCAACACAAACACCCCTTCACCGCAGCACCCCCCCGCCATCATTCACTACACATACATGTCAATACAAATCTCCCAGAACAACACACACTCACCCAAGTCAGCAGTTTACAGTTTCTTAGGCCAGGTCTACCACTTACTTCAGTATAACTTACATTCCCTCGGGGGAGGGGGGGTGAATAAGTCACCCCCCTGACTGATGTAGATTACACCAATTTAAGTGCTGTGGGAGCCCACTGACATAGCTACCACCTCTTGCGGAAGTGGATTCATTATGTCGATGGGAGAGCTCTCTCCTGTTGACACAGAGCATCCTCACAAGACACGCTACAGAGGCATAGCTGCATCAGTGCAGCTGCGCCAATGTAGCACTTCTAGTATAGACTAGCGCTTAGACTTGCCTGCCCTGGGGAACAGGGCAGCCTGGAGAGCCTTCTGCCCACACAACACCACACACAACAACCCCCAATTAACGTCACACTTTCCATAAAACCATCAACTTGAGTGGCAAAAGCCACGGTCATCACTAGGGTGCGGGTATGTAAAAAACACAAGTAGAGTGATTTTGATTATTTTCCCCAGACAAATAGGGAGGTTAACCCTATAACCTGCACATATCCAAAGACATGCGTCTATCATGGGGAATGACAGAAAAGATTTATCTGTGTAAGAACCTTCTATCTCTAGACTGCCTCTGGGGCCCCTTGCTCCACTCCTCATCTTACAGACAGCATCGCTTCAGTGGAGTTTGGGTCAGTAGTAAAATGCAAAAGCTATTTCACAAGCATTACAATACTTCTTTCATCAGCCTGGTTCTCATTTACATTAAGGCCCCTTTACATTGCCCTGGCAGTAATAGGAATAAACGCACACATCCATTTTAAGGCCCCTTTAAGCTGCCCAAGCCTTGTTGTAATTGAGAACCAGGTCTAATGTGGGTTTTATTTATTTTTTTGGGAACTTCATCTTCTCTTATCCTGTAATCCAGGGGTGGGCAACCTATGGCACGTGTGCCGAAGGCGGCACGCGAGCTGATTTTCAGTGGCACTCACACTGTCCGGGTCCTGGCCACCGGTCCGGGGAGCTCTGCATTTTAATTTAATTTTAAATGAAGCTTCTTAAACATTTTAAAAACCTTATTTACTTTACATACAACAATAGTTTAGTTATATATTATAGACATAGAAAGAGACCTTCTAAAAACGTTAAAATATATTACTGGCACGCGAAACCTTAATTTAGAGTGAATAAATGAAAACTCGGCACACCACTTCTGAAAGGTTGCCGACCCCTGCTGTAATCACACAAATTGTTACCAAAAAGAATGCAATGAATGGACCATATCACACGATCTGTTTTTAAGCAGAAATTCCCACTGATTTCAATATTTGTAAAATGTGAGATTATATTTGAAATTGAAGCCTCATTTACTCAAATGTTGGGGTAGACTCCTCCGTGGGGAAAAGTCTCTGTTTCCAGAATCACAAACTCTTCATGGAGTTCTTTGTGCTTTTGTTGATGAACACTTTAGCAAAAGCAAAACAGGAGTTCAACCTCACATAGGCCAAATGTATGCTAATCAAGGAGAGGAAACCTATTGAGATCTACCAAATCATTATTTTGATGCAATTAACTGGTAGTCCATTTCTCCATAAAATACAAGTATTTTAATTTTCTTCATCATTTGAAGCCCATCTTCATCTCACTTCAGACCCCATTATAACCAGAATAATTGTACTGCACTCACTGTAGAAGTCAACTAATCTAAAGTAAATAATCAGTGTGCAGTGAAAGATTTGATAGTCTACATTTTAATTATATTTTCCCATAGGTATATGGGGTCATATGTTTAAGAGTGTGTGATGTACTTACAAGTTATTTCTTTCAGCAGTCTCCACTACTGACTTAATGGGTCTGCTCTTTTGAGAGGCACCTTATATCATATTTATGATGCTGTCTTACTTAGGGATTGTACTACAGAATGTTGGATCCTTCTTTTGTGGAAGTCACTGCATATAATGCAGTTCAGGGGTTGGCCCTTGAGAAACAATTGCTTTGCAATTGCTTTCTGTGAGTTGGTAACTTACATCCAGGACGTTTCTAAATTCTGCCACTTTTTCCTCCTCAATATCTCCAAGATCTGTCCTTCACTCTCTACTGCCACATTCAAATCCTTTGTTCAGCCCCTCATTACATCCTGTCTTAATTTCTGCAATATCCTCCTCCTCTCTGGCTTCACAAGCACACACATTACCCCCTTTCAGTCCATATAAAAATGCATGAATTTGATCATATAACTCCCTTTTTTAATCCTTCCATCAGTTTCCCAGGGAATATATCAGATTTAAGATTCTTGTCACCACCTTCAAAGCTCTGCAAAACTCTGCCCCACCTTACTGAGTTAGAGTTGTTATGGTGCTGGTATACCAGCAACCACACCCCGCACCATAACAACTCTAACTCAGGAACCAACCCATGCAACAAACCTCGATGCCAACTCTGCCCACATATCTACACCAGCAACACCATAACAGGACCTAACCCGATCAGCTACAACATCACCGGCTCATTCACCTGCACGTCCACCAATGTTATATATGCCATCATGTGCCAGCAATGCCCCTCTGCTATGTACATTGGCCAAACTGGACAGTCACTACGCAAGAGGATAAATGGACACAAGTCAGATATCAGGAATGGCAATATACAAAAACCTGTAGGAGAACACTTCAACCTCCCTGGCCACACAATAGCAGATGTAAAGGTAGCCATCTTACAGCAAAAAAAACTTCAGGACCAGACTCCAAACAGAAACTGCTGAGCTCCAGTTCATTTGCAAATTTGACACCATCAGATCAGGATTAAACAAAGACTGTGAATGGCTATCCAACTACAGAAGCAGTTTCTCCTCCCTTGGTGTTCACACCTCAACTGCTAGCAGAGCACCTCACCTTCCCTGATTGAACTAACCTCGTTATCTCCATACTGATTTATACCTGCCTCTGGAAATTTCCATTACTTGTGTCTGATGAAGTGGGCATTCACCCACGAAAGCTTATGCTCCAATACTTCTGTTAGTCTTAAAGGTGCCACAGGACCCTCTGTTGCTTTTTACAGATTCAGACTAACACGGCTACCCCTCTGATACTTTTGCCCTGTTACCTAAAATGAATCTTTCTGATTTGTAATAAATTGTATACAATTTGTCTATTATTCTCCTGACCTCTGTCCTTAGATGGTGAACTCCTCAGATCAGGACTTTCTTGAGTGTCTGGAAAGTGCTTAGTTGCACTAATGCATAAATA
Source organism: Emys orbicularis (assembly GCF_028017835.1). Taxonomy (NCBI): domain Eukaryota; kingdom Metazoa; phylum Chordata; order Testudines; family Emydidae; genus Emys; species Emys orbicularis. The sequence goes on along the minus strand of NC_088688.1, from coordinate 99,893,966 downwards.
AATACTAATGATAATAAAGAACTTGGCTATGGCAATCCAATCACCTCAATTAAAACTATGTTTATGAAAATATGAAACATTTAAAAAGACCAGTTGCAAAAGACGACAAATATTTGAGCAAGTGCTATATAAATAAATGTTTACTGCTTACTTTTTCATACAAAGGCTCTTGTTTCATAACCTAATGTATATAAAGGGCTAGTTTTAGTTGAGGACAGAGAAAATTCAGAACTGCAAAAAAAGGGCAGAGTCAGCCAGCTGGGTGCTTGCTACTTAAAGGAAGTAGGCAGATCTAGAAATGTCTCTTTTACTTATAAAGAAGGAAAAGTAAATTCCTTGGATCTGATTCTCCATTGCCTAGCATTTTTGTAGTCCATTACATTTGTGCAAAGTGAGCATGAATTGGTGCCAAATTTGAATTCTCCAATCACTTTCACTGATGATAGAATTTTATACCCCACTTTACACTCATTTTTCACAGGTATTCAGAAGTGGAGAATCAGACCCCCTATAAATCTGAGCTGTCAGTCAAGTGATCTAGTTCTGATGTCTGATTATGGTCAGATTGATTCTCACATTAAAATTTTATATCCGAGCTTAGGGAAAAGCACTATGCTAATGTTAGGTATAATGTTTCTTTCCCCTTTCCTGTACCTCTTCTTACCTCGCTGCTGTGGCACAGACCAGTCTTTAGTCTTCTCAGGACTTTGACTAATATATATATATATATATATATATATATATATATATATATATATATATATATATATATATATATAATATATTTTATAGAAAGTTAAATCACTGATGAGAGTGTGACACACTCTTTCTCTTGATATATATATACATACACACACACACACACAAATAACAGTTTACTTATAACCCTTGAAACAACTGTGAATAGTGTCAATACCAAGTCTTGTTTACAGACACTTTTGCAGGGGGAGGGGTTCCCCAAGTTTTAATACTTGTTACTATCACAAGTTCAAATGCAAAATATAATTATGCATGTGCTTATACATACACTCCCTCAGGGCTCTTCTCTGGCATGATTTATCCTTCTTGGCATCTGTGGAATGGTATCCAAATCCTCTGTACTCCAGCTCCTTAAGGTGGTGGTGTAGGGAAGGAGGAGATAGCCCCACAGTCTCCTTCAGTCTCCCCCTGAGTCTTTGCAAGGGCAGTCTGCAACTTGCACAACATTCAGAAATTCTAATCTTTTTCTTTTCCAATGGGGTGAACAAGCTTTCAGTCTAAATCCAACAACACTGCAAAGTCCAGGGAACACTATCCTTAAAGCAGACCCTTCTGATTACTGAGCTGCTCCACAGCTGAGTCCTCTAAGCTGGCTCCCACTCCTATTTATAAACTCTCCCACCCGCTCTTTGCGTTCCCATTGGTTCCACTCTCAGAAAGTGACTCTAGGTGTGTCCTGCCAGATTGCTTGCCCACACTGGAAATCACTCAAGTAGTTTCAAATGGCTAATGAGCACACCTACCACCTGCCACACTCAATTTCTGGATCCAGCAGTCACTCCACTTGGCTCTGGCAAATCTGCTCTGCCATCACACTCACAGAGCCCCCAAAACAAAACTTAGAATTAAGTATCCTTGCGGTTTCTTCTGCTATTTACACCACTAAATGCTGCAATGCAAGCATGAGAGTCATGCAAAGTATTATGATTATTTTATTATTAAAATATGTGGTATATAGTCTAGATATTATTTTCAGAAAATATTTATTTACCTATTCAAGATCTAATTAAAAATCACTGGAGGAGATTTCCTTTAAAAGAATGAGCCAAAATTTTTATCCATGTTAGAAAATATACACTTTAGTTGCTGATTTCAGTGCCTTCTCAAGTAAACTACCAAACCACTTGACTCTATCAATAATCTCACTGGACAATTGTTTGGAATGCAAGTTGCTGTTAAATAAATCAGATAAATAATTATCTATGTCAGTGCTAAAGCGGAAAGGGCACTTGAGCTCTTTTGTCTACAGAGCATCTGCACTATCCTGACTGATCCTGAGGACAGTCAGGAGCAGGACAATGTGCAAGTGGATGTCGAGTGGCTCTGAAGCGTTACAGATCCCCCACCCCACAGTTGTTCCTGTTCCTGTAGAAGTCAATGGGATGTTTATCAACTTCAGTAGGAGCAGTATCACACTTATAGTGCCTTCTTTCCTAGGGTATGGCTACATTGAGTATTTTAGGAAATTCTCTTCCTGCTGCTCTAGCACTGATGCAGTATAACCAGACCTAGCAACAGTGGGAGTGCTAGTGTGTACGGGTTTTTTAACCACTATCTCACCAGACATCTGCACCAATCAGGTCTGGAGGACACAGTGGTTAAAAACACTGATGGGCAGTGCGCTGCAGAACAGAATGTGGGCCTGTACTTTGGCAGCCATCATGTAATTCTGCATGGAAGTTCTTTAGCTGCTGTCATTGTTCAATATTTGTTTTACGATCAGCAAGAAGGTAGTTGTGAAAGTCGACAATATTTCTTGTGGGAATACAGTCAGAACCATCAACCCCTAATAAACATAAATTAGGGTCTAAATCATGTTAACCTCCCGCCAGAGAGCAGAAAAAACAGTGAATGTGTCTACTGAAATTAAAAATTAATAGCCATTGAAAAGGACCATAAACAGGAGAAAGGATGTGTAACTGAGAGCAGCTGGGGACAGCATTTATATGTACTTTTAACTATATGTAGTGTACTGGAGAGAAAAATAATTTTTATTTCAGTGAGAAACATTTTCCCCTATACATTCTTCAATGTGGTGACATTTGTTAAATGTAAACATTATAGCATTACTTTAAATAGTACTTAAGAACAGAATAACATTCAAGGTTTCCTTTATTATGATGAAACATAGTGCTAAAAGCAGGATTATTGAATATCCAGCCCACAGGCCAATCTGATCTGCTTCATGTACATGTGTGACCTGAAGACATACTCAGGTTATGCAGAGTCCAAGTTTTCATTAAAAAAGTAAGTTTCTAGACCTCATGATTGTGAAGAAACACTCAGTTTGTATTTGGAAGGTTAACTGAGGCAGTGATACCTGCCTCAGTCGGCACATGGCCTAAAACAATGGCTCTGAGAGGTTCCCAACTCTGCTAATGGTTTACTGTATTACCTTGGGCAAATCACAGGGCTTCATGTTCCCTGGGTGAAATCTTGGCTTCTTTGAAGTCAAGAGTAAAACTCTCATTGATTTTGATGTGAGTCAGTATTTCACCCCCTATATACAAAATGGGACTAAAAATACTTACCTATCTCACAGGGGTGTTTTCAGGCTTAATTAAATTAATATTTTACACTTGTTTTTGTTTCTTTACATTGTTATGTGCAGCACTGAACATGTCAAATGAATACCAAACCAGTCTGATATCTTTGGGTGATACTGAGCGAGAGCCTGTGCTGTACCCCCTAAGAAGTGCAGCCTAGACAAAAGAGAAGGGGGCAAAAGAAACGTTGCCTCACCTTTGAGCCTTCTGGATTGTGGGCTACTGTGAGGGACAATACAGCTATGGTGTAACTAATTTACAGCAGCCTGCCTAGAGCTGCTTATTGGCTGACTTTCAGAGTAGGGTTGCTAACTGTCTAATCACACAAACCCAAACACCCTTGCCCCACCCCCTGCGCTGCCCCTTCTCCAAGGCCCAACCCCTGCCCTGCTCCTTCTCTGAGGCCCTGCCCCACTCACTCCATCCTCCCCTCCCTCCATCGCTCATTCTCCCCCGCCCTCACTCACTTTCACCAGGCTAGGGCAGGGGGTTGGGGTGCAGGCTCTGGGCTGGGGCTGAGGGGTTTGGAGTGTGGGCTCTGGGCTGAGCCTGGGGCAGGAGGTTGGGGTGCAAGAGGGGGTGTGGGGTGCAAGCTCTGGGAGGGAGTTTGGGTTCTGGAGGGGGCTCAGGGCTGGGGCAGGAGATTGGGGTGCAGGAGGGGTGAGGGGTGCAGGCTCTGGGAGGGAGTTTGGGTGCAGGAGGGGCTGCAGGGTGCAGGCTCCGGCCAGGAGGTGCTTACCTCAGGCGGCTCCCAGTCGGTGACGCAGCAGGGCTAAGGCAGACTCCCTGCCTGCCCCAGCCCCATGCCACTACCACATGTCCCTGCACACACACCCCTGAAGGGCATGTCCCAGCTGCCCCTGAGAGAGGACAGGGGGCTCCGTGCACTGCCTGCGAACGATAGGCACTGCCCCTGCAGCTCCCATTAGCTGCAGTTCCCAGCCAATGGGAGCTAGGGTTGTCAACTTTCTACTGGCACAAAATCAAACACCTTTGCCTCGCCCCCCACCCTGCCCCTCCTCTGAGGCCCCACTCATGCCCCACTCCTTCTCCGAGGCCCTGCCCCTGCTCACTCCATCCCCCCTCCCTCTGTTGCTTGCTCTCCCCACCCTCACTCACTTGCTCATTTTCACCAGGCTGGCACAGGGGGTTGGGGTGCAGGATGGGGTGAGGGCTCTGGCTGGGGGTGCAGGCTCTGGGGTGAGGAAGGGGATGAGGGATTTGTGGTACAGGAGGGGCTCTGTGCTTGGACTGAGGGTTTCAGAGGGCAGGAGGGATATCAGGGCTGGGGCAGGGGGTTGGGGTGCAAGGGGTGTGTGAGAACTCTGGTTGGGGGTGCAGACTCTGGGGTGGGGCTGGGGATGAGGTGTTTGGGATGCAGGAGGGTGCTCCAGACTGGGATCAAGAGGTTTGAAGGGTGGGAGGGGGATCAGGGCTGGGGCAGGTGGGTTGGAGCCCGGGAGAGGGTCCGGAGTGCAAGCTTTGGGCGGTGCTTACCTCAAGCAGCTCCTGGAAGCAGCAGCATGTCCCTGCTTAGGCTTCTATGCAGAGGCGTGGCCAGGTGGCTCTGTGTGCTTCCCTGTCTGCAGGCACCGCCCCCGCAGCTCCCACTGGCCGCAGTTCTCAGCCAATGGGAGCTGCGGGAGTGGTGCTTGGGGTGGGGGCAGTGTGCGGAGCCCCCGGACTGCCCCTTCACATAGGAGCTGGAGTGGGGACATGCCGTATGCTTCCCGAGAGTCACGTGGCGCAGAGGCTAGCAGGGAGCCTGCCAGCCCCGCTGTGCGGTGCCGCCAACCGGACAGTCAATGGCCCGGTCAGCAGTGCTGACCTGAGTCGCCAGGATCCCTTTTCGACCGGGTGTTCCCCGGCACTTGAGGTGGGGGCAGTGCATGGAGACCCCCTGCACCCCCCAGGGGCCACAGGGACGTGTCACTACACCGGCTGCTCCCGGGAGAGATGCGGGGCCAGGGCAGGCAAGGAGCCTACCTTAGCTCCGCTGCGCAGCGTTGCTGGACTTTTAGCACCTAAAATCTCCCCATTTGCCTTCAATAGCCTCTGGGAGATAGGGCCTGATTCCGGGAGACTCACAGCATAACCGGGAGTTGGCAACCCTATTTGAGAGGTGCTGAGCCTCCCAACTCCACCTGAAGTCCCCATGAGCTGCTTGCTGCAGGTGCTCACTCCATAGGTGTGTCTGTGTGGACACTCATTATTAGTCAATGCCTTTGGAACTTTAGGCCTCGCTAATGTTTTGTTCCATAGCATCTTATTATTATATATTTCCCTTACTCCTTCACTTTTAAAGATTTGTCTGTAGAATGAAAATCTGAACTAATAGTTAGAGATATTTATTTGTGTTATATGAAACTGTTTTTACTGTTATGAAATGCAGGACATATTTAATCATCGAGGCATATATTGTATTGGGCATATATTTAAAAATGCCATTTGTGGATTTTATCCCAGGTCTCATAATATTGGGTGTTTTCGTTAGAGACACAGCAACTTAATTAATGTGAGTATGAGAGAATGTCAGCCTTAATTTTAAAGAAAAATAAACTTTTAGGTCTATGGTTGCAGAGAAAAGCTTGAAAACCTGAACCCTAGAGAATCAAAACCCAGAAGACGAATAAAAAGAACCCAACATTTATTATGTTTAAGCCAATCTCATGATTTTTGGGGACCCCACTCATTAATTTCGAATGCTTGTGCCAACTATATGTTGTAAATTGGTAAGGCAGTATGCTAAAAAAGGAAATTTTGTCGTGTTTGCAGCATTTTGAAGAAGGTGGTTTAGTAAGTTATTCTGTTTTTTGGCATGGCAAAATTCAGTGAGTATATATTCCTGAATCAGTGGGCGGGGGGGAGAAAAGAAAAAAAAGCACTTATTGGAGGGGTTCATGTTTTCTGTCAGTTAAGCCATTCTCTCTTGTGACCCAGAGAAATTCCTTAATACATTAGGATGGCATTTTTCCCCTTGACAAGATTATATATTCTCCACTTCTACAGCTGCTTCCCCCCACCCCCACCCCCACCCCCACCCCCAGCATCTGCTTTTACAGTGGAAAAAAAATACAAATCTGCTGTTACTAAGACCAGAATCTTTTGGGCACAAAACTCTTCCCATTACATAATTCACTGGAAAGTAATCTGTAAATAATTTACGTTAGGGTTGGTTGGTTTTTTTTATCAGAGGTTAAATGACAGGTTGACAAAACAAGATGGGCAAGAATGTTTGTTCTCTGATGTCTGAAGAAAAATGTTTCAGGATAATTTATTTCTCTTGTATTTGTCTCTAGTATTGATAGAATAAAATGCCAGCCCTAACACTGCTACCTTTACTCTGCAATGTTGCTCAATGGTGCATGTTTTTGCATATGGTCACTCACCGTTTTATTATTGTTTCTCCACTGCCATTGCAAAGAGAGGATTTTGCAAATTTGACATATAGTTAAAATGTTAAAAATAATTGCCTCTTACAAATATTTTCCAAATTGCAGCGCATACTCCATAAGACTTTCTGAGTAATATTTTTTAAAAGCTTGATACAGAAGCCAATTTTAGATAATGACTGTTATTTTGCTTTGGAATAAGAGGAAAAACATCACCGCATGCTTGTTATTTAGCTCATGTAGCTCACCTGATTAGTTGCTATTAAAGTTAATGTAATACACATACTCATCCTTCAAAACAAGTGAAAAGAGTACCCTGTAACTTTAATAATGCCACTGGGAATATGTCTGACCTCACACCTCCAACCCTGACATTGTTTAACTATATCCCACAACTTGTGAATTTCAATTATTTGTTCAGAGGGACCATTCATAATTGCCTGGTGTAAGCCTGCCTTTAGGATGCAAAGCAGAAAACAATGAAAATGCTACACAGGCGAATTAGAACAGCAGCACTTAAATGTATAAATTAGCTGGGCCTCTTTTCACAGCTTTCTCTTTCTATTCTGAGAGGCTTCCGTCTGGTGACATCAAAGACAGGATTATGTGAGAAGATAAAAACTTGATCTAATGTCCATGTTTGAAGTCATGAAAGTCCTCCTCTCTCCAAGCCAAAATAACCCTCCTTATAACACAAAAAGCCAGGGTCCAGGTGCGGGGGAAGTTTAATCATACACTAGAGTATATGAGGCAGGCCAAATGATTGTACATTAAGCCATAATCTTCCCAAATGTGCTAAAGTATTGTTTGTGGGCTTTGGAGGGTTTGTTCTACAAGTTAATATGTTGTTTTTCTTTAAAACAAAGACTGTTGTTATGCATGTTGTTGGGATGGTTCTTTAATGAGAATTTAACTTATTTCACGTGATTGCAGGGAAGGCTACTAAGGAGTTATTAGAGTAGAAGAGGGGAACGCCGAAATACAATATCGGTTACTAATGAGCTTACTATGATCATATTTTGTAAGGTACCGCATGCCTTATATCTTATCTCTTGTACATTTGATACCATAGTTGTGAATGTGTGTGTGTATATCTATATAAAAATAGGAATTTGAATATAAGGCAAAATTATAGGCTTTTTTACTTTTCAAATACTTGGCTTCTTTCAGCAGGGAAGTATTCCAAAATGAAAATTCTCTGTAGCTAGGTGATATGATCTGCTTTGAGCCTCAAAGGAATCATCTGGGATGAATACAAACCTTTACAGCTTCAGTGTCTCACATGGTTACAGGGAGACTTTTTGTTTTAACACTTGCAAACAACAAACCCATGACTTTTAGAGTTCTCGCTTTTTAAGTAGTAAATCAGAATTCAAGTGGCTGGTTAATCTCCCAAAGGCCAAAATAAGTGCTCCTGGGCAGTTTATTACTCAGGCTGACTATTAGAAATGTTTTCAAATACTAAATGCTAGTGAGTGTGATTGTTTTCTACACAAGACTGAGATTTGGCTATGTTAGCTTCTCTTTCCTCTAACTTTGTGGAATTAGGCTCACCTTCCTGAACCAAAGAAATTAGAGATAACTAACTCCTAAATCACAAAACACAGACAATCAGATTCAACAGCCAACGTAAGAAATGTGCACCTTCCCAACACACCAAAGCATCTTCGTATTCTCAACAATATCAACTGTATGCTGAATGGGCTACAAGGCTGCTGTTATACTCCATTCTCCTCCAATACAGTGGTATACTTGCCTTTACTTTAAAGTGGAGCATTTATCCTGGTAATACAAATGTTTATACACTTCTAAATTCCATTGTTATCAGTGGTTAAGAAAAAGAAGTTTATTTTCTATAAGTCTGGAAAAAATATTTTCCATGTTGTTGATCGTTACGGCAATTTAATACTTCTGTTCAATCAACAGTTGAATTTTTAAGCTTTGTGCTTCTTGTAATTATATGATAGGGGATGTAAGACAATTTTATATTGCTTTGTACCATTATAACTGGGTACATATAATGTATAACTTCTCCCTCCCCCCATCACCAACCCATACCTAATTACCTATAAGATGATTTCATCTTCTGTTTCTTTTCTGTCTGGGTTAATCTTATCAATGACACTGATAATTTTCATCCTGTGGAATATTTAGAATTGGAGCTTCTAGCTGTATTACACCCTCCCATAGAGGAAGATGTTAGTGTACAGTCCATTGAAGACCCATCAATGCCTTTCCAAAATGATTCATTGATAGACTGTGCTTATGAATGTTTCTTCATGATGCAGAACTTAGTAGTAAATACTAAGTGTGTGTGTTCATTCATTATATTTTCCAAAGAATCATGAAATGTGAGAATTGGAAAAAAATGTGTTTTAAAATGGCCTTAGCAGTATGATATAACACCATTATGTCAGGTCAGTCTTACAAGTGGGATATTTTCTTCTGGTCCAGTTTCAGGGCACAGTGGTGATGTTGAAGTGCCTGGAAGACTACAAAGAAAGGTTTTCATTACTTGATGGTGGTGGGAAGGCCCTCATGGAAGACTTTCAGGATGTTAATGGGGGGAGCAACTTTAATCCTGCAAGAGGCCCTTGAAGCTCCTTATAGTATTTGCAACTCTGGGTGGTCCTACCAATCCTTTGTGCCCATTAGGGTCTCACTAAACATTTTGCAGTCAATGCAATTCTTGGAAATTCTACAGGTCTTGGGGAGAGGGACTATTAGAATATTTAACAAGCTTTCAATAACCTTTGCTGCTACTCTGCTGCTTTCATTCTCACAGCTTCCTTAATTCCCAACCTGTCAAAAGTTGAAAGAGCACTTTGAAAACATTCTGTGTGAGATACATAAGAAGAGCAAGTTGGTAGGCAGAGTTACTGGATATAAATAAAAGTTCAGAAACCATAAGGACTGCTTAGTGCTAATGCCAACTACAGATAACTTGAATTGTGCATGAGACTAGTAAATCAGATATTTTTCCTCCCGTAGAACCATACACTGCAGTTCACCAATATGGGGAACTTCCATTTAGGCTAACACAAGTTCTTAAAATGGTCTGAACATACATAGCTCTTAGAAAAGGGCTAATATCAATTAGAAGCCACAGCCTGTAGGAGTAAGTAAAACTGATTAGCTAGCTTAGCTCAGTAAGTCTCCAGAATGTCCTGCTGAAGTGATTTTCATTTAATAAAGAATTTCAGGAAAAATGTATGGATAAAATGGCAACTGAAAGGGAATATGAAAAACTGAGGATTTGTTTGAATTTGGGAAATTGAGGGTAGCTTTTTTATTACTGGTCCCTGGCACAGACGGACATCTGGGCCCATTCATCAAAGGTATTTAGGTGCCTAATTTCTGGATCTGGATCCCAGAGACTACAGCTTCTGAGAGAAAGGAAGTGCAGTGAGTTACTTTCAGGAGACTGGCAATGACTCCTTCAGAAAAAGCCTTCTTCAAACCTACAACAGCTTTCTATGGACAATGCTCTGTTCCTTCTTAGTCTTTGGCTGTTTTCATGTTTAAATTTGTGGAAACTGGATTAAGAACATTGTTGAGATGAAATTATATACCTATGAGAGCAAGGATCATCTTATCACTGAGGCACTGAACAGGGTCTCAGGATTTGGATGCAATTCCTGGCTTTTCTGCAAATTTCCAGGGAAAAGACACATTATATCTGCCTCAGTTCCCCACCTGTAAAATGGGGAATAATGTCTTGTTTTTCCCATCCTTGTCTAAACTATTTAGAATGTAAGCTTCAGGGAAGGGGCTGTCCCTTACTACGTGTATGGATACTGTCTAGCACAGTTGAACCTTAATCGTGGTTAGGAGCTCTGGTCATTATTATAATAGAGTGGGTGGATTGAGGAAGGACTGAGAGGGCTAGGGGAATGTTTGGGGCCCTTACCTCTGCAGGGCTGGAAATGGTGTAAGTTTGTATTACCTTTCCATTAGATAAGAACATAAATAATCTTGCTGGAAGGTTGCAATGTAGCACTACTTTTATTCTTTGGAATTCAGAATGCTAACACGCAACAACCCCAAAAGTGAGAGAGACAGAGTAGGCTGCAGTCTGTCCATCTGCAGAACTGACTGCTGCTCCCGGATCAAATGTGATGCTTCCCCGCAGACCTCCTTAGCCTACAAGCAAACCCCTCTTAAAGAGATAGCTTGCAATTCCAGCACAGTCCTCAGAACACCACATTTTCTCATTACCTACCTGTGATGCGTTGCCTCCCTCCACCAATAAGCTGAGAGCAGCTGTAACCTAGGGAGGTTCTTGTACTATGGATCTATCAGAGCTACTCTGCCATGAACTAGTAATGGCAGGTGGGAAGGGGCCTGCAGCCCCTTAACCAGTGTTGAAACATAGGGCACCAATGGAAATGGTTCTGATCTTCTTGGGAGTCTGGGATCTGGGAGTCTGGGGTGTGTTTCACAGCTCCAGCAGAAAGATCATGGAGAAATTCTGTGAAGAAATCCTCATTACGTTTATTTCCCCCCTAGTCCTGCTGTAGGTTTTATCCTGGGACTATCCTACCTTATGTTAGAATCTTGGATTAAGTATCTGATCAAAACAAAATTGCTTTTAAATACAGATTATTATCATCATCATCATCATCATCAGGAGCATTTTTTGTAAACACTGCAGAGCAAAACCACCTGCAGCATAACTCTAGTTGTTGGGTGACAGCCCACCAGACTTGCGTGCCAGAACTTATTCCTGAAGGTTTTATTTCATGAGCTCAGGCCCAGATCCTCAAAGGTATTTAGGTGCCTAACCTGATAGGAGTTAGATACCTAAATACCTTTGAGTATCTGGGTCCCAGTGCTTAGTTCTACGTCTCTTGTGTACCTTCCCCATTTATTAGGCCATTCATTCACTAGTCTGGTCCCTCTCTCAGATCCCTCTGTCATTATATCAGCAGCTATGGCTTTACAAAATATTCACAATGAAATTCTATATCCTTGCCATTTGAAGTTTTCCATTTCATAAAACTTGACAAATTTTATGAAAACTCTCCACAAACGTTCAGTTTTTTGCTCCAACAGGATAATTTGTTGCTTTATTCTGGCACTGCTTTTTCAGCATCATTTTGGAATAACTCATTACAAGAAACTGCATAATTGTTATGGAACTTATAGTATAAGTGAGACATCAACACTAAAGACAAATTCTCTTTAGAACCCCAGTGACCATAATGTGATTTGTGGTCATATAATTATTAATTGCTAATAAGAAAACATATCTAAGAAGCGGTTATTATGCCCCTACCTATAGGTAGCAACTGATCAATTCAAGTGTTTTAGTAATAGTATCAATATAGAACCTTAATGTCTTCAATATTTTTATTAAGAAGGATTAACTTTAATATGACAAAAATGGGGGTGTTTCTGATTTTATTTTTCTTCATAAACTCACTGAACAGTGAAATATGCTATAATTCTATGTGTTTTGTTTTTAAATTAAAGTCTAAAGAGATCTCTGTGCCAAGCCTGGAGGACACAAAAGACCAAATTCTGCTCACAGTTGTACTTATGAAACTTCAAAGGGGTTGCATGGGTGTAACTGATAGTAGAATTTGGCCCACAGTTTTGTTATTAGATATTTTTAAATGTGCAATTTATGGAGACTGCTATTTATGGGCCCAATTCTCTGAGTAGATTGCTTGCAGAGTTAAGTCCCATGTTGATAAGAAACTTCTCTCCAGTGTGGAGAGCTCTAACACATGGCACAAAAGTGAATAAACCATGAAAAGCATCAGATATTTATATTAATAAAAAAACTTGAACATATAAGGAACACTTCTGGACAAAAATACTGTGCATGATACTGTTTTCATGTTTAAATAAAAATGTATTCACACAAACAGGAAAAATTAGTACAGTGATAGTCTGAGACTGTGAACCCACAGTTGAACCCACAGTTCTTCGTCAGACAAAACACCTATTGAAATTCTTATTCTCTCTTTCTGGATGTCAATCGGAGTTTTACTGACCATGTGTTGCACTAAAGTTATCATCAGTCAGCATAGATCACAGATCTTTTGCAAGTATGCACATATTTTGTTATCTGTCTGTAAGTGGATTATGTTGTCACATTTACACAGACATTTGGCCACCAGGAATTATGGCATATAAAGGAACTAATTATTCTCTGTGCTGGAACGGAGTTTGGCACAGAACTAAGCGGTAGTGGGAAGAGGCAAAAGTGCCTTTATTCCATGTCTGTGTCTCCCTTATTCTGGACTGAATGGAGGCTGTTTTGGCCTCAGGCATATGTTAGAGCAACTTGAGGGCCACCCTAGCTTGCATCTGGCAGTCCATGGCCCCAAGAGGCCATTGCAGCAGCCAGAAATAGCTGGAATTCAGAGTATTCTAGCCATGCTCCTGGGAATGCCAGTCTGGGAGACTTCAAGATCAGAGGAATACTGTAAGGGCTGCAACAGTGAGGTGAATTGGTCTCAGTGAGTCTAAATGGCACAGCACATTACCCAATATCAATCAGCACATAGGTCTGCACTTGGAGTCTAGTTTCCCCATGACATCTGTGGATAAAAATATACTGTATTATGAGGTCTAATGTCCACCCCAAATCCATGTAGTATATACACACAGTAAATTAACATGAGGTTATGAGCTTGTTGGTCTGTTGTTGGGTGGAGCTATCTCAATCTGTATCTCTCTTCCCCACTTCAGAGTGGCACCTGCCTGGAGCAAGGAAAGGACAATTTAACATAGCCCAGAGTGCATCTAGTAGAAAATAGAGGCAGAACAGTCTCAGCCAAGGATATGCAGTTGTAGTCTCTACCAGAGACCAGGCTGAACAGGAGACTTTCAGCCTGGGCACATTTCAAGATTCACCTCTTTCTGTTAGTTTACTAGCAGGTAGGCCATGTTCATCCCACTTCAATTCCATGGAAATCTCATTTCCTTTTATTATTCCAGAATATTTGTATATATGATAGTCATTTTTAAACTCACTGTTTTCTCTACAGTTATATTTTACTATATTATTTTACCATGAAATAAATCTTTCATGCTTCCCTTTTTCCATTACAAAATGTACAATGTTCCATGTACTGTAGCAGCTCTCTTTCTCTCTCCAAAGCAGCCTATCTTGGGGCCATATATCCCCATCCTCAGAAGGCATATATCAGGGAAAGAAGAATTTCCGTAATTGGACAATGCTAAATCCTAGATTGTAAAAGGTAATTAGGCACAGCTGTGCTTTTAGAAAGAGATCCATCAAGTGATGGAATATTCACCACATTTCTTTGTAAGTTTTTTCAGTTGTTAATTACCCTCACTATAAGAAATGTGTGCCTCACTTTCCATTTGAATTTGTTTAGCTTAAAGTTCCAGCCACAGTCAGTGGATCTTGTTATGCTTTTGTCTGCTACATTAAAGAGCCCTCTGTTAATAGATATCTTCTCCCCATATAGGTACTTACAGAGTGTGAAAAGTCACCTCTTAACCTTGACTTTAACAAGCTAAATGGATTGAGTTCCATAAGTCTCTCACTATAAGTCATGTTTTCCAGTCCTCAAATCATTCTTGTAGCTCTTCTCTGAGCCCTCTCCAATTTTTCAACATCCTGGTTGAAGTGTGGACACCAGACCTTGACACAGTATTCCAGTAATGACCTCACCAGCACCATATACAATGGAAGTAATGCCACCTCCTTACTCCTACTCAATATATACACTTATGCATCCCAGAAACACAGTAGCTCTTTTAGCCACATTACATTCAGAGTTTACATACATTTGACTTCTAAATGACCCACTATGACTCCTAAATCTTTTTCTGAGTGACAGCTTTCCTGGGTACGTTTGTTTGCAACCAGTTTACCAAGCAATCCAGATCACTATGTATAAGTGACGTGTCTTCTTTATTTACCAATCTTTGTGGCATCTTCAAACTCTATAAGCAATGATTTTGTATTTTCTTCTATATCACTGATAAAAAACATTAAACAGTGTTAAGAACCAAGTGACCAAGAACCAATCCCTGTGGGACCCCACTTGAAACACCGCTAGTGGTGATTTGATTACGTTTTCTTATTCACAGTTACTTATTGAGATCCTGTCAATGATGTCATCATGTGATCCCGGAGTATGACCTATTATTCTCAATGGTTAATCTGATCCTGAATGAGCAGTATTAATTTACATGGCATTTTATAATGTAAGTTAAGGTGAGTTTGTGACCCACACTTGCTGCCCCCGGAGTGCCTGACCTGGTTGGCTGATCCTCTATCCATAATAAAAGAGTTCATTATTGTGTGTAATCACTGAGAAAGAGCTGAGAGTTACCAGATGGATATGACTTCAGACCTTGCCCTTGTTTTCTGCCCCTTCACCCCAGGTTTACATAACTGTCTCACATTTATAACCTTCCCTCAGAATGCAGTCTACCTTAGAGTTTGACCCACTCTCAAATATGCTCCTTCAAAATGCAATGCTCTGCTGCTGTTGAAGTGATCCATTGTCATTTATTATTCTACTTCTGTGTACTGAAGCAGGTATGTTTTAACCCTCTTGCAAAACACAACAGAAACTCCTAACTCAAGTCAGTGCCTTTGTATCTGGCAACAATCTGTTGCAAGAATCTATGGGCACTGAAGAATCTAATACAGCTCACTCACGTACAGGAGAAGGAAGAAAAAGATTTTAAAAAGATTAGATAAAAGACCTATCTGTATCATAAGATTGTTAATGGAGATTGGTCAGTTGTTGGGTCAAATGTAAGAGATGACAGCAATGTGGTGGTTACAGGCCATTTGTGCTTTATTCAGCCATAATTATTCTCTGTGGTATGCTTGACTGGGGTTTCCTCTCTATTGTCAAATTAGAGACAATTTTATTTCCTTAACTTCTACATATTCTTTTTAACTGCAGATGATAGGAAACTAAACAATCTGAGTAGCAAACATGCAAAACACTATAATATTTCCTCTCCGTTCATTTTGTAAAAAGGCCAATTAGTTATTAAAAAACTGCATGGTTGTAACTTCAAATACTTAACCTTTTTTTAACCCTGTCAGGTTCTAAACCTCTAGTAAATCATTCCTTGTGTATATGAACTGCAAAGGAAATGCACTGTAAAGTAATTGTTTACTTGGCTAGCTGACTAACAGAGGGCAAAATGGAATTTTTGCCTGAGTAAAGGTTGCAGGATCATGTCTACAGAGGGAATTGATTTAATTGCCCCTTCTTCAATTATTTATGGCAGAAGATGAGAATAAAGGCAAAAAAAATATAAATTGATACATTTTAAAATGCAGTTACACTACGGTAAACATCTGTGAAATGGAAATCAGGTGGATTTCCCCAGAGCTCCATGGGCCTGCCAGAATTTAAAAAATAATACCTGTTTACAAGCCTTTTAAAATTACAGAATGGTGCCACAGCTCACTCATGAACCTGACTTTTGTAAAAGTGTAAGAGAGACACCACCAAAGTGAAAGAATTGGGGAAATTAAGGGCTTCTTAGAAACTGGAGCTATCATTCCAGATGGCAGCACCAGGTATAGCTGCAATATTTACCTCAACACAGCTGCATCTGTTGAGGATCCTGTGTCAAGAATTTAGAAAGACATAATGAATGAAGTTCTGATCCCGCAAATATTTACTCACATGCTTAGCTTTATTCACATGAGCGCTCCCATTTAAGTCAGAGGGACTATTCACATATGTTAAGCACATATGTAAATGTTTGCAGAATTGAGGCTTAAGAAACAGCAGCAGACTTTGTCCTGGAGGCTTTAAGAGGAATTAAAAAAGAAACATGGAAACTGCTGTAGGTCATCCAGGAGAGATGCAAAAGAAAATACTAGCAAATGATCATGATGTATGAGACTGCCTGCAAGAACACAAATATTACACAACATAAAATGGTTAATATTTAGTGTAAAATGAGAATTTATGGATTTTAAGCATGCTGAGAGTTCTGAACCAGGAGATAAGATTGTTTCAATGGTGTTTTTAGGTGGTGTTTTTTAATTACTGGTTGTCAGGATCAGGGGAACGTCTTTTGTGCAATACCACTTCATATCCGGAACTTGAAGTTTGTGAATCTTTGAATTTGAGGAAACTGATTTACACAGAAACATAGGATGGATTTTATTATTTTCCTAAATTATAATCCTATGCACTTCACCATAGCATCACAGAATTCTAGACACTAAATACTGAAAGGACCAATTAGATTATCCAATTCCTCTCCCTGCCCATACAGGATTATTCTCTGCAGTAATTTTTCTAGTGTTTTGTCCCCTCTCGTTTTAAAGTGGGGCTTCGCCCCTCCCCTTGGTATACCCAAGAATATCTCACTGCTAGGAGGTTTTCCCTTGATATTTAGCCTGAATTTGCCCTTTCTTAATGTATCACACTAAATAATTCATCCCCCCCTTGGGTGTTCACACCCTTTAGATATTTGTGGGCTATTATATCTGCTCACAGTAATTACTTAGCCAAACTATACGTATATAGCTCTTGAAATCTTTCCTCAGAAGCCTCTTGATCATTTCTCTTGCTCTTTTCGGAGCGCCCTTCAAATTTATTAATAATTTTTTTCTAATGGGGGATTGAAGAGGGGAGTTTATCAAAGGCACAAAGGGCAGAGAGGCACATAGGCCCAGATCCTGAAAGGTATTTAGGCACCTAACTCCCATTGGTATCAATGGCCTAAATACCTTCCAGAATCTAGGCCCTTTGTGCCTGTGAAGATCTCTCTGCCAGTGCCCAGACCTGAATACAGTATCTCAGGTCACAGGAGAGTTGTGCAAAGAAGGGTTAGTACCTCTCTGCTCTGTGATGTGATACTTTCGCTTATTCAACCCAAAATTGCATTGGACTTTTATTTTGCAGCCATAACACATTACAAACTCACATCAGTTTGCTGTCCACTATCCACACAGGTTTCAATCTGCATGACTGTTGCACAAATTTCTCCCTTCTATCAGTGTTTCAAGTTATTTTCAGAAAATGTATTAACTTGCCATTGTCCATGCAGAAATTAATTTTATTATTTTCTGCTTTTTTTCCTAAACTCTCTGGATCCCTTGGTATTAATTCTCTTTCCTTATTGGTCTACTCCTATTAACATAGTGTCATTGGTGAATATCATTAATGTGGTGTTTATTCACTCTACCAGATCAGTAATAAAGGCAATAAATAACACTACTCCTTCCCTGCTACTTCAGTATAAAATCAATGTTTTCTACCTTTAGGTTCCTCTAAAAATAAGAGGAAATTTTGGCCCCTTTCAAGTCAATTGCAAAACTCTGATTGACTTCAGTGGGGCCAGGAGTGCAATGATAAAATCTACAGATAACTTTTGCTGCCCAGCAGTCCTCTCTGAGCCTGTGGACTGAAGCAACTGACATACAGATAGCTAATTGTCAAACTGACACAGTCACTTGTTCTTGAGGGCTTGAACAACAGCAGCCAGTTATTTTCAGAGAAAAACTTAATATTGACGTTTCAAAAACTCATCTAAAATTAAATAAACACATGGGTACTCTATGTTTGAAAGATGTTAAAACCTTTAGTGGCTCATTCCAAAGAGCAAGAGTGATTTGATTTGCTGTAGCATATATCTGTTATAAGAGCTCTGCTCTTACAGGCAGGGCTGATGGTAGTCAAAGGTCCACTCTATCAACCTAATCTTTTTAATTCATCTAGTCATCAGTATCTTAAATGCTAACATTAATTTTGAATTAATTTCTGATGTGTCAGACATTTTGATTGAGCAAAACAGGTACTGTTTCTCTAGTAAAAGTTTTGAAAACCTAGTGATGTTATTTATTATTATTATTAGCCCAAATTATTGCAACATCTTGTAACACACAACAGGTATTTAAAGTACTGTTAAAAAATTACTACAACAATGTCATTGTGGGCTCCATGGCACTGTGAATTTCCATATCAAATATACCCTGTGTATAAGTAAAAAGATGAGGCTGTTTTTTCCCTAATAGCCAGTCTTGCAAAGTCATCCTGTCCTCTGACCACTAAGCTGAGTTCTCTCCTCCATGCATATTATCATCAATTATAAAGGTGCTACAAACCAAATTAGACCCTCCTTGACACCTCTGCAACCTCATTGACTTTGATAGAGTTTGCACAGGTGTAACTGAATGGAACTTTAATTTCAGTTCTGAACAATGCTTGATGATGCACAAGAGGGAACAGACTCCATCTCATTCACTCTGAATTGTGTTGGCTCTGCTGGCTAACAGGAGTAAAAGGCAGTAAAAATGTATTATTCACTAAATATTCATATGTGACTCTAAAGGCACACAACAAGGATCACATTTATTGCCATTTTACAAAGGTTCCATGGGGGATCCTAAAAGGATAAATGAATATATATGCAGATTGCTGGATCTATAATAATCAATATTACATACCCCAAAAATCAGCAACATCTATTTATAAGCTTTGATTAAAAACCCCAAAGACTGCTTACCAGAAAGAACACCTTTTCTTCCACTGCAAGGACCAAGCAGTGAAAGTACTTTAACTTCCATTTAACTCTTCAATGTCTAGAAATCATGTCTCTGTTTTTGGTTCATCCTGTGGAGCAATCTCTGAAGATGGTAGTTTGTGTCACTACCACAAATGGCAGCAGTGCTAGTGAGGAAAAATACTATTAGTGCTAGGCAGAAAAGGAGCCACAAATGGATTTGGTTTTAGGATAATGCCAATTAAAAAACTCTTAGAATTCTAAAAGTCTTATTATTTTCTTTGTATTTATTTTAATGACTTCTAATGTACCCATTACCACTGCCTCTGGACAAATCATACACAAAACAATATACAGTTTAGAATTGCCCCCAGTGAGTAGAAATATTAACCTTCCCCTAATTAATTATTACCCACAAGAAAATAAATCTGAAAAATAGTGTGATGGCAGTATGGATGCCATGTCTTAATTTAGGCCTCAGTCCTTCATTCCCTTACACATGTGTTTAACTTTATTACCATGAATAGTTTCATAGATTTCAATGCAACTGTCCATGATAGTTAAGTTAACCAAATGCATAAGTGCTTTCAGGATTGGGACCTTAGACTCAGCCATTAAAGGCTTGGCTGAAAGGATGCACCTTGCACTGCAATTTGAAGACCAACGGCTTCTACATGTAGAATACTGGGGGTCTCTTCAGGGCTCTGAGCAGTCTCTCTTTTCAGTTGGTACAGCTATAAGAATGTTGCTCCTTGTTTTTCATCAGCTTTTCCCGTTTAGGATTATTTACTTTTTCCTGCTTTTTGTTCACACCAAAGGCTGACATTGTCTGAGCACTGGGACCAGTTTTGGTTCAAGTTTAGTTAACCTTATATATATATATGACATTTTAGATAGGTATTCAGATATAAGTGCTTCGAAATAAAAAAAATCTATACAAGTTATATTTTAAAAATAGTCCCCAGTTGTGGCTATGCTTTTTCTCTCTTCTAATCTTAAATTGTGAGGTCATCCTGAGTTGTGTAAATATTTTTCATTACAAGATACATGCATAAAGAGCTTCCTTTATTTAGTCATCCTGAAGTGGAAAAGCATTAGATTAGTATTAGATACCCAAAGAAGTTAGTCCTCCTATTGAAAGACAGATAAATTATGTAATTCCACTTCTTCCATAAGCTGTTATTTAGCAGATGAACTATTTTTGAACAGTGTATTTACAGTGTGGAGATTTCTGCAGGTGATCACCCTTTCTTCCCCTCACATACTGCTCTACAGATCCAATAGTCAGGTGTGGCCTATCAAAGTTAATCCACACACAGCTGTCACCCAAGACTATAAACTCTAAACCACTCATAACTAAGCAGGATCACATGTCCAGTAGTGACTCCAGGATTTTGTGCTAAAACAGGAAAGCAGTAGCTAAAGATGTGCCAATCTGCTGGAGGAGGCAGTGACTGATACTTTTCTCTCAATGTGTGGAAATGCCACCTGTGTGTGTGTCAAGCTGTCATCTAGCTGCATTTAGGACTGAAGTGGGTCTGGTCCTGCTGCAGTTCCCAGGGCACTTTTTAATTTCCCATGTTTTTTATATGGGACTCAAGATTCCATTCCAGATTTTCATTGGCAAAAAAAATAAAATAATAATAAAAAAAAAATTACCAGGAACATAGACATGAACCACTCAGCTTTTTCCTGGCCTGTTAGAACTCTACAGGGAGAGAGCAACCTAATGACTGTAGCCCCCCACCGAGCCCATACCTGCCCCCTAGCGGTCGGGTACGGTGTATCTCCGCGGTCATTGGGGCCCTTTGTCTTGAACCGTCTCTCATATCTGACAGTTACAGCTGCGATCAAGTTTTTAATTTATACGATTTGTAATGCACTCATTTTAATAAAACACAGGTGGTTTAAGGTTGCTTCCTCCCTCTCCAAAGCCTCCTTCGGCTGACTGATGAATCAGCGGGGATATGAACTCGCCTGTACAATTGTGGTTCAAGTGTATCAGATTAGTAACCCTCATTTTCACAAAGCTTGGTATTTATACCTTCCGCCGATGTGCCAGGGAGCAACAGCAGCTTTTTGGAAATCCATCCAAAATAGGGATGATAGTCACGCCGCCCCATTAGTCTCTGATGCTGTTCTCGGCGGTTGAATGGGACTGGACATTCTCTTATTTGATGTTAGTATTGAGAAATGTCTTGTTTGCGAGCCCTGAGAACAGGCGTTGTTGATCTCATGTATCTACTCTATCTCTGTACAAAAGTGTAAGTGAGCTAATGTCTCCCAGGTGTTGCAGGGGTAGAATTTTTACTCACTTCTTCCATTAGTTTAGGTCCAGATTCTCTGTACTGGGGGAGAGACGAAGCCAACAGCTATTCATTAGTTGTATTAAAATGGGCGGATTACAAATTACATGAGTTAAAAAACTTGTTTGTAGTTGTAGTTGCGAGACCTGAATAGGAGTAAACAGGTTAGTCGGGGTCATTGACCTCGGAACAAATCCAGCTCAGTTCATACACACGAGTCCTGTTGACTTCAGTGAGACTATTTCTGTCAGTAAGGTCACCACTATTTGGCAAGGATCCCCTCACAATCACCCTTACTGTCATTTTTTGTATGTTGAGAAAAGATCATTATCGATAATCCTCACTGCAAGGCATTCTGCCTGCACATCTCCCGACTCCTACAGCGTGCTTTGCTGACAGGTTCACTTCCTTTGGGCTAGATCCTGCAGCTATGGTGCCCAGGCTAACCGCCTGTTGAAG
Source organism: Emys orbicularis (assembly GCF_028017835.1). Classification (NCBI taxonomy): domain Eukaryota; kingdom Metazoa; phylum Chordata; order Testudines; family Emydidae; genus Emys; species Emys orbicularis. The sequence goes on along the minus strand of NC_088688.1, from coordinate 99,872,027 downwards.
TCCTGTGGAGTTTTGCAGGAGCCCGGATCTGCATCGTTAGAACCACGGACAAAAACAGCGTGTCAAAGGAAGGAATTTGTCAAACATCATGGATGTCTAGTAACTCTACTTAATTGTCACCTGTGCCTCTCTCCTTGTTTCCTCCCTCCCTAGTCACAGCCTTTTTATGACTGCTGTGCTGTATCATATTTGATGAGTTAAAGGCTGGCAAAATCAATTCACTTTGGAATAAGAACCTATGACAACCCCCAAATACAAGTTATTTGACAGCCAGACAGACACTATAGTTTTCTTTGAGAGAGAAACAAGTACAAGAGGGAAGAGTATTAGATATACTAGAGATCCCTCTAGTAGCAAAATCCCTTTCACTTGCCTTGGCAGAGTTTGTCTACACCCGATCAGCATCTCATCTACACTCTTACAATTCCACCCCTGCTTCTGGTACCAATATTCTTGTTGAATCAAATGGAGCTTCCACTCAGAAATGAATTTTCTAAGTAATTCGCAGTCTGGTTATTTCTCCTTCTACTCTGTATTTCTCATCTCCTTTACCCTGTGTATTGCTCGGGGGAGGGGGGGGAATCTTTTCTAAGATATATCAGAAAATCGTGCCTATATCAATGTCAGGGTCAGCCCCTACCTTCATTGAAGTCAGTGGCAGCTGGCCCTAAAAGCGTCCAGCTTTCTTTCTGTTATGTGCCAAAATAGCTGCAATCAACTACACAAAAATGAGATGGTTGCTTTAAAAACAGTCCGGATTTAACAAGAAAAAGAAAAGAAAAATCTAGACAGTGAACTAATTCTGAAAAGAGCACATTTGTACACCAAAAGCGACTTTTAGTGTATTTATAATTGTAGAGCAATTATAGGGCTTTCAATAGCCGGCAGTAAATTTAAATTTTAAACATTTTGGGAATCGCTTAATTTATAACTAATGTAGCTATAGAAATGTCGAAGTTTGTTCCCATGTAAAATCTAAGGGAAGCTATCAAAGAATTAGAAGGTGTCTATTTCTTGTAATTTTTGATACTGAATTCCTGCCCGGCATGTCTGCGATGAAAAACTTTTCCTGCGTCGTTCCCACATCTGATTGCCAAACCGGGATACAGATCTGTGCTTCATTCGCAGGTTTTTTTTTTCTTCGCTGCTCTAAGAGTTATTTTCATTCTGGAAATTAAAGTAAAAACCACCCTCTGGATCGGATGGAACCATTCCAGTGGAATTTAAAGTGGACAGATACTACCACACTGTGTTTTAGGAAAGCTAGATGCAGTTTCAGCCTAGACCACGGAGATTGCAACAGGTTCGCCTTTCCCAGCCGGTTTCGAACAGATCGATATCACCAAAGAAGGCGGAAGCCATTGGTTTAGGTACCAGGCAGCCATCCTTCTCTAAAGCAAAGCCTTGGACTGCAATCTGGATATCTGGGAACCCGGCAAATCCTATGAGCAGATCCCTTCGGTAAAAATTTAAAAACGAACGACTCAGAAGGTTTCAGGCTTATCTGGTGAGAAAACTATAACCAGTGAACCCGAGCCTGTGTACCCATTGAAATCAATGGCATAATTCCAATTAACTTCAATAGAATCAGGATCGGATCTAGAGTCTCCCGCCTCTACCTTCACAGCTTCATTTGCTTTCTCCTTTCTTTCCACCCTTCTCACAGCATCGCTATAGAAGAGAAGGAGCAGGATTTCAGGTCAGTGTAGAACACCTTCAAGACTTCTGTTTTTTCATTAGCGGGAGTATAAGGGCAGGCGCATATTGGAGGTTAAGGCTGAGAAAAAAGTAGAAACTCCAGAACAAACTTTCCAACTAGACGAAATAAACAGATCAAGTGGAAGTGGATGAAGAATTTCTCTATGAAATAGCAAACTTACTTTTCACAGAATTCCTTTTTTTATGCTTAGCAGAACACAGCACCAGAAACGTTTATGTGTTTGTGTATGTTTGGGAGGTTCCTAATGCATAAAACTATTATGAGCACAAATCTCTCGGAGGAAAATGCCCATCTGGGATGACAACAAGTGAAACATCCTAAACAGCAGCGCCAGCAGAAGCAAATCAATAGCTCGGTTTTAATTAAACATTGGTGTACTGTACAGCAGGGCAGACAGACAACTGTAACAATCATTCACAAGCCAACTGGGATTCATCAGTCAAAGAAACAAAATGTGACTTTTGAGAGGTTTGCTTCATAACTTCCCTCTTTTCTGTTGGAAGTTTTTTTTTCCAGTAAAGTGCTTTTCCTGTGATTTTTTTAAAAAATCTTTGTTTTATACTTCTCATTCAGCAGTTCTTAGTTTTCAAACTCAGCTGAAATACACACCAAGCAACACACATCAAATAGCTATATCTGTGAGTTGTTAAAAGGTGATGTGAAAAGCTTAACTCACAAGTAGCAGGGATTTTTTTATTTTGAGAAGAAAATTGAGAGCCATGTTACAAGTTCACAGGCAATGTTACGTCTCACGCATTTGTTTAATTAAAGAGTCCGCTATAAAAATGTGTCCTTCCCCACGGGTTAAATATTCATTCACTGCGAACTGTAAAGAATATATAGCAACAAGGTGTGTGAGGTAATATCTTTTATTGGTCAACTTCTGTTGATGAAGAGACAAGCTTTCGAGCTACACGGACCTCTACTGCAAGTCCTGAAGACCTGTGTAGCTCAAAGGAGTGTTTGTTTCACCAGCAGAAGTTGGTCCAGTAAAAGATATTACCCCACCCACCTTGTCTCTGATATCCTGGGACCAATACTCTGCAACAACACTGCAAACAAGAATATAGAGTCATGTCTACTTACCCATATTTAAAAGAGCCCTTTGCTGTTAATGCAGCTGCAGTTTAAATTCCTATTAATTTCTCCATTGTTTTGCAAAATTTACTTTTGCAATCGAGAGCCTCCCACTTTAATCCCTTGTTGCTTGCCTTTGTCAACGGTAATTGCTTTGGTGTCCCTTTCAGAGCAAGATCAGTCTCGCTATCCAGCAGAGAAATACAAACAAGTTTCCCTTTGAGATATTTTTAAAATCAGATTTTAATGGCAATTTTATCCATTTATCTTGCTAAGGAAATAAAAGTTTCTAAAAATAATTTCCTTTTACCCTAACTACTCGAGAATCCCTTATTTTGCAGATTCTCATCTCGAATCTTAGCACTGTTTTTTTATATCCCGGCTGCAGAAATATTATTCCGTTTAAAATATATAATGCTGAAGAGTAACCGATTCCACTCTGACTGCTGAGCTCTTATGTATCTGGATTTTAGACCCACTCCGATGTGCTGCCCACACAGCACCTTCCTCTGTTCAGAAATGGACCAGGGTCTACTTCTGCAGCCACTGTGACTTTTCACATCACCTTTTCATCACTTTATCAGTTTATCAGTTTTATAATAGTTAACAACAATAGAAGCTCTTACCTGAAACCTTTCAGAGTAGCAGCCGTGTTAGTCTGTATCCGCAAAAATAACAGGAGTACTTGTGGCACCTTAGAGACTAACAAATTTATTAGAGCATAAGCTCTAAGGTGCCACAAGTACTCCTGTTATTTTTACCTGAAACCTGGCTCTCAATAATCTGATTGTACAATATATAAACACAGACACCAGATAGGTTATATTAATCAAACCATTTAAGAGCCCATTTCTCGGATACATCCCTTGCCCTTACAAATACACCTTTTGTGGCTAGGCGTCTCTCTCTCTCTGCCCGTGCCCTTTAGGAATGTACTAGGACAGAGTGTAAGGCGCTCTTGCCCTCGGAGGGGGTTGGCGGAGTCTGCTCAAGGAGGGAAGAAGACGCTGGCGAAGTGGAAGGGCAGATCTGCGAAGGGTTGACTGTCAGAGCGGGGATGGCAGACACAGGTGGCAGAGCCGGGGTGGGTTTGATGGGCACAGGAACCGCTGGCATAGTCTGGCCGGGTGGGTGGCAGAGAGCCTTCATGGGCACCCCAAACGGTCCATACTCGTGAGACACGGGCATGCTGGCCATCGAGTCCATCACCCCCACGTGAGGCCACACGGAGCTGACCATGTTGCTGAGCTGGCTGGACACGGGGTACCCGAGATGGTGCATCACTGAAGCCAAGGGCAGCCCGCTGGCCTGGATCACCCCCTTGTAATCTCTCCCGATAATGTTCTCGATGGCGAAGGGGTGTTTGAAGCCCGACGACGGGCTGCTCCCATTGAGGCCGTAGGGCTGGAACTGGGGCAGCCTCCCTACGCCGGCCGCGGCGGCGGCGGCAGCTGCAGCCACGGCCGCCTCCGATGTGCCCAGGCCCTGCATCTTGCCCGGGTGCTGCGGGTGGAAGTAGTGCACCACGTGCGGCGGGTGCGCGGGGCCCTTGGGCACCCCGCCGGGCAGCGGCGGCTCGGGGCGCAGCACCTTGAAGCGCTTGCGGCGCCGCAGGAAGCTACCGTTCTCGAACATGTCGCCGCAGTCCGGGTGCAGCGCCCAGAAGCTGCCCTTGCCCGGCTGGTCGGGCCGGCGCGGGATCTTGATGAAGCAGTCGTTGAAGGAGAGGTTGTGGCGCAGGGAGTTCTGCCAGCGCTGCGTGTGCTCCCGGTAGTAGGGGAAGCGCTCCATGATGAACTTGTAGATGTCGCTCAGGGGCAGCATCTTCTCGGCCGAGTGCTGGATGGCCATGGCCGTCAGCGAGATGTAGGAGTAGGGGGGCTTCTGGTCGCTGTACGAGCTCTTCCCCGGCCTCGGCATCGCCGCCCACTGTGTGCCCGCTAATCCGGACCCCACGGTCCCTATCTCCTGATAATCGCCCCCCGCCTCCTCTGTCTCCCGCCAACCGACACACGCGTCTCCCGTCTACCGCGCCCCCTGGCTCCACGTCCCGCTAATCGCTGCCTCGCAGCCCCGCTGCATCCCGCTGCGTGTCCCGCCGCGAACTCCGCACGGGCCGCGGGCTGCTCCCGCTAACCCGCGCGCACTTGGCGAGACGCGGGGCGCTGCCAGACGCGGGGGCTCACGGGGGGAGAATGAGCGTCTCTCACATGCCCCGCACCCCACTTTCCCCCCTCCCCCCAGCACAATACCCTGCCCGAAACGTGCAGCTCTCTAAGCCGCCCAGGGGGCTATTTAGCGGGGAGAGCGGCACCCGAACGGAGGGGGAAGCGCTGCTTGTCTCCGTTTATGCCCCAACCTTTCGGCTTCCCCGCACAGCCGCTGCTGCCGCCGCCTGTTGGGAGCCGGAAAGTTTCCCGGCTTCGCACTCTGCGGCCTCCCGCGCGCAGACTTTATTTGCGGGAGTTGCTGCGGAGGCTTTTTCTGGAGCGCTTCGGACGACGAATGGTCTTTGCGTCCTTCAGCGCACACCTGCCCTTGGCCCCGGCAAGCAGGGGAAACGGCGCCGTGTCCCATTAAAGTTTGGCCGCGCTGCCGCTGCTACGGTGGTGCTGGTGCCGGTGCCCTGCTCGTGGCGGAGAGGGATGGAGCCAGCTGTCCTCGGGCCAGGCGGAGAGGCGGCTGCTCTGGCTGTGGCTGTGCAGAGCTCTCCAGCACGGTTTTGTAATGATCCCGGAGATGAGGAGACCCCCGCCGCTCGCCTTATTATCACATGACAGTTGCTCAGGGACTTAGCGACTCCTGCGAAAGGGGCAAGAAGCCGCTCCCCGGCGGCCCCTTTCACTCACAAAGTCCGCAGCGGGACAGGGCGGGGCCAAGTGCACTTGCGGCGCTTCTGGGAGGCTTTAAAGCGCCCTGTGAGGTCCAGCGTCTCTTTCAAAACAGTGGGGAGTGGGGAGGCAGCCTGCGCAGGAAAGAGATCTCCTCCCTTCTCCCCAATCCTCCCCCCGCCGCAAGCCATTCAGCCGCTCTCATGTCCTTTGGGCCAGTATTCGCTGCCAACTGCAAGCCTAGGCGATGAGGAGCCTCCAGGGTCACTCCCCCCAACAAGGTTTCAAGCGAAGAGGTGGCAGAGCCTTGCAATTTAAGCACGTGACGCCAAGAATCCGACGGACATTAACATTACACATCACCTGAACTAAACATCATGCTCTTGGAAATGAGGGAACTCTGGACCACTTTTAAAGTAATTCTAAACAGCGATCCAATGTGAAGGAACAAAAACAGAAGTAACAATTCTATATCCCCCCCACCCCAATGATCACAAGTAATATTTTATGGCCGTGACAAGTCTTGGGGGGCATTTAAAGAAAAACCAAGCAACCTCCAATTCCTACGTGATTCTGAGGCCAAGTGTTTACCGTTTTTGATACGTTAATCAGTAGAAATCAAGTTAGAGTGTAACAATTTGTAGGCGCCCTCCAAAATGTATTTGGCAAGAGCTATGTATTGGAACATCGGATGGAAAAAACGGCTCACGTTAACTCTAGAGTTGAAGAAAAAAAACCTCGAAGAGTTTAATTAGATAATATGGAAGGTGCTCGCATTGTTTCGTCTGGCTTTTATTTCTAAAGAAGTAGGGTGAATATACTCTAATGGACACCTCCCGAAACATAAAAAACACACTTACCAAGCGTTCTTTTGATACACCCTCACCCTACTTTGTGTTTAATGTATTAATACAACAGTGCAATAAAAATAATTAAAATTCGACTTCTCTAGCTTGTAGCACTGAGATACTCGCTGTAGCCTGTAGCCCCCACCCATCAAGTTTGTTGGGAACACCAAATAAATAGTTTTAGATGTCTGAATCATAAAGGAAAATACATTACAGTGAGAATTGGTAAACAGAAAAAAAACGATTTTTTAAAAAATATTTTTATATCCAAGACAGACAATTCCTTTTCTAGGGCGAAGGAAAAACTGAATGCCAAGCGTGACTTCTAGTGCATAATCTATCTATCTGTGGAGACTTCAGGCTCATTGAAGGGAAGAGCTCAATCATCACAGGTTAAAAGCAAGGTACCAGGAAAATGTACTAAATTGCTAAATTTGTGATTTTGGAAAATAAACATGTCAGGACCATAAACGTGTACTTTGATATATTACATGACATATTATTACTCAAGGCACCCGAGTTGCACCTTGCTATGTTTAGCTTTATTCTGGGAAGTATTTAGGATTGCAGCAATATAAAACGTCTACAGTTTGAATCCTGGCGGTGGGCATTACTCTAACTTGGCAATGGCAGTGAGCGTAGACATTGGGTGATAAGTCTCCTGCTGTAGCTATGAATTTTTCCCAAAACATTTATTTTCTCTTTGATTTATGAATGTGATGCCACTTGATTAGAAATCCTGTTTCAGCTTCTCTCTCTCTCGCTCGCTCTCCATTTTTCCCTTACATATTCAAATATCCTGGATCTGAAAGTCAATGAATCGCCTCATCTCA